>NC_030421.2:10952800-11322800 GCF_001660625.3 Ictalurus punctatus
GTATTTCTAGATAATCCTCCTTTCTCATGATGCCGTCTATTTTCTGAAGTGCACCAGTCCCTCACTAATTTTTTTGAACTTCTTTTGTTGTCTGGCTGATTTCTGTGTTTGTGCTCACTTGAGTTGTATTTTCCGTGATAATTTTCCCTACGTGTATTCTGTGTTTTCTCTGCTTAGTTGCTTGGGAATTGTTTCCTGGAGAAGTCTGTATCCCTGTTATTTTTTTCCTGTCATAGCCTTGTCTTGATTATGGTTTGTTTTGCTACTGTAGTTCTTGGTTCTTTTTCCTGCCTTTTGGTTATTTGTTAGTTGTTTATTCAATAAGGCTTACCTGCACTTGTATCCACCTCCCTGGATTGGTTACACAATGCCAGGCCTTAATATGGATGCAGCAGGCTTAATGAGAATGACATGGGATTTGTCAGCACTGAACCTCCTTTTCTTTGAACAGCAGTGGGAGCTTCAGATAATCACACCACTTGGACTCAGCTTGCTGCACAGCTTTACCAAAGAGATTTCTGGGGGAGAGGGCTCCAGCCCAGGTCAGTGATTCAGTGATTTCACCATCACCCCCCTCCCTACCGTGCTGAGGACACCCCCCTCATTGGGGATGGTGCTCCACGATCCTGCTCCACTGAGGATGACGCTCCCCCACCTTGCTCAGTCTCTGCCACCCTGCTCCTCTGCAGACATAGTTCTGCCACCTTGCTCAGCTGAGGACATCTCACCACCTCCCTGCTCTGCTGAGAATGTTGCTCCACCTCCCTGCTTGGCTAAGAACATCACTACGCCTCCATGCTCAGCTGAGGATGACTCACCACCTCCCTGCTCTGCTGAGGACATTGCTCCACCTCCCTGATTGGATAAAAACCTCACTACCCCTCCCTGCTCAGCTGAGGAGGTTGCTCCGCCCACCTGCTCAGCTGCGGACCTCGTTGTGGCCATTGCTCTCCCCTCTGGCATTGTTAGTGTTGTCACTCTGCCCAGGGGTCCAGGCCCTCCTAAGTTTTGGACACTTCAGGAGGGTGCTATGTAACGTCCACCGTGGACAATTTCCCCAGACCACCAGAGGGCTCACCCAAATTGTAGTGCCCCTGATTAGTTTCCCTTCTTAAGATGTGTGTTTTCTGTCCATAGTCTATGTCCTTGTTATGTATTTCCTGTGATGGCCTTGTCTTGATTTTGGATTGTTTTGCTAGTTCTTTGTTCTTTTTCCTGTCTTTTGTTTTTTTGTTAGATTGTATGGCTACACAATCAATTTTTATTTCATCTGACCAGAGAACACTCCTCCAAACAGCTGGTGATTACCTGCCCAATTTAGTCTGTCTTTTTAAAGCTGTTCTTGGAGTAAGGCTTCTTTCTTGCACGACAGCATTTCAGGCCATGGCGAAGTCTCCTTTTGTTGTTATTTTGGGATTCAGTTAAACCAGACTTGTGGAGGTCCACAGTTTTTTTTTTTCTGAGATCTCGGCTGACTTGCTTGGATTTTCCCATGGTATCAAAGGCAAAAAAGCTCTGTCTCTAAATACAGCCACTTATGCGCTCCCAATTAACTCCTAACTATGACAGTTGGCCAATCAGAAGTTCATTACATCATTACTGGAATCTTCCAGGGAGTTAGAGACAAACTGGTGTACATAAACTTTTGACCCACTGGAGTTCTGATATAGTGCCTTAAAGCTGAAAGAAGCCTGTCTTTAATCAGTTTTTTTTTTATGTTTTAAAATGATGTCTGATGTGAATAAAGTAGATGCCCTAATTGACTTGCAAAAAGAAATATATGGTACCTTGACATGTGTGAAGTGTGAAGACCGAATATCTTTAGGTGTATGTAAATATTAGGCCTTAACAGTATCATCAGTTATATTTTTAAGCTATAATATTCATATTCAGGAAAAAACATCCATCACCATGGGTTTATGTTTATTTTAAGATTCCTTTCTCATCATAGCCACAAAATGGTTTTGGTTTTAAATGGTTTTAGTTTTAAGCTAAAACTAAAACCATTTAATAAAATGTTTGTTGTGGGAAAAAACAAACATTTTATTAAATGGTTTTAGTTTTAGCTTACTAGATCAACCCCGGGCCAGTAAACATTTAGCGAATATGCCTCCTATTTCTGCAAGTGTGTTATGTAGCATGTATTATTATATCTTATCTATTCATTTAGAATATGAGTAATGTGGAAGGGTTTTACTTTTCTCCACTGCAGATTACAGAGCGGGAGCTGAAGCCTGGAGGAGCTGGTGTCCCAGTGTGTGAGAAAAATAAGAAGGAGTACATTGAGCGCATGGTGAAGTGGCGCATTGAGAGAGGTGTGGCTCAGCAGACGGAGAGCCTGGTGCGGGGCTTCTATGAGGTAGAACATCACCTTCGAATATGACGCTAGTGTTGACATCAATACTGCCACATGTGAAATTAATCACATTCTGCTAAATATTAGCAAGTGAAAACCTTACTGCATTTATTTAATTTAATTTCTGGCGTTTATGACAATTTACCTACAGATTTCAAAATACGTATTACTGTCAGGAAAGTCATCTGCGAAGTGTTAAGTAAGAAAGTGATCATGAAAGTGAAATTTCATGAAACTTGCTTCTGATTTGTAAAATGTTATGACTTGCTCGTGTCTGTACAGGTTGTGGACGTGCGTCTGGTCTCGGTGTTTGATGCCCGCGAGCTGGAGCTTGTCATTGCTGGAACTGCAGAAATTGACCTGGCTGACTGGAGAAACAACACAGAATATCGAGGAGGTATGAATTATTTTAATTTTAATTCAGAATGTGAAAAGTGAGATAAAAAAAAAGGATTAGAAATAAGTAGAAAATAATAATTAAGTATTTTATTTTTATGGAATTTACCTGATTTTAGGTAATCTGAAAATATAGATACGACTGTATGTCGTATTAAGACAATAAATCATAGTGTATTTTAATTTAAAAAACATATTCAATTTCAAATATTTTTTTTAATTAATGGCTTTGTAAAGCATCGGAACAGCTGATTAGGTCCTTTTGCATTGGCGTTTTCTAAAAAAAACAAAATGGATCTTCCGCTGAAGGTTATCACGATGGTCACATTGTTATCCGATGGTTCTGGGCGGCGGTGGAGCGTTTCAACAACGAGCAGAGACTGAGACTTCTTCAGGTACGCATAACCAGATCTGTTGTTATTGCTAAATTGGACCGCACATATTTTCCTTTTTCTGTAGTGTTACTTTGTGGTCGTGATGTTTCCTGACCCCAGTTTAAATAACTATAACTGTTGGATATTTTTTGTGCAGTTTGTCACAGGTACTTCAAGTGTTCCCTATGAAGGGTTCGCCTCTCTCCGGGGGAGCAACGGGCCACGTCGCTTCTGCGTTGAGAAATGGGGCAAAATTACTTCCCTTCCAAGGTATGCAGGACAATCTAGCGATTATTGCTTTTTAAGCTCATTTCACTGCTCGAAGCAATGTCACTTCCTGCTAAAATCCAATCTGAGGAGACTGTAATAAACACTAAGTTTTGGAATAGGACATGGTGTGATTGTTATTTTGTGCTGAAAAAGCAGTGGAAGTTGCAGTAAAAATATACCAGTACTGGTATCAGGTGTTGGTCTGATACTGTTTTTATTTACTCATACTCTGAAAAAATACCAACATCCAATACCATATGTGAACGTATCCTAATGAACAGAAGACACAAAATGACACGTATTTGACGATTAATAATCAAAGGCAAGCAGACTGCAGTCTGGTAAAACTATCAAGAGGCAGGAACTACAGCATCTTCCCACAATACAGTTAACCTGATTAAAACCTCTTTATGGCATTTGAACAGTATTTTTAATAGAGAATGTGAAAACGGCCAACCTGAGCATGCAGAGCAGTCTCATCGAGCATGATATTTAAAAAATGAATACAGGATGGCAATAATATTTATAGGCATTAAGACACATGCATGCCCTCTCCCCTCGCTCACCAGCATCTACACTTTGTTTGTAAGTCAGGGGGAACTTCATGGCACCTTGCTCTCATTTTAATGACCATTATTTTTATGATACTGGTCTGCACACTCAGGTCTACCGCTCTCTTGCTCTCTGTTAAACATACTGTTTAAAACATCATAACATAAAACTCAACACACACAGAGCTATATTTAATTAACCATGACATCCCTGATAAATACTAAGTATCTTACTCATTTTGGTACCAGTATCAGTATTGATTAAGGGGTACAACGATACATTGTGACAATGATGCATTGCAAGGAAAAAATGTGAAGATGTGCAGCGTGGAAATGTGCGATATCCGCATTCTATTAATTATGCATGTAATGCAATTGCACTGTTTTTATACCAGAGGTATCAATCTGCACATCCCACAGAGTTGAAATATACAGAGCACGCTGGTCACATGAACATGTTCTTTTATGGAGAGCCTGTGAGAACATCACACATTACATGTTATACAGTTACTCAACCACATTTATAATGGTTATTATTATTATTAATATTATTATTATTTTTATAACACTAACTGTCAAATGACACCATCTCCACGCTTCTGTGATCTCCAATGCCCAAGTAAGAGGCCACGGAAACCGGGCATTTTAGCCGATTTTGGAGCTCCATTTTTGCTACAGAGCTGATTAAAATTCAGTCGATCATTTCTCAGGTCAAGTCTCTGGGTCAGACAACTTCTTTGTTCAATTAAAATTTTTAGGGGGGAATATATAAATTTATTTATTTATTTTTAAGACTTGGTGAACCTGTGGTACATTTTCTTTACAATATTAATCCTCTGTTCAGATTACTAATTACTTCTTTAAAATTGCAATTGGATTACATTACTGATTACTGCATATGAAAAGTAATCAGATTACGAATTACTTTACTTTCAAATAACTTTCAAAACCTGTCAAACCTACAAAAAGACAGTTCTTTCAGTAATTTTAGCGTCTGTTCTCCGATCATTCATTAAAGCGCTTGCTCATTGCTCAACTCTAAAATTAGCCTAAAATGCCTATCCAAGGCATACCCAAAGTAAAATTAAAGCTGTTCTTGAACCATTTCGAGTACAGTACGTGCATGGTACATCATCTCTTTTGAAAGGTGACTCTCTTAAGTTTTTTTCCCCAGAAGTCAGACTCACTGTAAGTGCTACTGGTATTGAGTAATAGAAATTTGAACACACTGAAATAGAAGGGTTTTTTTTCCACCTGATTTGTTTGTGTACATACACATGTCTGGAGCTGACTACAGCTGACAGAATTGCAGAACAACATGAACCCTTACCTTGTCCAAGTTCCAATTTGATAACAATACCAAACACCAAAGAAAATGTATATTTTACACATGTTTTTCTAAGGGTATGTCCATGCGTTTTACCAAAATCATCTTGTGTTTGTGTTCAAAAACACCTCCAAAGGGCCCTTGGTAACCATGGAAACATATCTAGGATTTTTCTCATAATTTTGGGCGCTAATGAAAGGTGACACTAAGAGCTATCATATCACATGTCATATCACAGCAATCTACAAAATGTATATTCATAATTTAAACCTTTTGTGTGCTTTTACACGCAGAAAAATGAGACACTTGCCACTGGTTATGCACCTTTACGCACAGACTTTTAAATTGAAGTGTTGAAACACCTCTAAAGCAGCATATCATATTTTTTCAGAATTTCATTGGCTATATGATGTGTCAGTCATCTACACAATCGGTTGCAATAGGCTCGAGCTTTTCACAAAGGAAAGACGGAAGGCACTTCCCTTCACACAGACTCTCATTGGCTATTGAAGGCTATGGACAGGACATGGAACCTCCTGTTGGTTCAAATGAGGTGTCAATCGAAAGGACACAACCCAGCGGCTATTTTGAAATCAAGAGATAAGGAATATTCACAAGTGAACTGAAATTATAACAGAGAATACGTGAAAGATTAGGTACATTTTCAGGTAATTTGAAATGACGCAGCAACAGCCAGTGGGTATTTATTGATGTAATAATGTGTTTTGGACTAAATATTTTTACATAATTGGATTGCTTAGACCTTTGCCGGTGCAACAAGTCTGTATTTGTCGGTATGTTCTTGATCACTGCACTGCTATGAGGCTTCAGATGTGAGTTGCCCCAGGTTTGTTTGTATGTTGGTGGTCTGACAGAGAAGTTGATCGTAGCTGCTGTTGTGATTTGTATCTTGAAATGGTTTATATCAATTGAATCACAAGAATCTTAGCTTTCCAAAGGTATATCGCATGAGTTCCTACGTACAAACAAAAGCTGCATACATAGCATAGTTTTGCACTAAACAATGCGACAGAATTTTTAAATGCAAAATGGGATTTAATTTAAAAATGCATTTTACTTAATATTGTTTTCTTAACAGTAAATTTGTAATGCAAGTAATGTGATTTTATTGACATCAGTAACTGTAATAAAATTATATACATTTTAAATGTAATACGTTACATTACTGTGTTATCAGAAAAAAGTAATTAGAATACAGCAACTCTGGTACTGAAATAATCATACTTCAGCTGAAAAAAATGGTATAGCATCCCTAGCAGTAATATAATTTAACCGTTACTGGCCAGCATTTCGAATGTATTGTTTGCTTTTTGTAAACTTGTAAAAATACAAATAAACCTTCAATGGAACTTTTTTTGCTAGACCTAAAGCAAGTTCTTATAATCTGCTAATAACATAACATAATAGTTGGCTTAGCCAATATCTTGTGTTCAAATTTGCAAATGCATCACTGTTTTTTTCCGTGTGTGTGTGTCCACAGGGCTCACACCTGCTTTAACCGTTTGGATCTTCCCCCATACCACTCCTTCTCCATGCTTTACGAGAAGGTGCTCACTGCTGTGGAGGAAACGAGCACGTTTGGTCTAGAGTGAGGCTTCTGCACAGTCTCTTTTATCGTGTTCTTCAAAATCTGAAACCTTTTTTGCCTTTTATTCTGTACCCAAATCCTCACTTCAGTCTTAATAATGGCCTTGTTTCCTGGACCCCTTTCTTCCTCTGTTATAAAACCAGGATTATGTGACTAAAGCATGACAGCTATTTCTGGGACCTATTCCTTCTGGGTCCTCAAACACACACAAACATATGGTGAATGCATTAGATACTGAGCATTAACATAAAACACTTCACTAGTCTTTAATACAGAAATTCCTTCTTACACGCAAACAAAGCCTACTAACATGGTAAATAACGGTTCCACTAAAATCCTCTGTAAGCATACACAATATTTTCACCCACTTCACCAGAGAGATGATGAACCCACATGTACAAAATAAACTGGTGGATATACTGTATGTACATTTCTCACGTTACCCTGATCGGGTGAATGATTTGTGTTACAGCACTGTTGTCGTTCAGCACTGTTGTAACTGTAGAGCTTGTTCCTCATCTAAACGAAGAGAAACCTTCATTTAAAGATGAGTGTGTGAGAGATGAGGAATTTAACACACTTTTGTGGATATTGTGTGTTCTCATATTTATTTTACTGGCGTGGCTTAGTGGTGAGGAATCTGTGCAATATTTAATTACAATTATGCTAGACACATTTTGAACTGCTTCTAATGTAGAACATGATAAAACGGCGAGAGAATCTATAATTGCCGCTGCTTTCACATAGCTTAATCTGTGTAATGAAAAAGAATCAGTGAAGATTTTCTTCCACAGAGCGAATCTAGTGAATTCGTGTAGCAATGGAATGCCACCCACCTTGAAACATAATCCCTTCAGCTTTATTGTATTTGACTGTGCTGCCTCAAATGAGCCAAAACCAAATGTCAAGTACTTCATTGCATGTTAGTACAGAATTATTTTGATCACACTGCAATCCAGCGTTCCTACATTACAACATAATGAAGCAGCATGCCATAATTAAATATAATTATGGTACAATCAGTCCTCTCATGGTTTTGGGGTGTGGCTAAAGTTACATAGTTTCACATAAGGATGTCTCAGACAGCTGCATAGAACTTAGACACATTTTGCAGGTGACCGTGAGCTGCGTTATTTTCAGTCTTGCATTGTTAAATTCGTCTCTAACGTCTTCACAGACATTTGAGGTTTGCTTGACAAGCACTGATTGGGCAGTGGTTCTGTTATGCTTTGGCATGACTCCTCCACTGCTAATTGAAAAGCAGAAGACTTTAACAAGCTATAATATATGGCCAAAGGTTTGTGGGCACCTGACCATCAGACCCATATGTGCGTGTTGAACATCTTATTCCAGATGTGGTGTTATAATAATGTCCACTCTTGGCTCTGTGCAGGACACTCAAGTTCTTCCACTCCAATTTTCTCAAACCATGTCTTCATGGAGCTCGCTTTGTGCACAGGGGCACTGTCATGCTGGAACAGGTTTGGACCTCTTAGTTCCAGTGAAGGGAAATTATAATGCTACAGCATACAGAGACATTCTATACACAACAGTTCGATGAAGAACCACATAGTGTGAAGGTCAGGTGTCCACAAATTTTTGGCCATATAGTGTACTTCACCCTGAAACACATTAATATGCTTATATTGAAATATTTATGGCATGCTTAGCAGTTCTGGTGCTAATTTGTTGGTTGGTGCGTTTACATTTACACTATTAATGTGAGAATTTAGGGGTCGTTTTATACGCCGATGTCACACACTGACTTACTAAGGTCATTCCAGTGATTTTTAATAAACGATCTTAAAAATAAGGAACAACTTTATAAATCAAGTTTTGCTTTTAGCTGCTAAGAACAAAAGAGCACGAGCTTCTTATTTTATTCACCATTTTCCAGCAACCTTCAACATCATATAAATGACTCATTACGACTCCAACGTAGAAGTAGTGGAGATGCTGGTGCAAACACTGGACACAGTTAGGCTGAGTTACAGCAGAGACTCCACTCAGCTAGTTTGCGAACTACGAGATGACGAATGTTGATGATGTTGATGGTGGTATTAGCATGAAAGTTTGGAAGATGATCTGTTTGAGCAGAATGTTCAGATGAGGAGATGAGAGTGCTGGACAGGCTAAAGGACTAAAGCACCACTGCATCGCTCTCTTTAGATAGACATGAAGTGAGGGCAACACTATCAATAAGTAATTGAACAGCATTGTGGGTAATGTAGAAAACCAAAGTGAAAAAGTAGTCCAAATAAATCAACTCCATTGACTAAAATATTTATATACAAGCTATTCAGGGTGGATTTTTCCTTTAACAATTTAGTCACCTTTTATCTTCTGCACAGTGAAATTTAATACACCTTTTTTTTTTTTTTTTTAGTTCAGGTTTTATTGTTAAATAGTAAATCCCTGCTCATTCTTTCTCAGTAAAGATATTTAAGTATTGAGAAAATATTATAACGTTTTACTTTTCATTTTGCATTTGATATTTTCACACTGTATTGATTGTATTTAAATGTGGCACAGATCCCATGCTGTATTTAAAACACACTCACACAGGCTAATATTGTCCAGTATTTTTCATATCCTAATGCTGAAGCTGCATGTCACTATGTCTCCTGAGCCACTTTTAACATCACATTTATTACATCCACCATGCAACATTAAAGTTGTACATTGTTAATCTGTGGTTTGTGGTTCAGAGAGGAAAGCAGCATTGCTGAAGGGACCTTTGGATGATGTCTGAGGGAGAAGTTTTTCCCATCACAGCCTCTCAGCGTTGGAAATAACGTAGGCCACTTTTCCACATCCTGCTCCAAGATGTAAGGGAGGAATATGATTCTGAAAGGCATCTATTAGAGTACATTAAATGAAAATCTAAATTGAATTAACTGAGAACAGAGAAAGTTGACTAGACATGATATTGCGGAATAAGTGTTACAAATATCGAGCTGAAGATAATGATAGAGGTTCAGTGATAATCAGGAAATAACTAGGAGCTCCAGGTTAACTGGATTCAAAACGGCCAGGGATAATATTACCATAGTTTGATTTCCTGTTGTCCAAAGATTCATAATTCATCGCTACTTGTAGAGCTTGCATTTGTCAGGACAAATCCATCCATCCCCTTATCCGCTTAGGGTCACGTGGAGCCTTGGGGCATCAGGCGGGCGACACCCTGGACGGGGTGCCAACCCATCGCAGGGCACAATCATGCACCCATTCACACACTACAGACAATTTAGAGATGCCCCCCCCCCCCACACACACACACAACCCCAATCCACACATCTGCATCTCAACACAAACATTTATGACATAAACACAAATCAGCAGTGCTCTTTTTCTCTGTATAAACTGATCTTATGGTTAAACTAATGCATGCAGGGTCTTAAAATGCAGTACCTGAGTTTGACCCTTAGGTGTCATAGCTTGATATTGCATGCTGGAAGTAGTGACCCAATGCCGGTCATGATTAGTTTTATTTGCATGAGGAGTTGCTGTTAACAACAGATGAGGTTAAAGAAGAAGAAGAAGAAGAAGAAGAAGAAGACGAAATCACCTATCTCATGTTCACCTGTTTTGATTTTGAGTTACCGAAGTTAAAGACTGTATGTGAAAGTCTGTTGCACCTGCTAACAATTTGGTGAAACAATTGGAGCTCATGCATGTTGTTCACAATCATGTCCATGTTTGTATATAGTTGTATTATATGGATGCCTGTCTTGTTTCAAAATATATTTTGCACTGAATGTACCAAATGTTTGAGGGCTATGGGTGATCTTTTTGGTGTTTTGTTTGTCTAACTGTTTGTGTGTACCTAAATTCTTTTTTTATTTTTTTTTTTTTTAGAGATAAAGAAAGCACTCAGCTGCTGTTTAGTTCTAATTAAGGTCTAGTTACAGATAGGCTGGTATATTTGACATGAGTATATAACCATAAACAAGACAAAGGTGCACTGTCCAGCCAGAATGAATCTCACTTCTCCCTTATCCAATCAGAGCAAGTGGGGCTTTAGTCTCATTAGTCAAGGAGATTAAAAGTATTCTAATTCCCGTAGATGAAGGCAAACTAGGAACTGCAACTCCTGTATTTCTCCATTGTAGTCATGTGATGGAGAGGGTTTTTATATATATATATATATATATATATATATATATATATATATATATATATATATATATATATATATATATATATATATATATATATATTTTTTAATTATCAACAAAGAGCTAAATTACTTTTTAAATTATGCCGTTTATTTTCTAAACAACCTCTTTTACCTTTGTAACTTCCTTTATTGTGTTTACATTTAACCCAAAGGTGGTGTTTATAGTTACTAGGCAGAGGGATTTGTGTTCAATTCTGTCCTTAACTTTCTGGAATTCTGGAAACTTCCCAACTGATGTCATTTTATAATAGTGGAGTTCATAAAAAAAAGTCCTTTTAAGTGAAGCACAGAAAATTCCAATCAGATAACAGAAACTGAAATAAAAGTCCCTTCAGGAAGGAACTTACAAAAGTTATTACCAATAACTGTTTCCAATATCATTACATATACATATGCACTCACCAACCACTTTATTAGGAACATCTGCTCATTCATACAATTATCCAATCTGCCAATTCAATTCAGTTTTATTTGTATAGCGCTTTTAATAATGGACATTGTCCCAAAGCATCTTTACAGAAATATATACATTTAGGATAATGTATGAATTTATCCCTAATGAGCAGGCCAGAGGAGACTGTGGTGAAGAAAAACTCCCTGAGACTATATGAGGAAGAAACCTTGAGAGGAACCAGACTTAAAAGGGAACCCATCCTCTTCTGGATGACACCGGATAGTGCGATTATAAATGAATAAATCCCTTCTATAAATGTGCTAATACTACATGGTCAAATAGGGCAGTTGTGTAACCAGAAAAATACATTGTGGTTTTTACATGAAGTCTGTTTTGTTGAATTCTCCACTGTTCACTGATGGAAACTTGAGTGCAAAACTGTTTGTGGTAATTACAGTCCTAAAGCTACAATAGCAATTGTAGTCCTAGCCATCATATTATAACTGTTCACATGAATTGAGGTCCAAAGCCATCTTTAGAGTGGTACCATCTTCAGTAATCTAAATGATCCTTAGGCTGCACCATGTGGGGCCATCCTCAGTAGCATCATGTAACTTCCAATTGATGAGAACTTAAACCAGAAGTAGGGCATCAGGATGGATCGGGCAGGTTCGGAGAGCAGAAGGGGTCAGGATCATTGGTATCTCAGGAGTATCGTGTAGCTCGATAGATAGAGAGGAAGAGAGAGGGAAAGAGATGGAGAGATTATTAGGTACACTTATTGTCCTGTAATGGTTAAGGACAATGTAATTTGCGTGAGTGCATAAGTAAAAGGGAGGGCCAGAAGGTAACACAGACATGAGGGCACTCTGGGACATAATGTGGCCGGCCACTCCACCATCAACAAACCTGAGTGAACGCATGAAAGTAGGGGGGCCAGAGCATCCAAACATCCCAGTTCACCACAACACTCTATGCCTGTGAGCCCTCTAGATCTGCTTCTTTACCTAAGAAAAAAGCTATTCACAAAAGGCTTAACTAAACAAATATGTCTTCAGCCTGGACTTAAACACGGAGACTGTGTCTGAGTCCCAAACACTAATTGGAAGGCTGTTCCATAACTGTGGGGCTTTGTAAGAGAAAGCTCTTCCCCCTGCTATAGCCATCACTTTTCGAGGTACCAACAAATAGCCTGCACCTTTTGATCTAAGTAGGCATGGCAGATCATAAAAGACTAAAGGTTCACTCAGGTACTGTGGCGCGAGACCATTCAGTGCTTCGTAAGTCAATAGTAGTGTTTTATTATCAATGCGAAATTTTACGGGGAGCCAGTGCAGTGTGGATAAGCTATGGGTGATGCGGTCATATCTTCTGGTTCTAGTAAAGACTCTTGCAACTGCATTCTGGACTAACTGGAGCTTGTTTATGCTCCTACTGGAACAGCCAGACTGTAAGGCATTACAAGTATCCAACCTAGATGTGATGAAAGCATGAACTAATTTTTCTGTATCATGTAGTGACATTATATTTCTTAGCAATATTTCTGAGATGAAAGAACGCTATCCTAGTAATATTATCTACATGAACTTCAAATGAAAGACTGCAGTCAATAATCACACCAAGGTGCTGCACATGATGAAACAGAAAGGCCATCCAGAGTAACTATGTAATGAGAAAGCTTACTTCCAGCTGCATGTGGTCTTAGTATGAGTACATGTCTTGTCAGAATTAAGTAAAAGGAAGTTAATAAGCATCCAGCAGCTAATGACCTTTACACATTCCTCAACTTTATTAAGCTGGTGTCTGTCAGCTGGCTTTGCTGAAACATATGACTGTGTGTCATCAGCATAACAGTGGAAGCTAATGCTATGTTAACGAATAATTTAAACCAGAGGTAGGATATATAAAGAAAAAAGCAGTGGGACTAAACAGAGCCTTGTATATCAGGTTCAGATGCTGAACAAAAAAAAAAAAAAGATGTTTACATTGCCAGCAGCCATAGCCACAACCACAACTATCTACTAAATTGAGTTTAAATTGTGCAAGCAAAATTCGCCTGCGGAGACGATTACTCCATCTGCCGGTGACCGAGGTCTTGTTGGGTATAAATGGAAACATTAACATAAACAGTAAAACATACCAATTCATTTTTGTTATCTGTTTGACTATTTCGCTAATGCTATTGCCATTGCATTATGTGCATTTGATATAATTTGCCCTCTACCAAGAAACAGTGTATACTTCCAGTTAGTACAATACAGAAAGTGTGCCATTTGAGACGATACACAAGATGGCAGAGTATAGTGCATAGTATATAAGTGTATGGTGTATAATATTTGGGACACAACTATGGACATGAAGAAAGGTGATATTTATGTAGTACACACACTGTGCTGTGCACACGGCATGGCATGGTTAAAGTGTACAAAGGTAACTGCATTGTACAGGTTCCTAACCCTGGTCCTGGAGAACCCTCTGTCCTGCACATTTTTGTATTTTGCAGAGGTCAAGAATCATTTATTTGTTATTTGCAGTTACACAGGCACTGAAATGTGTGTGACGAGGCTCAGGTTCAGACAGTACAAGCACTTATTAGACATTAACAAACACATATTTAGACATGAATGCATGAAATGATGCTGTAGTGTAATAACGTAAATGAAAATAGTCAAATCTGTTTGGCTATTTCACTAATGCCAGGAAACAGCATATACTTCCGGTTGGTATAATACTGAAAGTGTGCCATTTGAGACGATCCTACCCTTCTAAAGTTCATACACTAGACTGCAGAGTGTATAGTGCATGATACAAGTGTATAGTGTATAATATGTCATTTGGGACACACTAGGAGTACTGAGAAGCACCCTTCGTTTTTTCGCTTGAATGAGCGCATCATCCGGGAACTTACACCGCAGTTTGTTTTTTGGGTTTTTCCCCCACACTATTTATATTACAAAATGGCGTAGAATAGTGAATAAGTGTGCGATTTGGGACGCACTACATGTGCCGTTCCTTCTTTGGGCACGCCTCCTTGGGGCGTGCGTCATGACGAAAGGTCGGACCCGGAAGTGGGAATGTGTCATCGGTGCCAGCAAAAAAAAACAAAAAAAAAAAAACCGACTGCACTTTTCAAATCCTTGAGAAGGGAGGGAGTTCGTGATCATCTGAGGGAATATCTGCAAAGAAATAAAAAAACAACAACTTTACTGCGTTAAAAAGAGGAAAACTGCACTCAAAGTGTAAATAACGGATGTGTGGACGAGCAAAGAGACTTGAGGGAAAAGTAAAGTGACTGTAACCAAGGAGACGATTGAGTTTTTCTTTTTTCTCCCAGGGACGGTGTTGAGGTTGTTATATGGAAAGGAAGTTTAATCTTCCGGCGGTATTTTCTGTCCAAAAGAGGAGATGAACATTGTTGTGGATACGCGCTTGAACGACGAAGAGACACCGTGTAAAGTTCCTACACTTGACCTGAGATAGTTCACACTTTCCGTTAGCATTAACTTTAACTCTCGGTAAGTTACAAAAACAAATCCTGCCTGCTTGTTTACAAAGTTGTACAAAACCAAATAATTATGATACAGGAAGTCAAACAGATGTATTAGTGTATATTTATGTATATTAGACATAATAACCCCTCCCTGAAGTGCTCTGGGGCTGATTTATTATTATTTCCCGAGTCAAACTGTTTAAAACGTCTCGTGTGTTGTATGCTGATTGACTTCCTCCTCTGTCAGTTCTCCTTCAAGAACCCGCACATCCCTCAAAACAACATCAGCGACATCTTTCTTTAATCTAATGGGTTCTGGGGACTTTCCTCTGCACTTTCCTCCCAGCAGGATGATGGCCCGGAGGCGGTTGGAGGGTCGCGGCGGGCTGCTGGCGGACATCCAGACCACGATACTGAGCGAGCCGCTGGATTCCCTGTTCCACATCACCGGCGAGCTCGGCAGGTCAGCGCCTTATCCTGCCCTCTTCCCTGCTAGCTCTCCAACTAGAACAAACAGTTAGAGGTCTAGCTAAAATACAATGCAGGGGAAAATATTTGTTAAAACCCAAAACAGACTAGTAGACCCGAGTCTCGGTGTTCTCGCACTAATCCTGAGTTTTTGTTGTTGTTGTTGTTGCTTCCTTCACTCTGGATTGAGGTGAATTTGGGTTCAATTAAAGGTGCACTAGACGACTTTCAAATATTTTTTTTCCATGTACACATAACCAGGAAAATATGTATAACACAATAAAAAAATATATAACGGTTTAACCCATAACCTCATGGAAAAGTGTTATATGGCTGGGGAACCCCATTTGAGAACCGACTTCCGGTATGGAATACTTGTTTGTGTTTGGATGCTCCTCCCTTTAGTCATTTTATAGACCCATAGAACGGTCTATATTTAGCTAGCATACACAAGGTTTTAGCTAAAATACAATACAGAGGAAAGTATTTTGCAAATGAATACAAATCTAATAGATGACCAACTTATTATTAATGATAATAATATTTATTTATTTATGTACATTTTCAGTAGATCCGAGTCTGTTATCTCACCAAGCCTGTTTTTTTTGTTGTTGCTTCCTTCAAGTGCACTCTGGGTTAAGGTGAATTTGGGTTAAATTAAAGGTGCAATAATCGATTAAACAAAATCTTGCTTGTACGGATAAACTTTTGAAATATTTAAAACACGATAAAAAAACAATAGTTTAAATCATGACCTCTGAACAAAAGTACAGTGTGTCCCAAAAGTCTCCATACATCATACACAAGGGATTATGTTTGCCCTGCACCACGCCGGTCGTGCCTTCGTCAGTGGATGTCGGGCCACTTCTCGTCAACACTTCCAGTCTTTTTGAATTTGTCAATCGTTTGCCAACTGTGTCGTGTGATGATCTTGCCATATTTCTTGTTAAACTCCACCGCAACCTTTCCGATCCAGCCATGAGAATGATTTCAATACATTCTTCTTTTGTCAAAGGCATTCCTAAAGGCCATCTAAAAAATAAAAAAAAGTAATAATAAACTAAGTATGAAAATTTTTTGAAAACATTTTGTGAAAATGTGTTAATTTCCTCTCTGTGTGGAGACTTTTGGGACACGTTATATAGCGTAGCTGAGAAAACCCATTTGGAAAACTTATTTCTGGTCCAGTATGTTTCTTTGTGTTTTTGTTTGTGTTTTTATTGTGTTCCTCCCATTAGTCATTTTATAGACGCTGTACTGGCCGCTGTAAATCCTGGGGGCGGAGCTTAGTGAACATGGGTGGGAATTTGGATGGTGGTGCTGGTGGTGTTGGATTGAAGCAGTTAAAAAAGTAATTCAAAGGTCTAACCCACCCACAGAGAGCTGATAATGGGAAAAAAAGGCGACTCTCCCCTAAGGCACCTTTAAATTTTCAACGCGTTAACATTAGACATTGTTACAAAACTGTTTTACAGAAATATGGATGTAGATTCATGTTTAGTTCCCTTACAAGCAAGAGACAGAAGGTGAAAATGGTGAGGAGAAACTCAGTGAGACAACATGAAGAGAGGAACCAGACTCAAATTAAAACCTCTTCTTGGTGACACCAGATAGAGGCATTATATCATAAATCATTACGCTTCAACTACCGTATACTATAAAGTCTTTATGATTACTCCAGCTCTTCTGCAGTATCCTGGTGAGATTAATCACTGAAGAAAGTGTGTGATTTGGGCGTAAACTGGTTTAGGGAAGTGAAACTCTTTAGTGTATCCACGTCAGACCATCCACAGGAGCAGATAGTGCATAAAAAGTGCAGGAGTGGTACGAAGATGAGAGAGTCAGGCAGGTCCGGAGGGTGAGAGGTCGTGTCAGGATCACATCAAATGCAACTTCGGAAACAGTTTAGTTCCCAGAGTTGCCGAATTGTGAATAACCTTTACCCTTTACACCTACATTAGAGTTACCTGTTGGTTACATTATGTACATCTTTACCCTAGTGGTAAATGTTAATAAGATACGAACTTTGATTAACACAAATAATTAGCCATCTGGAAGTAACCATATAAAAACAGGACAAATTGAGGAGCCCTTGAAGGCATCATTATTTCATTTTAGATATCACAGTATGTCAGATACTTCTCACTGAACTGTTTTCTGGAGAGTGGAAACCGATCTCAAGCTCCAGACTTCAAAGTTTTATTAAGCGTTTGAGGATAATCATACGACACAAACCTGTAATTATTGTAGCTTATATGAACAGCTTGTCTGTGTTCATTGTACAAGCTGTTATTATAGTGGCTTTGTGGACGAGCACCAACAAAAACAACGTGGCATTACTTGATGATCATTTTTAAAAGTTTAACTGCGCTTTAGAAACAACGGCGTTGTTTTGTCTTTGTTTAAGTGCTGTATGTAGTAAGACTAGGTTCGGCTGAGCTATTTTTAGTGTAGAGGTGTTGGGGGCTCAGGATGATGTCATTCTGACACTGGTGATATTTTGGTATACCAGTATACTGTTAAAAAACCCTCTAATTTATTACTAATATTAAAATATGCGACAATATTTCCGTGTTTTAAAGAACAAGCCTGTAAGGTAAGAGTATTTCTGAAGTATATTAAAGCATACACCACAGTGCTCTTGAATTCTCCGTTCTGATTGGTCAGAAGGTGTTGATTCCTTTTCTGGAACAGCAGTGCTAACAGTAGTGGAGCTGTAAAGCAAATTACAGGTTTTTATAAACAGTTTTATATTATTTAAAATATTTATGTTGACATTGGTTAGTTGCTGTCATTTAAGAGGACTAAATCGCTTCAGGGCGTGCTGTTATTGGAAAACAATCAGCTTTTGGGTGGTGACAGTTACACCACTTTGCCTCCACCCACACTATTTTCCTAAAACAAGAAGCCCTGCCATGTTTTATCGTTTTTACGTAAAACATCCGCATTTCTATTTGTGATGTAACCCTGTAAACACTTCCCTTAAAATTTGCTCTTCCTGAAGAAACAGTTTGGCCAAAAATTAAATGTACATGTTTTCACCTATTTTACGAATGTAGTCAGTGTAGCGTCATGAGTTTTCATTCTTGGTTTTGCACTGGAGGATAATAAAGCCAATAACAATGGGATGCCTATAGCTATCAGATAAGCATTTAAAAAATACATAGCTAAATGATTACACACTCATTCGGCTCTTTAGCGCTATGCACGTCAACAATCCCATAAAACAGAAGAATAGGTCTGTATTTAAAGAAAAACGATTGAGAATCAGTTATCTTCCCAGCTGCTTCCAAATTGAAACCAGTCTTGGTGAAGTGAAACCAAACTATGTGCTAAGGAAAACAGGGCTTCAATTGTTTACATAGATGGGTGACAAATTTAAAGGAAAAACTATCACAAAGTGTGTTCGTAAGGTGTTGGACCACTATGTGCTGCCAGAACAACACCCGAGCAGCGCGTGGTAATTCAATCTGGTGACTTTGAAGGTCATAGCATGTGATTGACATCATTTTAATCATCAGTGAGCCCTGGTGTCCTGTGAATGTGATTATCCACAGATTATTCCTATAATTTCTCACACGTTTGTATATAATAGTGTCAGAAATGACTTATCAACTCACCACAGTTTGATGTAGAGGTGAGCGTGAAGGTAAAGCGATATCACCGTACTTAAGAAGACATTTGCATGCTATACAGTATGTATAAAAATTTGCTTAAAATATGATATTTATAATGTGTGTGTGTGTGTGTGTGTGTGTGTGTGTGTGTGTGTGTGTGTGTGTGTGTGTGTGTGTGTGTGTGGTCTTGCTGTGGTTTTGAGGAGGAAGGAAACTAAAGTGGGAAGCAGCACCATGAGAGCATTGTGAAAAGAGAAGTGACATGGGTACTTCTTTCTCTCTCTCTCTGTCTGTCTGTCTCTCTCTCATTGTATAACATAAGCCTAGTCTATATCGGCATTTGTTGCAGCGCAGGGAATCTTTTCTTACACAGGAAGCTCTTTTCACAGCTCATTTGTCTGTGTGTGAGTGTGTGTATGACTGTGTGACAACCTCGGTGTGATATGAGCACACAAGAATATCTAAAACGGTTGCATTTCCGAGGAGTTCTGAGCGAATGAGTTTCACACAGACTGGTTGAGCGAGGTGACTGCGTGTGTTTACCCGCTTAGCCGAGCTGTCATTAAACAGTAAACTGTAATTGGAGCATTAGCCATCTAGCCTGTGCTGTGGAGTCAGCTCCATGCAACCGTCTGATCCTTCTATCTATCATGATGTGAACAAAAGTATCTTAAGAGCTGTGTGTGTGTGTGTGTGTGTGTGTGTGTGTGTGTGTGTGTGTGTGTGTGAGACTGTGAGGGATTGATATGTTTCCGCAAAATGTAGGTTTATTCTTGTCAAGCTTGACAGGGTGCTATTAAGTGTTTAGTGATGGCAATGCTTGTGCTTGCTTTATGACCATGTGATTTGGCAACGCTGTGTCACGTGTGCAGTGGAGGAAGTCACAGATCTCCCTTCTGTTTGGACAAAATACACTGTCGGTGTACTGCTAGGCATTGACGTGTTATTTGCTATAAAACAAATCTTCCAAGCAACGTAATTATTCTCTTATTTCACTAGAGCATGGCGAGAAATGGCAGAGCGAGGTCTGTATTTACACGCGGAAGCTCAACAGCATAACTTCCCACTTTGGCATGAAGTCACACCGTGTCCTAAACCACATCAGCAAGTTTGCATGCGATATGTCCTGGAGAACTGGATGTGTGGTTTGATGCAGATATTTTGCATGAAAGTTCTATTGCTGCATAAACCCTGAGCTCAGGGGGGAAAAATATTTTTAACAAGTGAAATATTATACACAAAATATGTCTTGATTTGATTATATTTGGAGTAAGGGAAAATTTGAGTAAACTGCCAAATTACTAATTATTTCATTGCTGTACATATACGCACACACACACACACACACACACACACACACACACACACAAGCATCTACCAAACTCCGCCTGCTGACTAATTAATTGATGATTAATAATAATTAATTGAATTGATTAATGCCGTGCGCATGTGTCTCTTTCTTCAGAGGGAAGTTTGCAGTGGTGAAGAAATGCGTGGACAAGGCGACGGGTAAAGAGTTTGCGGCGAAGTTCGTGCGGAAGCGGCGGCGAGGTCGTGACTGTAGGGCCGAGGTGATCCACGAGCTGGCGGTGCTGGAGGCGGCCCGGTGCAACCCCCGCATCATCAACCTGCACGCAGCCTACGAGAACGAGCACGACATCATCCTACTGCTTGAGTAGTGAGTGTGACACCTCGCAGGTCGACTCAGACGGTCACGGCAGGGTTATCACACTGTAGCGTATATGAGGCAATAAGGACATGAATTTTAAAATTGGGCATTTTTAGAGATCAGTGCAGCATGTAACATTGAACTAGTTTTGGAGTATCTTGCATGGATAAAAAGATGACCAGTGTTTTATTTTGATGTGTGTACGCGCTCTCTCCAGTGCGGCAGGTGGTGAGATATTTGACCACTGCGTGTCTGACGAGCTGCTGTCCGAAGGCCAGATCATTCGTTTAATCCGACAGGTCCTTGAAGGCGTCCATCTGCTGCACCAGAGCAACGTCGTCCACCTTGACTTGAAGGTTTGCTAATGCTAGCTCTAACACACGGCCATGACTACAAAGATACAAATCAAGCTACATGTGAGAATAATTTAATGGCAATCTTGAACTCAACAGTTTCATTTCTCTTCTTCTGTTAGTAGCTAATTACAAGACGCTACCCGAGGAACCTTGCTGCTGCAAGAAACGAGCTAGTTAAGCCGTGTAATACGTTTTAGAGACACCACTGTCCCACTATGTTCGTTGGCAGCGAAGCTGAATATCACATGGCCAGAATCACATATGAGTATTTAACCCAGGACAAAACTCAGCATTAATCCGGGTTAACATATTCATCTTTGACATGCTCCTTGTGCTAATCCAGGCATCAACTTTCCTTCAAATCTAGTAACATGTCCCAGTTTTCAAGCATCTTTGAATTCCTGTACAGTTTGCTCTACAGGTTCAGAGACACTAAACCCCAGTTAACAGCTCTCTGCTTGTTCTATTATTGCCTAAACCTAGGCAGTAATATATAAGAGCGTGTAGCTTGCACCAGCACATGTTTGAGACACGATTTTCATCATCTTTGCAGCCTCAGAACATTCTGCTGACCAGTCTGAGTCCTCTTGGGGACATTAAGATCGTGGACTTTGGGCTGGCACGGCGGCTCGGCTCCATCGGAGAGCTGCGAGAGATCGTGGGTACACCTGAGTACGTAGGTATGTCCAGGTTTGCACGTAACATCACTGTCTCATCCTCATCACATTCATGTTCGTTACAGCTGCCTGACTCGGATCTCCAGTAGAGACACAGAATGAAAAGAAGTGCTAAATATCATTGGTTTATTAATGTCAGGATCCTAGAAAGAAAGACTCTTTATTTCCTATTTACTATGTAGCAGTAATGACTAGGAGTACAGATGTAGCACAGTGGTGCAGTACAGGATGTGGGCTAAAGGATGGCATCTTCAGTTAAGTCCCCATGAAATCAAAATGGACGTTTTGTGGCTTTGAGTATGAATATATTAGCCTTAAGGTTATCTATAAGCTAGTGTGCTCCAAAACAATGACACAATTCGCATTTAGAAGAATATATGCATTCAGAATTTACAATCTCTCTCTACCACCAATATGGATCAACAGTTTTGATGACATCATTCCGAACTTTTCTGTCCAATCAAATGCTCTTTAGAATCTGAAGTGTCCCGCCCCGACATTGTAAAAATCCATGGTACTAACAGTCAAGTACGGCTTAGCCCAGGCGGTGAGGTAAGCTAAACGCCATTGGCTATTCAAAAAGACTGCCTGTTTTGGTGGAAATTACGTCGTGTTTCAAGGCACTTCACGGTGACTTTAAAGATGGCTGTTGGTTGTATCAGCACATGAGAAGCTTTTTATAATAAAAAAACATTAACAATGTCTTAAGTGGGTCCAGTAACAATGAGTTACTTTCACCAGAGAGAAGTGAGAAACTTTCACCAGAGACTTAACAAATAAACATTTTGATCAAAGCCACTTAGTCTAAAAGCATTCACCAAATTCAATGTTTCTGTTTATATTGTAACTGATTTTGTCTTCATTTTCACCTATACACCCTGATTTATATTTGAATGTTTTATTTCTTTATCTAGCTCCAGAAATCCTGAATTATGAGCCCATCACTACAGCCACAGATCTCTGGTACGTCTATACTGTGTTTAGCTAATATGCGTGACTTGCCGAACACTTCACGTTTCATCCGTTATGCAGCATATTGTTATAGGGATTTGGAATTTTTCCTTATAGCTTGTTTATATGTATGTATGTATAAATATAAAAAATGACAATTTTATGTCATTTGATACTGTATCACCTTTATTAATAGGCACTATTTCAAAGAGGATAAAATGTTTGCCTGTCCAAATATGTCAAAAAAAAGCCAACAATTTCCATGGGGTGTACTTATTTTTTCACATGACTGACTCTCTCTCTCTCTCCCCCTCTCTCTATGTATGTATGTATGTGTGTGTGTGTGTGTGTGTGTGTGTGTGTGTGTGTGTGTGTGTGTCTGTGTCTGTGTCTATATGTATGAGTACATTTAAACAAAACTATTCTAATGTGTGAAATTAGCCATACCGAGATTATTCACAGAACATGCAAGCGACCCATAGATGTTTTTAAGACTGATATCATGCTTTATGGCTGAATATTCCAGTAATGATTAACATCTAGTCCACTGTAAACCCATAAACACATCGATTATTCTCTAAAGAAATAATTCGATGAGCCTGTGACTTTGTTGTCCCGAGCCGCACTCACGTTGTGTGTCTGTGTGGATGTCAGGAGCATCGGCGTGATCACGTACATGCTGATCACAGGAGAGTCTCCGTTTGCCGGCGAGGACAAGCAGCAAACCTTCCTGAACGTTTCACAGGTGAACGTGGACTACAGCAAGGAGGCGTTCTCCCGTGTGTCCGAGCTCGCCGTCCATTTCATCCAAAAACTGCTGGTCAAAGCACCAGAGTGAGTTCCTCTGTCTGTGTCCTCTAGAGACTCATAAAGCAGCTTTTCAGAAATTCAGATGTAGGTTTAGATCTCTAATGAGAGAGAGAGAGAGAGACACCCTGAGACCACATGAGAAAGAAACACTGAGAGGAACCAGAGATAATGGTAATGTTATTATTAACCATTACTGTATACAGGTGAAGAAAAGGAAAGGCAAACAGATGAGCACACGAATGCCTGTGATTACAGCAGCAGGTCTAAAGTACAAGTCTTCAGTATCTTGCTGAGATTAATCACTGAAGAAAGGGTGTGACTTGGGCATTAATTGTTCATGGGACGGGACATTTTTCAGCGTATCCATGTTGGACCAACCATAATGCCCAGAAGTGAGTCACAAGATCAGAACAAGTATCAGGATGAATCAGACAGGTCTTAGGGTGTATTAGAAGTGTGTCAGGATCTGGATCAGGATTTGTAATTCACTTTATAGTGAATTGACGATTCTGCACTTAACCATAGGACACAAAGTACAATTAGATCTACAGTATAAAACACAGTAAAAACTGCCCCTAAAGGTCGTTTACAGGTCAGAAAAGACAAGTAATCTAGAATAACTGGTGCTTTCATATGGCTGAGTCAAACTTTAAAAATGTCCCAACTTTGCATATTGAAAGTCTAATTAAATATGAGCTCACTTCCTGTTGTGGAAAGTTCCAGCACCTGGGCTTCCTACCCCTGACCAGTCATATCGCTATATGCAAATGTTTCAAATCCTGCCAGAATCATTGGCTCAAAAGTTCAGTAAAGCTTTAAGCTGTAAAGTTTTCTCTGTGCAGTTGTCCTGACGGTTCTGAGTGATTAATTTTTACAGATAGATTAGTTTTATTCCTGATTCAGTCCTGACATTTAATGGTGTGTTCGTGTAGTCTGTCAGTCAGAAATCACTTCTGTTCTGATTCAGTGTTCCTCAGATAGCTGGAGAGCTTAAAAAGAGACAACTAGAAATAAAATCCCCAACAATTATTCAACTACCGAAGCTGAAGGCAGATTTTTATGCACACAAATTTAAATGATTTCTTTGGTTTGATATTTTAATTACATTTTTTTTATTTGCAAACTGTTTAATATTTATGTCCATAATTGATTTTTAAAAATAATTTCTATATAACTTGTAAAGTATTTTGAGCTGCATATTATGTATGAAAGGTGCTATTATTATTATTATTATTATTATTATTATTATTATTATTGTTGTTATTATTGTTATTATTATTATTAGTAATAGTAGTATTAATAGTAGTAGTAGCAGTAACAGTAGTAGTTGCAGTAGTATCAATAATTGTAGCAGCAGTAGTAGTAGTGTTAATAGTAGTAGCAGTAGTAGTAGCCGCAATATTAATAGTATTATCAGCAGTAGTAATAGTAGCAGTATTAATAGTTGTAGTAGTAGTAATAGTAGTAGTAGTAGCAGCAGCAGCAGTAGTAGTAGTAGTAGTAGTAGTAGTAATAGTAGTAGGAGCAGCAGTAATAGTAGTAGTAATAGTAGTAGCAGCAGCAGTAATAGTAGTAGTAGTAGTAGTAGTAGTAGTAGCAGCAACAGTAATAGTAGTAGTGATAGTAGTAGTAGTAGTAGTAATAGTAGTAGGAGCAGCAGTAATAGTAGTAGTAATAGTAGTAGTAGCAGCAGCAGTAATAGTAGTAGTAGTAGCAGCAGCAGTAGTAGTAGTAGTAGTAGTAGCAGCAGTAATAGTAGTAGTAGCAGCAGTAATAGTAGTAGCAGTAGTATTAGTAGGAGTAGCAGCAGTAGTAGTAGTAGTAGTAGTATTAGTAGTAGTAGCAGTAGTATTAGTAGTAGTAGCAGCAGTAATAGTAGTAGTAGCAGTAGTAGTAGTAGCAGTAGTATTAGTAGTAATAGTAGTAGTAGCAGCAGTAATAGTAGTAGTAGCAGTAGTATTAGTAGTAACAGCAGTAATAGTAGCAGCAGCAGTAGTAGTAGTAGTAGCAGTAGTATTAGTAGTAATAGCAGCAGTAGTAGTAGTAGCAGCAGTAATAGTAGTAACAGCAGTAATAGTAGCAGCAGTAATAGTAGTAGTAGCAGCAGCAGCAGTAGTAGTAGTAGTAGCAGCAGTAATAGTAGTATTTGTATATAGAATTCAGAAATTTCTCATATGAAATTGGAAATATATCCGTATATAACGTTGGCTTCTTTGCACTCTCCTTACACAGTGTTAATTTCTGCCATGTCTTAATAACTCATATTGACTCATTTAGCACTCTCCTGTATGAGTTACACTATATGGCCAAAAGTTTGTGGAACGCTCATGTAGCTGAATGAACACAAATCCCCACAGCCACGCTCCAAAATCTAGTGGAAAGCCTTCCTAGAAGAGTGGCACTTATTATAACAGCAAATCTGGAATGGGATGTTCAACAAGCACGTAAGGGTGTGATGGTCAGGTGTCCGCAAACTTTTGGCCCTTTGTATATTCTTTCTCATCAAACAGTCAGCCTTCTGCATTAAATCATTCCGTGCCCTGTCTCTCCTCCTCTGTCTGGTGAATACAGAGACCGGCCGAGCGCCGCAGACTGTCTGAGTCACCCGTGGCTGTGGCAGCAGTACCTGGGGGTCGAACTCTCTCCCCCTCCAGCAACCCCACGTGTCCCACGAGAGCGCAGCAGCGGTGTCAAGTGGGCATCTGCTCCCGAGGACCTTGAGGACAAAGAGAACATTCTGGATTCGCCGCAGTCTAAGAGGTTCCGCTTCGAAGATGACGCACAGGCCGCGAGGGACAGCAGCATCTGAAACACACCCTGTAATCACATTCCCGTTTTGATCAGGGCAAGATTTTCCATCCAAATCCTCTGAATTACTTTTGGGACCAGACCAAAGATGATTTGCTAATGCCAGAGCGAATTCCTGCTGCACAATAACATGTATAATGAGGTTTCTGTAACTAAATCACTGTCTTCTTCTTTCATCTCAGATATCCGAGCAGCTCTTTTTCTCTCGTATGTGGTTTTATTGTATGTGTTTGTGTTTTTAATTTGCTCCATTATCTATGTTTTTCTTTTTGAATATTTATTTGATACTGAGTTCCAGTAAGGTGTGTTATTTTAAAGTAGGAAAAATAAGAAAACAAGGCCAATGGTTCCTCTAAACCAGCAATGTTTTAATAGTAGGGGTGTTTGGTTTATTTTTTTTGATTAATTGTCGGTCTCATTAATTGTGATCACTTTTTGCTGCTCCAAATCACAATATGCTGGACTGCAGGGGAAACTAGAATGAGGTTCTTATAAATAAACAAGGCATTGGTTTGTTGGGCTCGTTGTATTTAGTAATGGCAAAGATTAATGATAGTGATGTTATTATTTCTGCCAACAGTGCTCTGTGTGTGTGTGTGTGTGTGTGTGTGTGTGTGTGTGTGTGTGTGTGTGTGTGTGTGTGTGTGTGTGTGTGTTTTTTTGTTTTTTTTTGCTCTGTTTCGGGCATGTTTCTCAATTTAAGTCATACACCGCACCCTGAATTACTCAGATCTGGGTTTTTTTATTTTTTATTTTAAAGTGTGCACTTCCCCTTAGTCACAGATCTGGAGGACTGCCATAAAGTACTTAATCCCTTGACTTCTGTGTGTCTTGGTGAAATATGAAAGAAAGGAAGAGAGAAAATCTTTAAAATGCTCAGATTAAAAAAATAATTAGAAACAGATATATTTTTGTAGCTCTTATAAAAATTAGTTGCGCTTATTTTTCCTAAGCAAATGAAGGCAGGGAGGAAAAGGACAGCTGGATGGACAACTTATGTTTAAATTCTAGCACATTTTGTAATCTATGCATTCATCTGGGTTTTCAGGCTCTTTCAATTTGTCAGACCCCGGATTATCTAGTATCTTCTGCTTGGGGGACTGGGGGATTTGGAGGGGGGACGGCGACGACACAGTTTACCCATTCCATGCCTTCTTTTCTCAGGGTTAGCATCACAATTTGCCAATACAGGTTTTTTTTATGCCTTTATATACAATAGATTAAATACTTTATTCAGATCATTTGTCAGATTATTTAGCCACATAATCTGACATGTGAATGTCTGCATTCGTCTCTGTTCAGCATGCACAATGATTCTGTACTCGAAACTGGATCAAGCATACTTTTTTTTAAAAAACTTTTTTATTTTCTTTAAATAGTTCATTTTATTAAGTGTATCAGTGAAGCGAGTGTTTAAATTCCAGGTGGTGTTTGTTTAGAAGATGTGGGATGTTGATGGATATTTGTGACATGTTGGTAGTTGGAGATGAAGTGATGTTTTGAGAGAGATTGTTGTTGGGAAATAAAGAGTTAAGATATGCATAGAAGTCCACAAACACTTGGGTTGATAGTGTTAACATACAGTTTTGGCTGTAAGGAATTTTTACCAGTGGCTGTGATCTGTTGATGAGATTATACTCTCTCATCTTATCTGAGAGCTTTGAACTGGAAATGTTGGTATTTTGGGGCCTTGAATGTTGTCATGTCTCGTGTTGGTTTAAGGAAGTTTGAGGAATGTGTTTTCGTAATTGCTTTGGTCTTTCACGCTGCGGCGGAGATGTCACAAACTCACCCTCGAAAACAAAAGGGTCCTTGTCTTTAATATGGACGTGTCCTGTTTTACACACCATATGCTGGGAAACTAAACGCAAACATCTCAACTGTTGGAAGTTTTATAAAAGTGGTCAAAACTAGAAGAAAAACCTGTCCATGAACATATTCATTTTGAGATCTGAAAGTTGGTAAATGCGTGTTGAATCTGAAACAGACACCACCCGCCTCCGTTACTCACCCAACGCAATAGAGTTTCTCGTTTCTCTTCTCCAGTCAGGTCCATGCATCTCAGGGACGTCCAGTGACAAGCTCGCAGAGCTGCTAGAGGAAACATCCAGTACAGCTTGTATCATCTTTATACCTAGTGGTATAATACTAACAAGGATTTTGTTATTGCTAACCAGTAAAGATTTCTGAAATCTGTGTTGGACTGGCAGTGTGTGATCAGTTTGCAGGATGAGTTTTAGGATCAGGATGCAAGAGTTTTTAATACAGCTACAAAGAGATGTCAGCCCTGAGAACGGATATGTACAAGTGACATATGGGTTTGTGATGTTAAAAAGCCATGACAGAACAGAAATTCTGTGGGTTTCAAATAAACATAATCAAATTCTTTTCCAGTGTGTATTGTGTGTGTTTTTGTTTTAGTGAGACATAAGAGCTAGAAGTGGATGGAGGGAAGGCTTGTATTTGCCTCACCTGAATTAATTCGGGGATCGACATGTGCATTGACGTAATTTTATAAACGTGGTGAACTACATACCGCACATACAGCAGCACTGATACGGGTTCAACAAGCAACACTGTCCTCCCACTGTAATGCTATTTCTCCTCAATGCACCAGTTCGGTTGTGCATGAGCCTTTTTTTTTTTTTTTTTTTTTTTAAATCCCACAATCTCCTTCAGGTGTTTTTTTGCTTTCTGCCTGCCTGTAAAATTTTATAACGAGCCATGCTGGTTCCATTTCCCAAGCCGTAAACAAATGAGTCATGAAACACCACTGTGACCTTGCCATGATAACAGTATAAACGCTGTATAAAAAGGTATAAATGCTTTAAATTTGTGGCCTTAGTATTATAAGGTTCTGTCTCCCATTCACTCTTTACCTAGAACCTTGGATACAACACAAAAAACAGATCACCACGCTGAACAATTTAGCTAAGCGTTACTTTATTATCAAGAAAACAGAACAGAATGAACACAGAAAAACAGCTTTTTATAAACGCATGGAATGGCGACATGAAAATCAAGAAATAAGTCGAGCAGAAAAATTAGACTGCACGTGAAATATACAACACGTTCCACAGTAGTGCAAAACTAGTTCTCAGCCGGACAAACTGGAATCATTGCGGGTTAGCTGACGAATCAGAATATTTCGTCCTATGTTATGCTGAAGCTGAGTGATCGCTTAATCACAAACATAGTCAATGATTGTAAACATTAGTGTTAATGTTACACAGGAGTGGACAAATAGTAGCGTGGGCCAAGCAGAGTTTGTGTCTGGACTATTAGACAGTCTGAAAAAGAAAGAATGGTTTTAGAACTATGCATAGTAAAAATCTGAATATTTGATCATGTAATCAGTCCATACAGGAGTTTTTTTTGTGACTGTTGTGCCCAAAAATGCTAGATTTTGTGGCAGCTCTTTTCAAAATTTGTGATGCAACTTGCAGTTTTTTGTGCTTTTTTGCAGAAAACTACTTGAACTGGTAAAATTGCAATCGCACAAAACTGTCTTGTCTTTTGCAGTGAAGTTTGTTTGTAAATGAGACCTTTTGGCTGTACTCATGTTTGATGCACGTGAATTGAAGAGGGCTTTGGTTGAATGCGCGTCGTGATGACATCACAAAGCACGTCTTCGCCCCAAATCTACAGAAAATCTGCAGTAATTACGACACACTTTTACTTGCCTGCTAACAGATTTTATTATTTGTCCACCCCTGCTGTTACGCTGTGCACTTTCAGTGATAGCATTCTGCAATCTAGAATGACAGAACGTCATCTGTGGCTCATTTTTACAGTAATGATAATCTATAATTAAACTACACTGCATAACATCCGCGTAATCATGTTTCTCAGTTTAACCACATAATAATATAGAAATTATGTCTAAAATAACACAGTTAAGTGATTTGAGACACAGCTTACAGTTATGAAGCAGAAGAAGCTAACGGTGCAACCTGAGCAACAAGATATTTCCCATGTTACAGCTAACGTTTGTTCAAAATATTTTGCTTTTATCAGTCTTTGTTAGAGAAGCAGCCTGTGACCAAGATAAGAAACTGGAACTATGACTGGGAGCAAAGAAGCTTAAATACTCTCCATGTAAACGCTTTAGAAAACTCAGTGTCCAGAGGTTTGCACAAAATAGCTAACATTTAGTACTGAGAAAGTGCAGAGAAAGCTTGTAGTCAGAAAAAGCTCTAATCTGTGCCACTCAGAACTCCTCGATGACCCGGAAGTGGTTTGCGATACATGCTGGCTCGTCCTCGAAGTGGAGGTTTTGCGTGATGCGTGCACCGAGTTCTTCCAGCGTCTTAACGAAGCACTGATGCTCACGTCCCACCCACGCCCTCGCCGGGTCGCACACTTCATACGGAGTGACGTGAGCATGCACGGCCATTCCGCTAGATGCCAACTCACCCAACGCCTGCTTGTCCGTCACCCATGTGTCTCCGGTGCCTGGGTGTCCGCCATCCAGCCAGTACATGTCTGAGATGCTGGCCAGAAACTGCCTCAGCTCGGGGTCCGTGCCGGCTGACGCCAGCTCGTGTACGATCTGATTCAGCACCACGCAGCCTTTACTGAAGCCCACTAAAATGAGCGAGAAGCCTGTAGGGAGGGGAGCGGGCACTGAGGCACCTCCTAGTGGTGGCAGAGGCTCGGCGATGGCTGCTCGCTCCATGGCGTAGCCCAGGAGGGCTCGTAAGTGGCGTATGGCGCCATAGTCAGGTGAGTGTTTAGGTGCACCGAAGAGGTCACATGAAACAAAGTTGGTGTAGCAGCTGAACTTGTGCAGGTGGAGCAGTGATGGACGTACCAGCCACACGTGCCGGCCCGGGAAGCGGGCACCCAGTGCCAAAGCTACTCGCTCCAGACTGAACGAGAGCCATGGAGATGCATCAGGCTGCATAGCCATCTCTTGATGGAAGTTCTGGAAGAACAAAGAGAGAGAGAGAAATATAGTCATTAAAAAAATTAATAACAGGTTAAATAAATAAATAAATAAATAAAATATAATAAAAAACTCCAATAGCTGTTTAGTGTATTTAAAAGCTATAACGCAGGTTCTGGCTTTTAAATTGCAAATAATTCAATATAGAACAATAATGAACTTCAAAACACTTGAAAAATATTCAGGCATGATGATGATGATGATCATCATCATCATCATCATCATCAACTATTAACTCTTGAAAGCCTTGGAAGTATTACAGTATAAGGAGAGAATGTGCTGAGACACAATGATGTCATTTGTACATCAAGTAAATCATAAAATGTTCAATAAAAGTTTTAATGTCAGAGGCCAAAAGTACAATCCGAACTTCAGCTGCACAATATGGACAATATATCGCTATAGTTTCTCAGGTCCACCCACCATATACAGTATCTCACAAAAGTGAGTACACCCCTCACATTTTTGTAAATATTTGATTATATATTTTCATGTGACAACACTGAAGAAATGACACTTTGCTACAATGTAAAGTAGTGAGTGTACAGCTTGTGTAACAGAGTAAATTTGCTGTCCCCTCAAAATAACTCAACACACAGCCATTAATGTCTACACCGCTGGCAACAAAAGTGAGTACACCCCTAAGTGAAAATGTCCAAATTGGGCCCAAAGTGTCAATATTTTTTGTGGCCACCATTATTTTCCAGCACTGCCTTAACCCTCTTGGGCATGGAGTTCACCAGAGCTTCACAGGTTGCTACTGGAGTCCTCTTCCACTCCTCCATGACGACATCACGGAGCTAGTGGATGTTACAGACCTTGTGCTCCTCCACCTTCCATTTGAGGATGCCCCACAGATGCTCAATAGGGTTTAGGTCTGGAGACATGTTTGGTCAGTCCATTAGCTTCACCCTCAGCTTCTTTAGCAAGGCAGTGGTCGTCTTGGAGGTGTGTTTGGGGTCATTATCATGCTGGAATACATGCTGGGATCATGCTCTGCCTCAGTATGTCACAGTACATGTTGGCATTCATGGTTCCCTCAATGAACTGTAGCTCCATAATGCCGGCAGCACTCATGCAGACCAATTTGATGCAGTGTGAGGCATATGGTCTGAGCACTGACAGGCTGACCCCCCACCCCTTCAACCTCTGCAGCAATGCTGGCAGCCCTCATACGTCTATTTCCCAAAGACAACCTCTGGATATGACGCTGAGCACGTGCACTCAACTTCTTTGGTCGATCATGGCGAGGCCTGTTCTGAGTGGAACCTGTCCTGTTAAACCACTGTATGGTCTTGGCCACCGTGCTGCAGCTCAGTGTCAGGGTCTTGGCAATCTTCTTATAGCCTAGGCCATCTTTATGTAGAGCAACAATTCTTTTTTTCAGATCCTCAGAGTTCTTTGCCATGAGGTGCCATGTTGAACTTCCAGTGACCAGTATGAGGGAGTGTGAGAGCGATGACACCAAATTTAACACACCTGCTCCCCATTCACACCTGAGACCTTGTAACACTAACAAGTAACATGACACCGTGGAGGGGAAAATGGCTAATTGGGCCCAATTTGGACATTTTCACTTAGGGGTGTACTCACTTTTGTTGCCAGCGGTTTAGACATTATGTGTTGAGTTATTTTGAGGAGACAGCAAATTTACACTGTTACACAAGCTGTACACTCACTACATTACATTGTAGCAAAGTGTAATTTCTTCAGTGTTGTCACATTAAAAGATATAATCAAATATTTACAAAAATGTGAGGGGTGTCCTCACTTTTGTGAGATACTATATATGTTACTTCACTTTTATACAATTACTGACTGTAGCCCATCTGTTGCTCAGCTTAGTTTCTCAACCTGTTTTACTGCATCCATCAATGGAAAGGGGTCACATGTTAATTGAGTGATTCTTAGCACAGTAGTAATTCTGACATAATACTGTGTGTGGTAATGGTGTGACCATATTATACATACACTATATGACTAAATCTGGGGATGCCTGACCATCACATCCATATGTGCTTGTTGAACATCCAATTCCAAATGTATTCCCCCTTTAGAGTTATAATAAACTCCACTGTTCTGGAAAGGCTCTCCACTAGTCAGTCACAGATGTTGGGTGAGAAGGTCCAGGGTACAGCCAGTGTTCAAGTTCATCCCAAAGGTGTTCAGTGGGGTTGAGGTCAGGACTCTGTGCAGGACACTCGAGTTCTTCCACTCCAACCTTCACACACCATGTCTTCATGGAGCTCGCTTTGTGCGCAGGGGCACTGCATTGTCATGCTGGAATAGGTTTGGGCCTCTTAGTTCCAGTGAAGGGAAATTATAATGCTACAGCCTACAAGATCATTCTATAAAATTGTGTGCTTCTAACTGTTTGGGGAAGGCACATATGGGTGTAATAGTCAGGTCTCCACATACTTCTGGCCATACAGTGTCTCTTCTTGGTCACCTTGTAAGTGTTCAGAGACTGTAGCTCATTTTTCCTACTTATAGTGTGGGACTTCTACTCCCACTTATACATCTAGCCTTTCATCAGTGGATATCGTCTATATTAATGGGACTTTTGATATTAGTATTGCAAAGCACACTGTGTCAACACTGTTAAAGCTTTTATCAGGAGAACATAATCTATATCTATGGCGGCGCCGTAGGTAACATTGCCACGACACAGCTCGAGTCTCTGGTTTGCTCCTGACAGCATGTGTTTCCCCATGTCCATGTGTGTTTCTTCGACACTCCAAAAGCATTTTAGGCTACACTCGATTGCCTCTGTGAATGCATGTGTGCCCATCCAAGGTGTTTTCCCACCTTGTGCCCAGTGTTCTCAGGATAGGCTCCAGATCCACTATGATCCTGACCAGGATAAAGTGTTTATCTGAATGAATAAATTAATAATAGAATGTAGCCATCTCGGGATTTTAGTGTGTAAGTAAGTAAGTAAAACTTATTTATATTTATATAGCACATTTCACACAGCAAAGCTGACCAAAGTGCTGCACAGAATAAGGAAAGTAAAATAGAAACAGAATTAGACCAAATAAAAACAGACAATAGAAAAAATTGATTAAATTTTTTTTTAAACAATTAAAAATTTGATCAAAAAGCCTGGCAGAAGAGATATGTTTTAAGCCTATTTTTAAAAGTGGTGATAGAAGGTGCAAGGTGGATGGCCAGTGGCAGTTGATTCCATAGACGGGGGGGCAGCAACAGCAAAAGCTCTATCCCCCTTTGTTTTTAACCGGGAATGAGGGACATGCAAAAGAAACCTATCAGAAGATCTTAGACATCTGTTTGATGAATGTGGTTTAAGAAGATCCTCGAGATAGGAAGGAGCTTGATTATTAAGAGTTTTAAAAACAAACATCAGAACCTTAAACTGAATTCTAAAACGGACTGGGAGCCAGTGAAGCGATGCTAAAATTGGGGTGACACGATCAAATTTCTTTGCCCTGGTCAAGAGCCTTGCAGCTACATTCTGAACCATCTGAAGACGAGCCAGGGATGACTGAGGAAGACCCAAGTATAATGAATTACAGTAATCTAAGCGAGAAGTAATAAAAGCATGAAAATCCTTCTCCAAATCCTGGAAAGACAAAAATGTTTTGAGTTTCGAAATAATCCGTAGTTGATAAAAACTAGTCTTAACGATCGAATTTATCTGCTTGGTTAAGCATAATTCTGAGTCCAGAATGAAGCCACAGTTCCGAACCTGGGAAGAAACTGAGGGAAAGTTATTATGGAGCTCGTTAATGAGACCATCTCTCAATCTCAGGGGGCCAAAAACAATTATTTCAGTTTTGTCTTTTGTTTAGTGTGCATTGGATTGAATATTAATTTCCTGGTGTGCTGTATACTTGACTCTGCTGTTTTTTTTCTTCTTTCAGCAGAGCCAGGAAGAAGCCTTGAAAGAGTTATATAACGTAATCATGTCAGTGTCGCTGCTGTACTGAAAATGAACACCACTCAAACAGCATCCGATCCCTTTACATTGATGGTTGGAACAGAGCGATGCTGACTCATTGTACAGAGCCTGTCTTGCCAACTTGGTGGCTTTGCCACTAGATTTGGCAACTTTTTAGAACCCTTTAGTGACTTAATTAAAAAAAAAAAAAATTCCTAGCGACTAGTTTATATCTAATGTGTAAAGCCTGACTGAGTTTATGACCAATCACTAATTACCAACCTTCTCAATGACCAATCACTAATCACCATTGTTACCAATGACAAATCACTGATCAATGTTGTTTATATCAACCAATGACTGATTAAGTGATTATTATTTGTCTCACACCTGCAGTACTTCTTCATCTCAGAAATATTTTTTTTTGAGTAACAAGAGCCAGTTATTCCATCAGTAACCATTTCCTTCATGTCTATTTACCAACAGATCACTACTAATATTAATATGTAAAGTCGGTGGTGCTGTGAGGAAAGACTATAAAAAAATAAGTGACAATCTACAGCATTTTCTATTCCAATAATAAAAAAAAAATCTGTTTTCATATATCCCAATCTTCCTGACATGTGTGAAAAATGCAAACTTTCGCCCTGTAACCTGAGTCAAAAGTTTGCACTCTGTCCCAAACTGCAGAAATTTTGGAACTCTTTCTTTGAAACTATGTCTGACGTTCTTCAAATCAAATTGGATGTCTGTCCTTTAATTGCCATCTTTGGTGTTTCATCTCAGCGTCAGCCTCTGAACCATAAACAAGCTAGTGTTGTGGCGTTTGCATCGTTACTTGCTCGGCGCAGAATATCGCTGTCTTGGACCTCTCCACAACCCCGCTTTATATCAATCTGGCTTAAAGACTTAATGTTCTTTTTAAAACTTTAACAAATCAAGTACAACATCAGAGGCAGGGGTGACTCATTTTTGTGAAAATGGCAACAATTTATTACCTACTTCAATGATGTCCGCACCCTGGTGGTGGATTGAGGAGAGGTAGACAGTAAACACTAATCCTCTTTTTTTTTTTGCGTGTGTGTGTTTTCTTTGAATGTTTGTTTGTTATTGTCTTTTGTTTCCCCCTTTCTTTTGGTTTTGGCTGTGGTTGTTTTGTTGGGGTTGTTGGGTGTGGTGTTATAATGCGTAAAACGCAAATTACCAATAAAAATTCTATGATTAAAAAAGTAAATAAATAAAATATCTGTTTTCAGAAAATCATAAGCTGTTCATATGCAAATGTGTGTAATGTCTGAATGAATACCTAAATGAGTTTATGATGTCATCTGGTGACTTCTATCGCATACACGAGCTACTAGTGACTTCCTGAGCATACACGAGCTACCTTCCCCTGAAATGAGTTGGCAAAAGTGTACAGAGCAGATTCAGTAACCTACAAAGTGACCTATATGTTAGGTTTGTCTCATTAAATGTTCAGTGAGGTGTAGCTATGAGGACAGTGTGTATAATAAAGGCAGCTGAGTGGATATTCCGCTATTTTATCATCACTCCTCTAAAGAAGAACAGCTGATCAGCATGGAGCTGCCTTTACAAACACAATGTTAGTCAAGACACCCTGACAGGTTTCTGTATTCCAGCTAGACGCTCATACTGACCTGTATGTCCCCGGGGAAAAAAACGACGTGTGCATTTTCGCTGCGTGTTGCCCGTGTTTCTCTCGGCACGGGCCGCAGGAGTAAGACATCGTTAAGGCGGTGCTGCTCGTAGCCTGGTACCGCGGAGAGGCGCAGGAGACGGCCGGGGGGAGACGCCGCCCGACCCGGACCCTGGCTTCCTGAACTGCTGCTGCTCATCACCGTCACACAACACAGCGACCGAGCTGTAAAGATCCTCCACCTCCAAATCATAAATCATACAAACACAACTACACAGGAACAACGTGCAAAGCCGCTTACTAAGCAAGATTAAACACGCATGACCACTATAGCGTTACTATAGTTACCATGCTCATGTTAGACGTAATAAACCTATATATATCAAAATGACTTGTCATCTCCCAATGCTAATATTTTGCATTTAAAATTATTCAAATTAAAATGTCTAGTTCTTTTATAATAATTTTATTATTATTATTATTTTAACATCATCAACCCAAACCTCAAAATTAAATTATTTCCTATAATCTTTGCTGGGAGTTAATACACCACGCATGCGCGAATGATGACTCAGGATTGGCAGGAAAACACGGAAGTTTGTGTGCATTCCGCGGACAGACTGATCTTTAAAGCAATTCACTCATCTTCAGCTTGAACGTTGTGTCGCACCGGTGATTTGTAAATCAGCAGTCGTAAGATGCACTTTCTAAAGTGCGTCAATGCCTGAGTTACAAGTTGGACTTTGGTAACAGAGCTGTATGTAAATACACACGACATTTTAAAGCAAGTAAGCTACTAAATTCTCCCTGAGCATGTATATATATTGAGAATATTAAGAATTTTGAGAATATTCGATGTTTTGAAAACTCAATTTAAGGTGTTGTGCTTTTTTTTACGACAGTATTTGCGACAGTTGTCACTGATCATGCAAAACAAAACTCTGCTGTGGAAACAGTACTCAGAAACGTGTCTTTAGTTTGTCTTAGAAGTGACGGAATGTTAAACTGCTGTCTAACTTGCATCTTAAGTAAAAGGTAGATTAAATGATTGGGGTAAAGTTTGTCTACAGCCTATAAATTATGTGATTATATATATATATATATATATATATGTATGTATGTATGTATGTATGTGTGTGTGTGTGTGTGTGTGTGTGTGTGTGTGTGTGTGTCAGTCATGGGGTTTCTAATGGGTCACTTTGTAACTTGTTTCAAGGCATGACCTCTGCCCTGGGTCGCCGCCTGGTTGCGTGTCTTCTGAACATCTCTGAGGCTCGAGAAAGAGATGTGGTGGAGAAGGTGGCACAGGCAGCCATCAGCCACCAGCATGGTGAGCTTTAAAACTGTAGCTCCCAATCCTGGTCCACAACATATGTGTGATTTTCCTTGCTATATTGCTTGGGGGGGATGATGTTATATGAAAATAATCAACAACTGGTGGTGTGATGTGGTTCAACACAAAGCAGTATACTGTTACCACCCTGAAGATCTACCCCCCCCCCCCCCCCCACCCCACACACACACACACACACACACACACACACACACTTTCCCGCAGTAACCTGAATTGTTTTATTCTTCTGATACCACAGCAATTTGCAGACAATTAAAATTTTTAATTAATGAATAATTGACTTTTTCCTTCAAACGTTTTATAGTTACATCTAATAACATCTAATAATAAGACTAAAATACATAAAAAAACGCAAGCCCTCTTTCCTGAAGACTTTGCTATGTCCGAAAACATTACACAGATCCAGACATTGGAGGCTCCTTCCAAAAATGTTAAAGAAACATCACCGTATCAACAATGACATGTTTTAAAGTCTATAGAAATAACAACGTAATGCATTAATATACAGGTGCATTAATATAAACCTGTGATTTGCTTTGCGGCCAAACTACCGCAGAGCTGCTGTTACAGAAAATTAATCAACACCTTCTGACCAATCAAAATCAATAGCCTTGTGTAAATCCTGGTAAGACACATGTACTGCATGAAAAAAAAAATACTTCAGTATCAATTTCTTCAACTTTGGGTTAGTTTACAGTAACTATGCTTCGTGTCAGGCTGCATCACACCTGATTATCCTCAATCCTTGATTATTTTCCTATAAAAGAATGCCCCCAAATATTTTATTCCTTATGTATAAGTATATTTCTCTTTTCTTACACTGAATCTCTGTGTGAGTTATATTAGGAGGAAGACGAAAAGGTGTAACTGTCCTGAACATCTTCAGTGATCATGACTACAACCGTTCCGTTCTTACCATTGTGGCCGGCATTGAGCTAATCGGTAAAGTCCTCATCTTGTGTTTTCTATCATGCGTCTTACTATTCCCTATTGTTTTATGTGTGATTTAAATGCTACCGCCTTTGGACACTAACCTGTTGCAGTGCATTGTGGGATTCTACACTATTCTTTGGGAAATTATTTATAAATTGCTGTATATAATGAATGGGTCATGGTTTTGGATGGCTGCCATATTTTGCACACTACAGGTGAGGTGGTTCTTTCAGCGTCTGAGCGGGCATTCTCGTTGATCGACATGACGGTGCATGAAGGAATTCACCCCTGCATGGGAGCTGTGGATCTTGTACCCTTCTACCCTCTGGGAGAGGAGGTGAGCTTGGAGGATTGTGGAAAGGAAGCTCGAGGTAAGGACTGTTGCTTGTAGAATTTTGCTCCGAAGTAACTGAGAAATTTTGCAACCTAGTTGCCATCTTCCCTGCTCAGCTGTAGGCACTGCTCTGACCGAGCGAGTGCCAGGCACCAGTGCATTTTTCTTTAGCTGGGCAGATATACCACTGCATCGTGGCCTTGCACACCGGAGGAAAGAGCTGGGCTGGTTCAGGAAGGGTTCCAACACGGCCACCGTTCGGCCAGATGTTGGACCACCGCCCATTAGACGATATGGACTAACTGGTGAGAAGCAGAGTGTAATCCTGAACGCTTATGTTTCAAAAGAGTTTTCACTGTGTCATAAAGCAGCAGTGGACTGTGACCATAGGCTTTGTTGGGCCAGGACAACATTAATAACAACATAAATATTAAACATTAAACACTCCCAAAGAACCTACTTGGGAGCTTGATCATCCATGTTATATTAGTATTTTAACTATCATCAGATTCTTTCTTCTATACATTTGTCTGAAGGCAGTTATCAAGATCAGATTTATTATCAGATTCTGTATAGTGGAACAATCAAAAATCAAAACAATTTTTTCCCTAACATGAAACTTCATGAGTTTGTCTGATGAACATGTAATCACTGAATAATAATTGTAAAATATCATACTTATAGTACATGGGTCAAGGTGAAATGAAAATCTTCACCAGAATGTTGATACTTTTATTTACACTCCCACCTGCAGTCAGGAGCACCCACAAAACATGGAGGGATTTGGTTGGAAATTCCTATAAATCATGTCTATATTTATCTTTTTTAAATGAGCAAACAGGACATGAAACGATAAAGCCTCATGTGAGACACAGAACTATATTTTCTCCCTGAAGGTATTGGCGCAAGCCCTTATGTAATGAATTGCAACGTGACGATCGATACCCAGGATGTATCATTAGGGCGGGATGTAGCCGCAGCCATCCGAGAGTCCAGTCCAGGTGGAATCCCGGGGGTGCAGGTCATGGCTCTTCCTCATGAAGGTACTGTGGAAATTGCCTGCAATGTAGAAAGCGTACCAGCTCCAGCTGTTGGAGGGGAATCATGGCCAGCATTCAGAGTTGGGGAGCAGAAATTCTGCCACGCTCCAGCATCACTCATTACCACGCGGGTAGCAGAACTGGCCAGATGCCAGGGTGTGACGACACAAGGAGCAGCGCTGGTTGGGTTCACACCGCTCGAGTGTAAGAGACTGGCTGAGAGAGCGCTGTCTCAAGATATCGGAGAGTTCTGGAAGGAGCTACATGGAGTGCGCATGTAGCTGTGGAGCCTCTGCTACAGCTGATACGCTTCAAAGGCCTCGTAAAATAAACAGTTCCTGGTATTATGTACAATGTCAAAGTGTTGATCATTAATTAACTTGAGGGTTCACATAAAAATAATAGCTAAATTCTTTTATTTCACTTGAATAAACTGACCATCCATATTCCTCACACTGTCACTGAGCTTAATGAACTGCACTCACTTAGGTTAATATACAGTCCCCTCCGAAACTATTGGAATGGCAAAGCCAATTCATTTGTTTTTGCTGTAGACTGAAGACATTTGGGTTTGAGATTAAAAGATGCTGCTTCTGGAACAGACTCACTAATCTTTATTGATGATGTAATTCATGGTAGCAGCAGAATGAATTCAGAAGTTTACAGGAACATTTTGCCTGCTAGTTTTCAGAGAAATACATCCAATCTAATCAGGAGGAACTTTATTATGCAGCAAGACAATGATGCAAAACACACTGCCAACTCAACAAAGGACTTTATCAGGGAGAAAAAGTGGAAGGTTTTAGACTGGCCAAGTAAATCAGTAGCCCTTAACCCAAACGAGCAACATTTCACCTCCTGAAGAGGAGGCTGAAGGGAGAAACCCCACCCCCGTGGGAAAGAATCACCAAAGAAGAAACTAACAGTTTGGTGAGGTCAATGAGTCGCAGGCTTGATGTATTTATTGAAAGCATGGGATCCATCCATCCATCCATCTTCTATACCGCTTATCCTTTTCAGGGCCACGGGGAACCTGGAGCCCATCCCAAGGAGCATTAGGCACAAGGTGGGGTACACCCTGGACAGGGTGCCAATCCATCGGAGGGCACACAATCACATACACCCTCACTGAAAGCATGGGATATGCAACCAAATATTAAGTGTTATTTATTTCAAGACTTGTCTGTTCCTATACTTTTGGGTGGTTTGATACAAAAAATTCAATGTCTTATGTTGTTTAACACAGTGGTTCTCAGACTGGGGGCTGTCAGATGGTGCCAGGAGGGCTGCACAAAAATTCTATAACATTATTTTTTAAAATTAATTTCACTTGTAAGTCGGGATTGTCAACAACTATGATGTACATAATAATTAGACATATTAATAAATTAAATCAATTATACACAGGACACACACTAATCAGAGACATCCACTGATATACTAGTGAACTGTTAGCCACACACTGATAAAACCTAAGACTATTTCAAATAGATAGGTTTTTAGATAGAGGAGGGAGTCTCTTAGCTGAACGGCTAATACAGAAGAGCTTAGCATGAAAAAAATTTAATTGTGAAAATTTGACGACTCTAGGGGCCATAAAGGGACCCTACACAAGGAAAAAATTTGAGAACCATCCGTTTAACACATCTAGATGTAAATACCAGGGAATAAAAGCCAAAATCCTAAACTCTCGTCTCATATCCATATTTTGACCTCAAGCCCAAATGTCTTTGGTGTATAGCCCAAACAAATGAATTGGCCTGGTCATTCCAATAGTTTCAGAGGGAAGTGTAATTCATTGTTTAATTTTGCACTCCCCATCATATGTGGCAGAAACATACCTGTATTTTACAATTTCTCTACAAAGTGTATACAGCTACAGTGAGTCAAATGCTATTCAGAAATGCAAATGTGTAGAAACACAAATTAGTGAACTAAAGAATATTTAAATCACATTTAGAAAGGGTGTGGGATGTCAGATGTGTATTTTGTGACTGACGTTAAAATGTTCAGTTTTTTTTTCTGGGCATGGCAATGACTAATCTCTCAACGCACAAAACAGGTGTTTCCCTGCTTCATTTTTAGTTAATCACAGAATCTGACCAGCATGATAGGTACTGTAAGGTTTATCATGGGACTTATTGAGCACAGCCTTGGTTGCAGTGTGTGGTTTTTCATACAAGTTTTTAACTTTCTTGGGCACATTAATGTATATGAGGACAGGAAACACAGCAGGACAGTGACACTGGATATGTGTGGGGGCATGAATCCTTTTTACTTGTTTTATTATAAACAAAAAAAAAAAAAAAAAAGGGAAAAAAAAATGGGGTCGATTATGTACCAGTGGCATTTCTGATGGGCTGTTTCATGTGGACTGAAGGTGACAGTCTGCCATAAGTAGCAGTTCATACAGACATTTCATCCCATGATGATGTCAGTCCCCCAAGCCAGCATTAATTTAATGCAAAAACCAGAGAAAGGACCAATAAAACAAGTTTTAATTGGACAACATTGGTTAATTTCTAGTTTTATTTCTAATTAAATAAACCGTGTCAGAATCAAACCATCACCTCTTTCGCACAGTCACTTTTGGTATGTTTTTGGCTGAAGGGCATGCACCCTTCCACACAAAGAAAAAGGCAGCCAGCGGCTTCCGTCTGCGTATTTACAACAGCAGTTAACCATTCCTGAATTCCTTTGACAGCAATTCACTATAAATTAAGCGAAGAAAGTGCATTGAGTGTTCAAGTAAGGGTGGATGGTTGAAACACCACATGATGAGGGTGCGTGTGGAGACCTGCACTAAAAGAAGACAACAGGGTGGTGATGAAGAAAAATCAAGTTCTGAAGTAACTGTTCTCCAGAAAGCTTAACTCTTAACAGGCCTAGGTGAAAGAGGACAAAGCCAATACTCAGCTGATTGCACTGTAATATTAGACTTTGTCTTGATTGGCAGTTATTTTGAAAGACAAACAAAACAGTCAAGCTTTGAGTGTGCTTCATCTCTTGGAAGCACGGCGAGGGTCCCTGCCATTGCTGATGGTGACTGACGGTTTCGGAGGTGCAGGCTGTCCTACAGTGACCAGTGACGGGCCGTTTCCAGGAACACGGCCATTCGCTCTCCCGGGAGCTGGGAAGTTAGCTGGCTGGGATGTGTTATTGTTAGGATATGTCTGCATGGTGCCGTTTCCTGCCATTCAAAAACATTCAAATGAGTCTGGTCTCTCAGTGAAAAGGTCAAGAACGTTTTGGAGCATGATATTAGTCTGCTGCTGAACGGCTTTGTACACACAGTCTACACATCATGACTGACTGGTTTTCATACCTGCTTGGACAGAGGGTGGTGCATTTTGATTAGGTGGGGAGTTTCCACGCTGTTCTTTACCCTATTTAAAAGGGGAAGATGAAAAGCCATTTTTAAACATCCATACAAAAACAAACAACTTCCTGTCCCAGCTCAGGGACAAGTTCAAGTGAGTTCAGCTGTAACCACAAGTGAAAATATTCAATATTTTTTGACTATTTTACACAAGTATATCTAATATACTATATACCGTTACAACATACCGATAGCAACCTTTAAAAATGAACCAGTAAAAGAACTTGCTTGCAATTTACTCAGTCTAATGTAGCCTTACCGTTTTGTTCTGCTGGTTGGCTTGGGCTAGCAGCTCAGGATTTGGCTCGCTGAAGTTTGGAACTTCTGAGTACACCATGCAGAACCTGAGTTTGTTTTAAATATTACAGATTGAGACACAAAGATTATTAAATGGTACAGGAAGCACCACACTCAACACTGCCAGTTCAGATGATCATAGGTTTATACAACAGGTCTCGCTACTCACTCTCCGATTTTCTGTAGATCTCCACCTCGGCCTGTGTACAAGGTGAGACACCCCTTCCAAATAGAAGCATAGCTACGAAACAAAAGGGGTATACCAATTTACAGACTGCCACTTTGAATACTGTGCAAAATATGTAATCATTAGTAGTTACTGCAGGAGATTTCAGGTCTTGCATCAGGTGAGTAAACATGTCATACATTAATTACATGCCAAGTTGATTCTCGAGTCCTGTATCTATTGTATGCTGTCAGAATTTTTACATATTTAACTATTACATATTTTACATATTTAACATATATAACTATTTACATATTTACTAAATATAATTACTATTAGGAATGCAGACCAGATCGTTACAGATGGAATGACTCATTACTTGTAAAGTAATGCAAATACAGCAGAGTTTGAGGAACAGTGCAGTCAAAAGATGCACTAGCTACTTTCTACTGGAACGAGCTGGCTTAGAGACTTTCTCCCTATATTTGACAACTTTTTAGACTTCTTTAGTGACAATTTTTATTTTATTTTTTTAAAGCCTAGTGAAACTCTAGCGACTTTTTGAGCAGACATTAGTGACTGTCAAACTCGATACGGCTCTCCAGCTCACATCATACCTGCTGATATACAAGTTAATGGAACAGGATAGCTCGACTCCCCATTAGTGTGTAACGCCTGACTGTGTTGCGCTTTCAACCAACCACTGACCACCACAGTTTCCTAACGACCAATCAAGTAATGAGAGCAAGTAACCATTTCCTTCATGACTACTCACCTTTCAGGACAACGAGCAGTCACTGGACAATGGTGTCTCAGTGGTTTAAGGCTCTGGGTTACTGATCAGAAGGTTGGGGGTTTAAAACACCCAGCACTGCCAAGCTGCTACTGTTGGGCCTAAAACATTTTCTGCTCCAAGAGTGCCGTGTCATGGCTGACCCTGTGCTGTAAACCCAATTTCCAAACGCTACGTTCATACAGCGACAAAGCAACCGGAGACCATTCATTTTCAATGACTTCTGGCGACATGAGCGACAACCATTAGGACTAAATGTTGAGGACCGTTGAAAAAAAGTTTATGCAAATGTGCAGAGATTACCAATGGGCATGAAGACAGTAGCACGCATATGATCTGTAGCATCCTGTGTTCACTAGCAGAAGGAACAAAGATCTGAGGTGCCTGGAAATGAGCAGCACCAAGCCGAACACTTCACCCTGGAAACAGAGGCTAGCCATAGCCATGATGGCTAACCGAGATAACCATAAGTGCTTTTGCCGCAGATCAGACTGATGGCCGCAATGGCAAAGAGCACACACTGCTTCTCCTTCATCTAGTAGGATACGATGTATATACACTGGTGAATTTTATCTACAAGTGCTCCCCCTCCAGAATTTTAGCAGGAAAAAAAATAAATTTAAAAAAAAAAAAAAAAAGGTTTGTTATCAGAAGTCAGAATGCTAGTTGCACCAACCACTGACAAATGTTACTATGGCAACCAGTAGCAGGAATACATACTGGTGACTGGTGTATGTGTACGTAGCATAAAGCATGGGTACACATTGTACGATTTTGTCCATGATTTGGTCATCTGAGAAATTTTGAGAATCCTAAAAGATTCTTATAATCCTAGGCCAAAACCTGTAGTCTCTGATCGCTAGTTTGACATGTTCCCTGACAGCCGATTAATGGCTGTTGCGATCACACTTTTCCTCCAAATTAAATTCTGTCAGTGTCAGAAGATTTGAGGCACAGTCCTGTAGTGTGGCTTCTCCTACTCCGTAAGAGTCTTTGTGCATGCGTCCATTTTTCACATCTTGACTGTCGTACAATCTGACAATGACAAATGAGATCCTACAGTGTAACATGGCTTAGAGCCGTTGATTATGTTCGTACAACCTGACAAGCAACAATCGCAAAGGACTATTAAAAATAGCAGTGTGTACCCGGCTTAAGATAGTCCAAGATATAATTTGACTCTACCGTAATGTACACATGATGCATATTGCACTCAAAAGAAAGTAAGAGAATTTTATAAATAGTTGTTGGAGCCATGACTATTTTCTTTAAAAATAAAATAATAATAAAAATTGTTTTCTATTCTGATAAGAACTCGACTCTATGACTTAATTCCAAGTCATTAGATATGCCAATGATCATGACGAATAAATGAATATGCAAATTAGCATGTGACGTCACCTAGTTTCCCCTGAAGAGTTAACACAGATCTGAACTATCCTGATATTATATCAGATCTTGTGCTTAGTGTGTCCAGGGGATTAATTTTACACTTAAAGGGTCTCCATGAGGAATCCTAGCCTTTAATGAAGGTCTGCAAGTTCTCCGTGGTTGCTTTTTGAGAAATTTTACCCTCGTGTGAGGCGGATGATGTCCCCAGGCTGGATGAGGCTGCCCAGTTCATCCCAGACGGAGATGGCGATACTGCCGCTCTTATCCGCTACTTTACACGAGCGCACTTCGTGTCCGTCCTTTGTCTTAGTCACGCGACCTGGGGGTAGAGAAAAGAACACACCTAGTACCGACCTGCTGTTTTAACTCTGAACACAGAAGAGAGCCAAAGCCACAGAAAGAAAGAGAGAGAGAGAGAGGGAGAGAGAGGTAACGCATGCGCTAATCAGGTTACTGCCACTGATGCTAGCAACACCGGAAGTCAACGTTGCGCAACAGAAAAGGGAAGAAAGAAAGAAAAACAGCGTTAGCACACTGCTGCTCATGAGAGCTAAACCGCCAGGGGAGGAATCTTCTTTCTCAGCACAACTTACCTATTTCCAAAACTATAAAGACGATATGCAGGTTTTTAGATCCCGGTTTTACGTCTTTAATCAAGCTCACGGTGTCGTTGTTAATATTCGACATAGTTATAAAAAAGAAAATAAATAAATTAAATCGCAGGAGAAGACGAAGCTAGCGGTGCTAGCTTTGAGGCTACCACTACACACTGTGGTGTATCAGAGCAGCAGCAGCTAGCAGGATAAGCTAGCCGAATACACTTGTACAGTATAATGGAGCTGTAAAGATAATACAGCGACTATGAGTCGGAGGTCTTAAATTAGTGTTCGTCCTTTCGACTTGTACACGAATTTGGTTTAGAAAAGCCTGAAATGGTAGATAAAGAGTGTGTCTCGAAAGGGGAAGTCACTGAAGTTTAACCCCAAAAGCCAATCAGCCGAGGGGCTGTCCACTTCTTTTCTTTCTTTTTTTCCCCTCCTAAGAGTATTCAGACCGAGATTTATAACCCTGTTCTAACCCTTCATGGGAGAAACGACAACGTTTGAAGTCGAAAGCGCTGAACTATTGATTTTCCGTGCAGGTGTCTTGTTATTTCCGCTAATCATTTCTGAATCTACACACTGAGGGAGGTGAAGGAGCTCATATCAAGCTACACAAACACCCTTTACAAAATCTCAGCTATTGTGGCTTTTAAAAAAAAAAAAAAAAAAACGCCGAAGTTGACTGCGGGAAAAAAAACCCAACTGAGCTAAGCTAGCTAACTTTTCTTTAGTGATAACTCTTCCATGATGAGCATTCATAATAAACTCGCTAATGGCTCTTTTGAACTGGTTTAATCCGTGACCTATGAGTACCTATATGTGAGACAGTTACAGTGATAGAATTACATTAAAACCTAACCGCAGACAGAAAACTATCTCTTCGCTGTGACATTTCTACCTCGCCTTTTACCCCTAACAAAAGCCTAAGAACAACGCCAACGTGTGTGCGCTGCGCCTCTTATACCAGCCGGATCATACCATTATTCTGCTGAATGGGGGGGGGGGGGCGTACTGTATTACGTTCAATTACATTTACTCATTTATCCATATCTTGAGAATTAGACCACACGATGCGTTTGATAAAACTTAAAACAAACACAGCAATCTAACCAAGTCACGTTTAGACATTGAAGACCGTAAGTGAAGGGTTGGTACCTACCCTGCTCTCGACATCTGATTGGTCACAGTAAGCTCAGTTAAGGTAATACCCTGGCATGGCACGCGCGTCCTGCTTCCTTCTGCTGTGTTGCAGACGTTGTGAAATATGATTTGATTATACGCATCCCAATTATTTCCGCTATATCTTTGACTTGCTAAGCAGTTTCTTTTCACCCCCGTCATCATGCACAGCTTTCTGCTTAGCAGTCCTCCATCTCGCATGTATGAACACCATGGGTCAGGGATCTCGTTTTGTATTCTTTGAAATGCCAGAAGTACCCCAACATTCTCAGGTGTAAATATGCAGCTCTAATGGTAAACGTTTATGTCATATATAATAATTGAATATAATTTAAACTAATAGTGAAACTGATTCTCAGAGCGAAGTAACTGATGGATTCGACACATTTTTCAGTTAATTAAATTACACTCGGGTTATGAGAGCATGCTGCAAAACACAAAACTCCACCTCAAAAAACAAGACGGCAAGAAAGTATAAATGAGGCATATTTAAAAAATATTTTGTGCAAAAATGGGTTTTAAACATAGTTAATTAGTCATTTGATTTTCCATTTTGAAACAAAATACGAACCAACGCAACATACATGGACCCAACACACAGTATTACGAATCAGTCCAGTGTAAACGGTTGAACTGGTTCATTTATGTAAATTCAGTTATTATTGTGTCTTTTGGACTATGTGTAAACTTCTTTGGACTATGTGTAAACTTCTGTTAGCCTGTGTGAAATCGCTTATTCAGGTCAGTACTAAATAAAAAACAAAAAGTAACTTCTCTGATCTCTCATTTAAAATTATTAACATTTTGCAGATTCTACAAGGTGTATGTAAAACTATAACCTCAACTGTACCTCAGATTAGTACTCATAGCGTATTTTATTTCATACTTGTACCGTATATCATACTCCACTTCTACATTTCACCCCACAGTGCAATTTACAACCACTTTATAACACTATCTGTACATCCATGATTTATCGGAAGGAACGCAAAGTGAGAATTTCCTTGTACTGTGTAACTGCCTGTTTTTACTGTGCATATGGCAGTAAATCTTGAATTTAAAGCAATGTATAATAATGAAACTGTTTAAACACAGTAACAGATTTGGTTTGAGTAGGTGGAAAATCCATCCATGTTCCAACACATGGTTTTGGACTGAGAGAGGAAGATGGATTATTTAATAAATACAATAAATCTGCGCAAAAATAAATATTTTGTTTGAACAGGGCTGCAGAATATTTGAGAAATGGCTGAGGTTACAGATCAGTCTGTTATATATTATGTTGTTATGTGTCTTCTGTTTACAGTAGTGATCAATAAAATGTCGCTGTAGAGTGCAATTAGTTGTATTACTCAATAAATATTTTATTAGTGACCTGATAGTATCGATGAAAAATAAAACACGAGTTCGTCACGAACAGGATTCGAACCTGTGCGGGGAAACCCCATTGGATTTCGAGTCCAACGCCTTAACCTCTCGGCCACCGTGACGCCGGGTATGTTCTGGTATTATTATCTGGATTACTAAACTGTTTGATAGCATACAATCACAAACAAAACTAGCAATAAAGTTCAGCTATATATTAAATCATGAATACATTCTTTTTTAGCTTTATTTAGATCCCCCGAGAATAAAGCTAACGTTCAAACCATAAAACGCTAACTCTTCATGTTAGACAGTTATAACTATAATATAACCATAACCGGTTTAATATAAACACATTATAGGGCGTTTAAACTTGTTGTGAAACATATGAACGGATGTTTGGAAACATAATCATGCATGTTTTGTACTGTATTACATTGACATTTCGATGTAAACGAGAATTTAGCTTTTCAGTAATGTTTGGCAGCGTAATAAAAGTAAACAGCAGAGGGCGATCAAAATAAAGGTTCAAGTAACAGCTTGTGTAGTTTGGTTTGATCCTAAATGACTCTTGGTGCACATATAGTGCTGTATGTGTGGTGTAGAGCGGATCTGATTTCTACAGTCGAAGATGAGTTTTTGTAAAACATCATGCTCCACCTACTTAAGCTATGTCTTGTCTCATTATCGATGCTGAAAAAAAACCCAATAGAAACCCTCAAAGAATCTGTAATGGTTTTAATGGTTATAATGGGACTTGTGTTGGTTTTTAATGGAAACTGTAATGGTCCCTGTGGGTCTCTACTGGTAATTTGTTGCTTTCTATTGGTGGCATGTTATGTCTAGTGGATACTATTAAGAAAATTAAAAAATACAAATGTCACTGACAGCCTGTATGAATCTACAGTCAGTCTGAGTTAGAAAGGATATCATCCCCAACCTCACTTCTTCAACATTGTTGACATTAAGGGAACAGATCATTACAGAAATATTAAGGGAACGGCCCTCTCCTGGCTCAGGTCTTATTTGATTGATCACTATTAATTTACAAATGTAAATGGTAACTTCTCTATGAATACTAAGGTAAAGTTTGGTTTTCCGCAAGGCCCACCTAAAACAGTTTAGAGTGTTGTGGTGTACTGGGATGTTTGGATGCTGTTGCCCCCCCCTTAACGCATTCTCCCAGGTTTGCTGATGGTGGAGTAGCTGGCCACCTTATGTCCCTATGTCCCAGAGTGGCTTCATGTCTGTATTACCTTCTGTCATAGCTAGTCTAACCGGAGTCCCTGCGTACACTCAAGTAATTTGTCCTTAAACATTACTGGGCATTAAGCATACCTAATAATCCCCCCCCCCCCCCCCCCCCCCCACTCTCCCTCCCTTCCTCTCTCTTTCTGTCTAGCTACACATGATACTCCTGAGATGCCAATGATCCTGACCCCATCTGCTCTCCGGACCTGCTCGATCCACCCTGATGCCCTATTTCTGGCTAGAGTTCTCATCGATTGGAAGTCACATGTTGCTGCTGAGGATGGCCACACGTAGTGCAGCCTATATATCATTTAGATTACTGAGGATGCTACCACTTAAAAAACCATGAAGATGGATTTGTACCTTGATTCACTTTATAAATGTTCATCAGTTATGCTATGATGGCTAGGACTACAATTGCTATGATAGTTTTAGGACTGCAATTGTCACAAACAGTTTTACACTCAAGTCTCCATCAGTGAACAGTGGATAAGTTCAATAAAACAGACTTCATGTAAAAACCGTAATGAATTTTTCTGGTTACACATTTGCAGTATTTGCACATTTATAGAAGGGATTTATTTATAATTGCACTATCCTGTGTTACCCAGGTGAGGACGGATTCCCTTTTGAGTCTGTTTCCTCTCAAGGTTTTTTCCTCATAGTGTCTCCTCAACCCTGTCACCTCTGGCTTGCTCATTAGGGATAAATTCATACATTTAAAATCTATATCCTGAATGTATATATTTCTGTAAAGCTGCTTTGGGACAATGTCCATTGTTAAAAACACTACACAAATAAAAATGATTGAATTTAATTAAATACCAATTGGTGCATTTTTGCTTACATACTGTATGTGGTGCAATTGTTCTTGATTCCACCAAAAGCAAAAAATAATCCACTTTAAACCATTTGTTAACAGCAAATTAGATGACATGGATGCCAAAAATGGAGCCTTTTATTTTTTTTTCTTGGAAGTGAGGGACGGCTTAACCCTGCTACATTTATACCAGCTGACCCTGCATAAGTGGGAAGAGTGAAGACTAAGTTCATCTAATTGGTTTTGGAGCTCTTCATATATAGTTCTTTACAACACACATCATGATTATTCTCCTTTTATGTATTGTTATACAAAGGAATGCTTTCTAATACTTTGGTGTAGTATGTTAGAAAATACAAAAATTTTTGTCCTTCTGTTTTTTATGTGGCTTACAATACATTGTAAAAACAGAAAACAACAACAACAAAAAACAAGGTGGTGCCCGTTCATTATAAATAGTAAACAGTATGACTCATGACAGTTCAACCCAGGCATAACTCCTCTCATGTCTATTTATTTATATTATTGTTAAATAGAGGTGCATTTTCCTTGGGGGAAAATTGATTACAAGACTCGCTATGCTTAATGCCTTCAACTGGGACAAAGCCTAAATAAACTAAAAAAAAAAAAAGAGAAACGTACTCTCACATTCAACATGTGTAGATATTTGTATTCACATAAAATCATTCAACAGCTGAGACATCAAACTGAACAAGTTTCACAGTCTTTCGATGAGCAGAAATGGAATAATGAGTCCCTGAACAAAGAGGCGGGGGGGGGGGTAACAGTCAGTATCTGGCATGTCCACCAGCTGCTTTAAGTACTACAGTGCACCTCATCCTCATGGACTGCACCAGATTTGTCAGTTCTTGCTGTGAGATGTTATTCCACTCTTCCACCAAGGCATCTGCAAATTCTCGATCACATCTGGGGGGCACATGGTTATGTGTAATTTTCCAAGGACGATCAGCTGTCCTTCCTGTTTCCCTGTAGCACTGTCTTAGGCGTCTTACATTACAGACATTGCAGTTTATTGCTCTGGCCACATCTGCAGTCCTCATACCGCCCTGCAGCAGGTCTATGGCATGTTCACGCAGGTGAGCAGGAACCCTAGGCATCTTTCTGGTGTTGTTCAGAGTCAGTAGAAAGGTCTCTTTAGCGTCCTAAGTTATTGTAACTGTGACCTTAATTGCCTACCACCTGTACACTGTTAGTGTTTTAAGGACTGTTTCACAGGTGCATCTGCAATAACTGTTTATGGTTCATTGAACAAGCATGAACAACTTTATTTAAACTAGAGATGCACCAATACTAAATTTCTCAGCCGATACGATAACCGATTATTCAGAGTGATATCGGCCGATACCAATAACCGATACCAATAGTTCTGCCTTTTATGCGTTCTTTTAAATTAATAATAATAAATTCCACAATTAAAATTTATTCTCTCCATTGCAACAAGTTGTTTCACAGTAACTGGTCTCATAAACAGAAAACACATTACTCAAATTAACATTAACACATTAACTAAATTCTGAAGATTAAACTAAGATTTATTAACTTACTGAATGTTATTAAATCATATTAACAGAATTAAGTGACTAAATTCTAAAACACATGCTGTTAGGCTTCACATTCACTCACCACAAACAGAAGCCTTTCTACTCCATCACTGAACATCAAACGGGTAATATATAGGCCTAATATAACCTTCTTTTTTTTTATGATATTAATCATATTAATTAACTGGATATGAAACATACTACTCTACAAAAATTTTACGGTGCAATATATACCTTTTTTGTCAACTCATCTTCATTTAAATCTTTCAAGGATGTACTTGTGCTTTAATTCAACATGAGCAGCACGCAGGGGGAAAAAATTTGACTCGACGCAGAAACTCTCCTTTCACTGCTGCTCACTTCCGGTGTAAAACTGTAGCAGTGCCGATACCGATTATTGGCCGATACATTCGTGCATCTCTAGTTTAAACCCTTTCCGATAAAGATCTGCAAAGCTAATTTGAATTTTACAAAATTATCTTTAGAATACAGTCTCCTGAAAAAGGGACGTTTCTTTTTTTGTCGAGTGTATGACCAATATACAGCGGCGGACTGGCCATCTGGAGCACCGAGAGTTTTCCCACTGGGATGCTGGGCAAATTGGGTGGACCCGCTGCTATGGAAATATATATATACACAGTATCTGTACAGTATGCACAATATGGACAATATATCGCTATAGTTTCTCAGGTCCACCCACCATGTACAGTATCTCACAAAAGTGAGTACACCCCTCACATTTTTGTAATATTTGATTATATCTTTCATGTGACAACACTGAAGAAATGACACTTTGCTACAATGTAAAGTAGTGAGTGTACAGGTTGTGTAACAGTGTAAATTTGCTGTCCCTTCAAAATAACTCAACACACAGCCATTAATGTCTAAACCGCTGGCAACAAAAGTGAGTACACCCCTAATTGAAAATGTCCAAATTGGGCCCAAAGTGTCAATATTTTGTGTGGCCACCATTATTTTCCAGCGCTACCTTAACCCTCTTGGGCATGGAGTTCACCAGCATTTTCAGGTTGCCACTGGAGTCCTCTACCACTCCTCCATGATGACATCACGGAGCTGGTGGATGTTAGAGACCTTGTGGTCCTCCACCTTCTGTTTGAGGATGCCCCACAGATGCTCAGTAGGGTTTAGGTCTGGAGACATGCTTGGCCAGTCCATCACCTTCACCCTCAGCTTCTTTAGCAAGGCAGTGGTTGTCTTGGAGGTGTGTTTGGGGTCATTATCATGCTGGAATACTGCATACAGATCATGCTCTGCTTCAGTATGTCACAGTATATGTTGGCATTCATGGTTCCCTCAATGAACTGTAGCTCCCCAGTGCCAGCAGCACTCATGCAGCCCCAGACCATGACACTCCCACCACCATGCTTGACTGTAGGCAAGACACACTTGTCTTTGTACTCCTCACCTGGTTGCCGCCACACACGCTTGACACCATCTGAACCAAATAAGTTTATCTTGGTCTCATCAGACAACAGGACATGGTTCCAGTAATCCATGTCCTTAGTCTGCTTGTCTTCAGCAAACTGTTTGTGGACTTTCTTGTGCATCATCTTTAGAAGAGGCTTCCTTCTTGGACGACAGCCATGCAGACCAATTTGATGCAGTGTGCGGCGTATGGTCTGAGCTCTGACAGGCTGACCCCCCACCCCTTCAATCTCTGCAGCAATGCCGGCAGCACTCATACGTCTATTTCCCAAAGACAACCTCTGGATATGACGCTGAGCACGTGCACTCAATTTCTTTGGTCGATCATGGCGAAGCCTGTTCTGAGTAGAACCTGTCCTGTTAAACCGCTGTATGGTCTTGGCCACCGTGCTGCAGCTCAGTGTCAGGGTCTTGGCAATCTTCTTATAGCCTAGGCCATCTTTATGTAGAGCAACAATTCTTTTTTTCAGATCCTCAGAGAGTTCTTTGTCATGAGGTGCCATGTTGAACTTCCAGTGACCAGTATGAGGGAGTGTGAGAGCGATGACACCAAATTTAACACACCTGCTCCCCATTCACACCTGAGACCTTGTAACACTAACAAGTCACATGACACCGGGGAGGGAAAATGGCTAATTGGGACATTTTCACTTAGGGGTATACTCACTTTTGTTGCCAGCGATTTAGACATTATTGGCTGTGTGATGAGATATTTTTGGGGGGACAGCAAATTTACACTGTTACACAAGCTGTACACTCACGACTTTACATTGTAGCAAAGTGTCATTTCTTCAGTGTTGTCATATGAAAAGATATAATCAAATATTTTCAAAAATGCGAGGGGTGTACTCACTTTTGTGAGATACTATATATATATATATATATATATATATATATATATATATATATATATATATATATATATAGGCTATGTATTTGCAAATAATGACAGTAATGATAATATTGCATCTCCTTTTCCTTTGCGCAGGTGAGTCACCGCCGGCACGGCCAAACTTGGTGTGGACGTGCGGGTTTTGTTGTTTGTCTCCCTCAAAATACTTCTAATTGATCGCCCCCTTCCCCCTCTCAAAAGTTTGTTCGGTCTGCTCCATTGCGTATCTTGAAACACGCCCCCTTTCATGTCTAATTCACACAGACAGTGAGATTGATTTCCATGGATGAAAAAGGGAAGGGAAGAAAGGTGGGGCTCAAAAGCTCTGCCAAAAAAGTTTAAGCTGTTAGAGGCAGATGCTGTGAAATGTTTTAAATGAACAGGTTTTTCATCTGGTGTGAAGGCAAGTTGCAGTTCTGCAGGCGCTGACAGCTCTAGCATTACAGATTATTCTAGCATTACAGATTATTCTAGCATTACAGTTCACTCTCTCTCTCTCTCTCTCGCTCTCTCATACACACAAACTCTTTCATACACATAGACATGCTCTTTCAAATATACACTTTCTCATAGACACACACACACACACACACACACACACACTCACTCTCTCTCTCTCTCTCTCTCTCTCTCTCTCTCTCTCTCATACACACAAACTCTCTTTCTCATACACACACATTCACACACACACACACACACACACACACACACACACACACACACACACACACACACACAAAATCTCTCTCTCACACACAAACTATTTCATTCAGATGTGGTTCCATGTTAAAAAAACAAAGTTTCAGTATGTATAAAGTACTGCTGAGTGGTGCAGCTCTCCTACACTGCACCCAGATGATACCCCCTGACTAGCTAACATGCTATAGTCTTGATTGTTTTATATTCTTTGTCACACTGTTCTTCTGTTTCTTTTTGTCTATTTTACAAATATGAATTGATATTTGTTCAGTTCTACTTCAAATAAATATGCATTCAAATAGCATTTATTCTTCTGTATTGTGTTATATTTTTTATGCTAGTAAGTGGTGTTAAAATTGGTCTAAACGTCACTGAGCCACTGTGTTATGATATGGCGTGTTGTGGGCCGGGTGTGGTGGTCTGGTCTGGGCCAGAAAGTCCAGGGCCACTTTTTGGTCCCAGTCTGCCCCTGAAAATATATTCTGAGCAAATTCCACACGTCAGTGGACCCCCAGGCATTGTCTCCTTTCACAACATTCTTTCTGTCACTTAGTGAAATTAGTGTTATAAAAATATAATGTAAATTTATATTTATAATGTATATATTTTTTTACACAAGGTGGAGCATGTCCATTGTGAATAATTAACACGATGACTTATGACAGCATGACCAAGACATAATTTTTCTCCTGTCTCATTATTCATGTTATGTAATACAAAAACACAGGGTTTTCGCACATTTTTCAATTCCACCTACAGCAGTTTTAAAAGGCTTATGCACCATCTCAGCATATACTGTGTTTGTGTCTATATATATATATATATATATATATATATATATATATATATATATATATATATATATATATATATATATATATATATATATATATACTAAATTTTGCCCTACCTTTGGTGTACATTAGATTCAAAATCACATTTCAAAAATATAGCCCAATATTACACCCTTAACTGGTGATTGTTTCTACAAGGCACATTTTATAGTTGTCCTCGATCAATCCAAGGTAACAAACATTAACAAACAGTGCCATTCAATCCAGATTAGCTATGAATGTTACAAAAAACAGTGCATGTATTCATTTGTTAGCTTATTAAAACACTCTTCCTGTTAATGTTCACCACAAAAGTTTGTGAAAAAAAATAAAAATAAATTAACTTCACACTAACAATAACTACAGAGCGAGAAAAGGAGGCTCCAACTCCAAGCCTGTCTCACATATGCTTGGTGTTAAAAATGAGGTGTGTGTAGCTGGATCTGGAAAGAGCACAAATTGTGATGGTGCCATATCTACAAATACTTAGGTGGGATTACTATTTTGCAGTTATATGTATTGTATTAGAATATTTGCCCTTTGTTTTGAATAATTAAATATATTACTGATTTACAATTTTATAGTAATATTATATATGTATTATATATTATGCAGTTCTACTGTATATGATGTATTGCAATGATATCATGAACCTTTAAACCAAGGTTACTGATGTGAACAGTGATGAATAGGAACGTACCATTGCTAAGCCAAACAGCTGAGAGAACTTAGAGGCAGAACACCTGTGGAGCATGAGGGTCCTGCATACCCCGGCCTCCCAGTGGAAAATATGCCATCAATCCCTTTGGGTAGACAGACCTCCACTTCTCACATCTTTGCGCCATGGAAAATACACTGTAGGGTAGCAATCCATCAGAATCAGGAATGTGCTTTTTTAATCCTCACCGGTTCAGAATGGTACTTCCCAACTCCTGTCGTGAAGCACCCCAGCATTGTTAAGCTTAGCATCCTTCATCTCTGAACATATATCAAACCAAGAACATGTCTTTTTTTCTTTTTTATTTAAAAAAAAAGGCTTGACATGTTTTTAATAATTTTTTATTCATTTTAACCATTTTTAATCATTTTTTTAAAATCATTTTTTGAAAATCTACAGTATTTCTATTAGAAAGATGATTTTAGAGTAACCAGGTGGGTTTCCTCTGTATTCTCCATGTTTCTTCAAACCTCCCAAAAACTTTCTGGCAAGTGGTACACTAAATTGCCCCTAGTGTGTGAATGAGTATGTGAATGTTTGCGTGTGTGTATATAAGCACAGGGGCCCTGTGATGAATTGGCATCCACCATGACCCTGAGCAGTATAAAGTGATTACTGAAGATAAATGAATGAATTAGTAACCAGGTCATAGCATTCAAATGACTGGTGTTTGTTAATCAGATATAAAGGCAATATTGGTGACTCATTAGTGATTTTAAAATAAATAATCACACTATTGCATTGCCATAAAATCTAAAAAGATAGCCTTGGACAATCAACATTGCTGTTAATGTGTGCACTTACTCCCCTTAGTTTTACGCCACTTGTAGCTATTAAAAGGTAGATATGTGTTTATGTACTGCTTATAAAAGATATTTATGAATACAGAAGTCATTATTGCAACTTGGCAAGTGTACAAGTATTAATGTTGGAAATGCACTCAAATTTACTGCCTTGTTATTTCATGAGAGGAATTCATGAGAGGAATTCAAGTGAACAATATAGCAATATTTAAAATAAATTCCCATGTAATGTGATTTTTTTTTCACTCTCTTTTCTGGCAATATCAGCTAATTAACAGAACTAAGCAGTTGTAAACTTTATGCTTTTAAACCCAATTCACTTTTTTTTTCAGTGAGTATATTGTATTTAAACAAGTGAAGAACCATTGTTTCAAACAAACATATGCTACTTACTCCACAATCACAGATAAACACTTTATTAAAAGTAATTTTCAGTGTTATCACTTATGCTGAAAATGTATTTTGCTCTGAAAGCAGTAAACAAGGTTTGTGGAATTCAGACAATATACAGCACAGGTAACTGATTTCAGCTCACATTCTTCAGAAAAAGGGCATTTCTTAGTATATTCTTAAAATTTCTTTATCGCTTAATTAATCTATGGAATCACACTTTATTTGATTATCTATTGTACTACAGTATATTGGGAAGAATAACAGGTGAAGTATAGGATTGCATGCAATAGAGTTTTAAAACTATATACAAGAAGATAGACCTATAACAATTTTAACATATCAAGTGTGGTAAGACATAATTCAATTTATTTAATAGTTTTCACCCATTACCATGTAGAGCCCAGTTCAAGGAAGAAAAAAAAGTCTTTTTTTTTATACAAGTGCCCTGTTTTCTATCAGACAAATTCTTACATAACACAACTGACTTTGAACAGATGGTTTGCTCCTGTGCCAAGATCTCTGCAACAGATGGAATGCTAGTAAATCTACGAAGCTTGCTGGATAGCTACCGCAGCTGACGGGGGAGATTCAGGTGCAGACATGGACTTGTCCTCCACTTCATCTCCAACATTATGACCACCATTCTCGTGAGCATCAGCTCCATTATCAGCTTCATTATTAGCTCCATTATTAGCTCCATTATTGGCTTCATTATTAGCTTCATTTTTGGCTCCATTATTAGCTTCATTGGGCTCCTGTAACTCTTTTTCCTCTTTCTCTGCAACCTTGTCTGAGGGAACATTATCAAGCTCTGCATCTTCTGTAACTGATGCTCCCCCATCTGCACTACCCGTGGTGGATGGACTATGCACCTTCCCATTAAAATTTTCCTCTTCATTATGAACCTCTGCCATTGGTAGCTGACCATCCAATCCCCCCATGGGTGGCACCTCTACTGTAGCATTTTCACCCCCAGCCTGAGTGGCCTCACCTTCTCCATCTCGCATCTTCTTGACGTTGAAGGTCATGGGCGAGACACGGAAGGACGAGCTCTTGCTGGTTGGACTTTTGGGATGGCTGGGAGAGAAGCTCTTCATGATCTTTTCACGCCGTTCTGGGGGTACGATCTTGTTGATCTTCTTCTCAATGCTGCTGCGTGAGAAGGCCTTCTTTAGGCTGTCTACCTTCTTCAGACTAGATCGCTTAAACTTGTCAGTGCGAGACCACTCCAGACGCTCACTTCCCATGCCTGGGAACTCATCATCATGCACCTCCCTGGGCAATGTGCTTCCCTCCAGTAGGGGGCTCACTGCTCCCTCCTCTTCATCAGAGGAAAGGCTGATGGTGTGCAATCCTTCCTCATGGGAATGGTTGGGATCGATCACTGAAGCACGTGGAGAGGCAGCCCTCTCATCCTGAGCAGAGGTTGAGGCAATATCTGCTGTGGATTCCTTAGTAAACAAAGTGGTGGGGATCTCATTGTCCTCCTGCAAAAAAAGAGGGAAAGATAGATGAGACAATAAATAAACATGCGTTAAACTGTTGTTGATGTTCATACTTGGGGTCATCATGAAGACATTTTTTACAATAGTTCAGGAACATGTCTTGGAGTTCCACTGCAGGTCATTTCATAGTGTATTTTGTGTTTTAATTGCTTTCAGTCTACTCGTGTGTCTTCTTAAAGTTTCTGTATTACTGGATAAGATTTTTCTGGCCCTTAACAACCCTGAGCAGTATTGGCAGGGTGGAAGCTGACCTTGAATCAACACTATGAGTACACACGTTCCTTCTGAAACTCATAAGGTGTATTAATTTGGATTGTTATGACTTGCCTTATGGTTGTATAATATCTTTTTGGGTGTTGTCCTGGAAAGAAGCAAATGTAGATCCAAAAAGAAAACAAAAAACAAAACAAAAAAAAAACAGAGAAGTTCTAAAGAGGCAGCATTAAGTCATGTCTGTACTTGATTCTGTGAAAGGTGTATTTCACTTTAAAAATAACTATTGTGTGAATGCCATGGTTAAATGCACAGCCTAAAAGTAGCTTTACATTAGTGAAACATAGGAGCAGAATGAGCAAGCTTCAAGCAGTACAGGCTAGATCTTTTGCTATCTATCTATGTATTGAGTTTCTCATCCAATTTGTTATGTGCCACAAGGCTTGATGTACAGACTGTTTCTTTCTGGCTTAATGCATCTATTTGCATTGGCATTGTGTACCGACTCTAGCACTGACGCTGACTCCTGCAGCTCTCTTTCTAACTCTTTCTATATACATACACACATAACGTGGCATCTCTCACCCTCAGGTTGAAATACAAAAATTGTGTGTGATGCCATGAGAGATATTCTCTTAAACAGGAGTAGGGCTGATCCTGAGGGTAGGGAGGAGCAAAATTGCACTAATCCCACCTGCTCACTAAATCAACCTCCTCACCACACACACACACACACACACACACACACACACACACACACACACACACACACACACACACACAAACATGTGTATACATGTGCAGACCTTTGAGGACTCACCTAGGTGTGTTCCAGCACAACGCCAAACTTTTTGTACATTTTGTTAGAAGAAACGCTTTTTGGAAGTTAAGAACCCTTCATTATGCAATAAAGCAGTGGTCACCAACCATGTTCTTGGAGATCTACCTTACTGCAGGTTTCATCTATAACCGAAATCTAACACATCTGTTTTAGTTGATGAGGAATTTCTTAAGGTGATTATTTGATTGTCAGGTGGGCAGGATTATGGTACTAAAAAAGGAACTAAATTCTTCAGGAAGGTACAGAACTGGGTTGGTGACTACTGCAATAAAGCATCCTTGAAAACCCCTTTTTGCTCAGAGCATATGTATTACTTGGGTAAGTGTGAGATACAAACTCTGAATTTTTGGTATTGGTGCTTAGAACGTGCCTCGCATTTAAAATGTAGCTAGACTATCTTGTAACTTGGTGCACTGCTAGAAAGTGTTCATTAGATAATTAATGGAGCTACAAAAATTCCATTGGATAATGAGAGGGTCTAAAAAGAACCTTTAAGGATTCCCGCAAAGGAAAACTAAAGAATCCTTAAGGGCTCAACATTTTCTAAGAGTGTAGAAATGTGATCTGAGCTTTTCCAGATCACAAGATGATTTACAAACGTCTTTTACTCCATAGAACAAAAAGAAGTGTTTTATCCAGATGTGACCTAATTGAAGGGTTGCTGTGTATTTTATTTCATTATGTATGAGGCATGATTTAAAAAAGCAGCACAAGCGCACCTGTGCAAATAATCCATGCTAAAGGATGTGTTATTTGAATCTAAAATAACGAACTGTTGCAGCTTTTATTCAGGCGTCAACTTTGTTATTCAAATTTAAATGAAGATAGAAATGATCCTATTGTTTATTTTTTTCTCTCTTGTTTTTCTGCCATCATGCAGATTCAGGGCCAAAAACAAGAATTGAGACATCATGAAGGAACTTTACACACTTTCTACTCCAAGCTTTGAGTTTATTATGGCACCACTGTGAACTTTGAAGAATTTTTGTCATGTTGTGGATTATTTAAATCCTATAAACAGTTCACATTCTTTTTTGGCTATTTGTGACAGTGCGTGCTTTACAAATTGCAGATTTTTGGGCTCCAACGAAGACTAATGTTTGAGAGCTTTTCGAATTCTCCTGTTGCTCCAAAAGACTTTTGTGCAACGAATCCCCCAAAGGCTCAATTCCAGTTCAAACCAGCATGCATTCTGGGTAAACCAGTTTTTCTCCACTGCCGCTGGCTTTAAAGCACTAAGACACAGAGGCACTCATCTGACTCATAAACAAGATTAAACCAAAGCCTGAGCTGAGGCTTGGTGTGTTTTCCAACTAACTTTCAAATAAAAAAGCACAGGGGGGATAAAAATTTCTACCTGCTGAAGAAGAGCATTTCTTACCCATTTTGCACAGTTCATAAGTTCACACTCATACCGAGGTGAATGAGGAACTAAGAGGTATGTTGTAATGAGAGAGAAAGAAAACAAGAGAGGAGGAGGCAAGCATTAAGTGTCACATTTCACACAATGCAAGTCTGGCTCCAAATGAAACACTGTTTCAAGTCAGGCCTCAACCTGAGAGCAAGAGAGTACAATGAGCTAGCTGATATATGAGCATGCTAGGACACACAATTGGGACTTTACCACCCATTCGAAGGAGCTGTAAAGGCAGTACACCATCTAGAAAATCACACCAAGCCTTTAAATACAGTATATCAGTTATTTCAGTGTTGAACTGGTGTACATTTCACACAACTGAGCCAGACTCCATTCTTTTACAAACACTTCCAGCCTGATCGAATGCCGTTACTTAAATCAAGGCCATTGAGGGACCACTTTAGCTGTTTAAAAAAAATCCACAGAACCCCATCAGTACCGATTTATTTTATGAACATAATCCAGGTATTAGAATATAAAGCCATAGAGCTCAGAACCCATTAGGTTCAAGTTGACATTATTTATAGGACTGCTTGTCCTATAAATTATCAAGTTATTGATATTAATATTAAACTCAATTCTACTAATTCTACTGTACAATTCTACAATTATACAATAAACTAATTAGATTCAAGTAACCAGTCAATCCAGCCAATAATAAAAAAAAAATCATTGACAGTAGTGGGTACAGAGAGTTCTATCACTGAAAAATACAGAACTCCTCTGTCTATGCTTCACATACACATGGGTGTCCCAGGGCCTCACTTTGGGAATCATAGATTTAATCATGTATATTGTTTTTGTATCTATTAAATGCATACACTATATTTTGTCAGATGCCTCTAAGGCAGTGGTCACCAACCCTGTTCCTGTCTACCTTCCTAAAGACTTCAACCATAATCGTGCACACCTGACCATATAATTGTTGTTTTAAATGAGAAGCATTATGTTTGGAGAAAGGAAAACACTACATTCCAGCATAAGAACCTTATCCCATCTGTGAAACATGGTGGTAGTATCATGGTTTTGGACTGCTGTGCTGCATCTGGGCCTGGACGATATTGAATTCTGAAGTATACCAGCAAATTTTAAAGGAAAATATTAGGACATCTGTCCGTGAACTGTATCTCAAGAGAAAGTGTGTCATGCAGCAAGACAATGACCCTAAGCACACAAGTTGTTCTAACAAAAAATGGTTAAATGAGAATAAAGTTAATGTTTTGGAATGGCCAAATCAATGTCCTGAACTTAATTCAAGAGAAATGTTGTGGAAGGACCTGAAGCAAGCAGTTCATGTGAGGAAACCCACCAACATCCCAGAGTTGAAGCTGTTCTGTACTGAGGAATGGGCTAAAATTCCTCCAAGCTGATGTGCAGCACTGATCAACAGTTACAGGAAACATTTAGTTGCAGTTATTTCCGCACAAGGGGGTCACACAAGATTCTCAACACCATATTGATATAATACAGTCGGTGTACAGTTTCACCTCATAGTATTCACCTCCCCACAGGGGCCTGCAAGTTTTATTCAGCAATTTGCATCTGTTTTGCCTATATCCTTCGCATCTATACCAACAAATGATCCTACAGTTCAAGCTGAAGATAAACACAAAACATCACCATGCCAACCGAACCGCCTTCTAGATGGCTTGGATTAGATGGATCAGATTTGGCTTGGATTGGATGGATCAGATTTTCACCAAATGCACCATTTCACCATTCTGCATTTGAGCCAGAAAGCTTGATTTTTCTTAGCAAAACACAAAAAAATAATTGAGGTGCTTTAATTTTTTTTTTTTTTTTTTTTTAGCAAAACATAAATGAGGTGGCTTATTGAAGTGGCAGCTTCCTATACAGGCAGAATTTGTGGAGCACTGTGCAAATTGGTATACATAACATCATAACATCATAACCCTCACAGCTGCACCTGTTTTGTGCATCTAGTTTTAACAGTCATTAAAAATGCTCCATTTCAAATAGATATGTGGAGCAAATATCATATTTTCAGCACAGATAGATTGAAGACAAAAATGTGGGTGAATGACTAGTTATCTTTACTAATAACAAAAAGGGTTTGACTGCTAAAAATGGTTTGTTTGCTGAGAAAAACTTTGTAGGGAAAAACTCCCCAGACATCTCTTTTAGTGCTAAACTATGAAGCTATGAGTAAATTTACAACCCTGATTTTTGTCCCGTTAAGCCATGTATCTTTGTGACAAGATACAAGATGCAAGTAAGTCTCTACACCAAATAACTTTATTTTTAAGGAGTATGTACGGCATAATCTTTCATGGTGTGGGCATCATCATAGACTTTAAAGGGTTTCAGAATTGATTTCTGAGCATTTTTACAACGTATTATCCAAGTTTTTTTGAAAGCAGATTTCTGGGCAGGGGTGGGGTGGGGTGGGGCAGTTGGTGAGAGCAAGACAAAGAACGTATGTCTTTGAAAACATTGTGTCATACGCTCGTACCCCTGCTTCAACATGTAATCAGAGCCCAGATGCTTAATGTACCCCAGCAGAGGCCTCAGACTTATTAGAGTGGAAACATCAAGGGTGGATGAAAGATATAGAAGTGTGTGTGTGTGTGTGTGTGTGTGTGTGTGTGTGTGTGTGTGTGTGTGTGTGTGTGTGTGTGTGTGAGACAAGACAATGCTAGTGAAAGAAAAAAAATACAGGAACGAAGCAGAGGAAAGGCAAATGTAAAAGAACAATATAGGAAAAAGTCATTAAAGGTGGTTCCACAGGAAGAACCAGATGAAGGGAGAGGTTTGTGCAGTGACTGCAATTTTAAAAAAAAGCAGTGACAAAACTCAAGATCCTACTGAAATATGGATGAGCTTATGAAGCAGACTTCGCATTCATTCAGAATTTGTCAATGCAAGAAAAGAAGAATTCGAAAGAATGTCGACCTCTGACAGTTTTTATGTGTGTAAATATGGGATAATGTTAAATTATGTTTAATTTAGCCTTAAACCAACATGCAGTTAGTCTCAGATTTATGTACAAATGTATAGTATATTTTTACAGAAATATAAAATTTTCTAATATTGTTTATACACTTAAGTGCAAAAGAACATTTTCCGGTTGCTTTGTCGCCGAACTTTAGCACATTGTCATGCTATCATTGTCAACGTAAAATAACTAATTATGTAACAGTACCTACTGTCCACTTTAATTATTATTTGTTTATGTATATTAGAGGATCCAACAAAGAACCACAATCATTATATGCACCTCCGTTATTATATTTAGTATTATGTTCAATTGTCTTTTTTCCCCTGTGTAGAAAAATGGCTATTATTACATTCTTATATTATATTATTATAGTACACTATATAATGCATCAAAACCCAGTGATGAGAAACCTTTGTTGTATTTTTCTTTGCACTGCACATGCACTCATTCTGAAAATAAAAACCAGCACATTAAAAGCCTCTCCTTGGTAATATTTGACTTGGAAAGCAATGCTGATTCATCTGCATGTACTTTGACTAACCGAAAGATCAAGCCATTGTGTTTGTTTATTTTAATGGAAAAATGACATGAAATATAATTTGTTAAACCTGCAAGCAACCTCAACTTCAACACACATGTACAGCCAATGGATTGCACCTTGCATATTATATAATTCCTCTTTAGTCAACACACATTGCCATAGATTTTGGTTTAGGACAGGGCTTTTGCAAAAAAAAAAAAAAGAAAAAAAAAAGAAAAAAGGATGCAGTTGGTGTATGATGTGTCACCACATGTGAGGAAGGAAGGATGTAGACTTCCCTTTGGTTGAAAGAAATGACAGCCACCATGACATGAACTGAGCCTTTCACATGATGCTCTACTTACACAGACTACATTTCAGGTTTTGGACCCAAAAAGAAACCAAAAAAACACATAAAAATGTGTTCAACCATCTGTTGCCTGCTCTTGATAGATGTTCAGAGAATCAGTGGCATCTTTCCAAGACAAGAGAACACACAGCCAGTTGGTTGGAAGAGAGAGACACTGTGCAAAAGCACCTTCTATAAAAGCCTCAAATAATTTGTACTGCATGTGAGTGCAGTGTCTACAATGGAATTCTGAAATCTGATCGGTCAGAAGGTAATGATTAATGCTCTATAGCAAATAACAATTAATGGTTTTCTATTAATTGTTGAATATATTATTGTTTCTGTAGCATCTAATAACTCAGGGGCTTTTATGGTATATGGTATCCATCACAAAGAATATGTATAATCATTGATATGTTAAAGTAATGAAGGAGTCTCCAGTGTCAGCACTTCATAAAAGTTAGAGGTAAACCAGTTTTGTTTCAGAACAGAGGACTTTGCACTTTGTGATTTATGCATAACATGATAAGCTGTGTTGTTTTAGTTTGTTATTACCTTCAATAAAGACTGAACAAAGAAAGTGAGGTTGGTGAGAAAATGACTGTTTCTAGCTGCTATGATGGAAGTGTTAACAATAAATAACTTGTCTGATGAATTTTCTACAACATTAAGTGTAACTATAAATGAATGAAATTAAATTAAAAGAAATTAAAATATTGCAATTGTTAGCAAATTGCTGTGGAATGTGATTAAAAAAAACATGAGGCTGTGCTGCAATAGAAAAAAAAATAATTTCTGGGTGTTTATTGATTACTCCTTACATCACAGTTATTATATCTTCTTTTTAATTAATATTTGTTCATGTTCATTCAGACACTGTTTATTTTCAATGTAAAGCAGTTGCATTCAATTTTTCATTTTTAAGAGCTACAGTATGTCTCTAATATGGGGGGCACAGTGGCTTAGTGTTTATCACGTTTGTCTCGCACCTCCCAGTGCTTCGAGGGTTTCCTCCAGGTGCTCCAGTTTCCTCCTCCAGTCCAAAGACATGTGCTGCAGGCTGATTAGCATTTCCAAATTGTCCATAGTGTGTGAATGGGTGTGTGTGTGTGTGTGTGTGTGTGTGTGTGTGTGTGTGTGTGTGTGTCCTGTGATTGGTTGGCACCTTGTTCTTGGTTTCTCCTGCCTTGTGCCTCATGTCCCCTGGGATAGGCTCCAGGCTCCCCATGACCCTGTGTTGGATAAGCGGTATGGAAAATGGATGCATGGATGGATGGATGGATGTCTGTAATGTCTCAGTGTTTTACTACTCATTGCTATCTGCACTCGTGCTGTTCCTTGTATCATTCACTCTCAAAGAAAAGGTACTAAACTACATCACTGGAATGGTACAATAGTGGTCTTTAAGGTCTTATGCCGTATGAATGAGTTTTTCAATGGCACAATACAACCACTTTTCCAGGTGAAAGTTACATGCTAAAGGTACAAAAGGACACCACTGTGACAGCTTAGTATCGTTGTTAACCACTGAGATGGTTTTCACAGAACACACAGAAGTGTGTTTTCCTAGTTTTGACATTAGTACACTGTAAGCACTTGGTTTATGGTGTCTTTTCATGATCGACGAAAGAGTTGTTCATTTACAAATCCATTGGTGGCTGCTGAGTCACCATCTCCAGATCTCCAGAGCAGGACAGAAAGCCTCCAGCTTCTCTCTGGCAACTTTGCTTAAAGGCTTGGCTATATTAAGTACACAATGAGTCATTCTAATTACACTACCTCAAATAACCTTTGTGTGTGTGTGCGTGTGTGTGTGTGTGTGTGTGTGTGTGTGTGTGTGTGTGTGTGGTTGCTGCTCACTTTCTCACCTATTTTCTTTGGTGTTCTGAGCAAATTATTGCAAATAAATTAACACTGCTGTAAAGCACGTTGGATAAATGCTGTTGTGTTGATTGTAGAGAAGAGTTTGTATTGAAAACATAGCAACTCTCTGGACTTTTACATTAACTTAAACTTCTAATAATCTAATAGCCAAACAAATAACCAAATACTGATGATGTAATCACAACAAATTATTAAAGAAGTTTTCTTTTCAAAAAATATGATTGTGATGTCTGATGTCTGTGATGTTACATTAAGATCATGGGTTCAACCAGAGCTTGCTTGCAATATCCAAAAATATCTCAATCTCAGTGTGTCAGTAAATTTAACTCCAATTTAACTCCAAATCACCAAAATGGGGCTTGTTTTCAGCCTTTTAGCAAATGCGTGACTAGCACTCATGTTATAGACCTCCAGATTAATAATCGATTTGTGAATAAACACTCAATGTGCTTTCATGTTTGCTTTGTTGTATTCTTACTTGATATCTTTCTACGTAACTGCTGAAAGGCATGAGATAAGAGTGAGATAAGGAGTGGAGCTGACGAATCTAAATCGGTTAAGTGAGATCAGGTCTGAGCAGGGACACACTCTTTTAATTAATTTATTTTTTATACCACTTTGCTTTTCTATCATTTCTGCCACCTCTCCATCCCCTCAGCTATCTGGCATGCTCTTCTGTGATCTATCTCTTCCCTTAGTGCCCTGCACATGCTCCCCAACCTTCACCTAGTGCTTTATAGCAGGCCATGTTTCTTTATTTCACAATTCCTATGAATTTGGATTTTTTTTACTGAGTTCACTTTCTTTTTCCACTGGAGTAATTTATAGTAACCTCTCTCTCTCTCTCTCTCTCTCTCTCTCTCTCTCTCTCTCTCTCTCTCTCTCTCTCTCTCTCTCTCTCTCTCTCTCTCTCTCTCTCTCTCTCTCTCTCTCAGGGGGTGAAACCCAGCTTTGCCTTGGAGCTCTGAGAGTGAGATAAGAAGTATCCAAGCACAAACAAATTGTTGAGAGCACAGGAATGAACACACGTATGTAAAACCTCTTCCACACTGTAATTATGATCGACCAAAATGTGAAAACAATATATTTTCAATATTCCTAAAGAGTCTGATGAGGTGAACAAAACATATTTTGTGTTATTTATGCGTTCATTTCAAGATATCATCGTGTCATGTTATTTGAAGTAAACTACGGTGCGAAGTTGTAATGCTCTGTTGAAGTTCTCAGGAATTTCAGAGGAATTTCAGAGAAGGTAAACAAATTGGGGATTCAACCAAAATAAACTTAAAATGAAAGCCTTTTCTTCTAGAATAGAACATCCCTCACAAATTCTCACCGAGAATATACATGTACTTGAGTACATTTTGTGGTCAGCTGGTATGTTTTTGTACAAATTAGCTTTGCCTGAATGTGAGTTGATAGAGTCTGTCCTGTTGCACTAACAGACATGATAGGATGTTCTCATAAACAGAAGCTATCAGAGAACTTCCTTTTGTAGCGACCCAGAGGAGTCATCAACATTCCCACAATTTACGTCCTTCGTTGTGACTTAATTGCCAAGAAGCCAAATTACAAATAGCAACAAACTATCAGTACAGACAACACACACCCAACGAACATACCATAACAACCTGATCTACAGTTTGAAATAACAACGGTTATTGATGAAAAGCATGTGATGTAACTGTTCAAATAAAAACATCTGTATTTACAAAATAAGGGTTGTTTTGTCTATGAGACTGGGTCGTTTTATCTTGTAAATAAATGATTAGCAGTTTTTTTTTAAATAGTAATATGGACCAAATATTTGTAGTCAAACTTTGAAAATGATTGAAAAAGAACATGATCATAAAAAATTCACACAAATCAAACAAAGTGGTCAGATTTTGTTAAATTGTGCATGGATGAAGTTGTACAAACATCAGCTCAACGTCTAGCTCAAGTCTTGACATTAAAATATTAAAGAATCAATTAATCAGATTAGGGATCATCTGCATTTTTGGACTATTGTGCATATTTTAATGTTACTTTATTGGTATTTTACTCCAAAAAATAACACTATAGCCCACTTTACTGTAGTACTCAGTGCATGCAAAAATACATTAACCTTAATTTATTCCCCCCTCCCCTATTTACACACTGTAATAAATAAAACATCATTAAATGTAAATGTATAAGGATTTAATGAAAGGTCAGTGGATCTTACTGTCATAACATGTCTTCACCAGAGACCGTTTTATTAGTTTTATGCTAACAACAAGAATTTCATGACAGAATGTGGAAATCAATGGAAAGCCCTTTGCTTTTCTTTCAATGATGCAAACTTGCCATGATAATGGATGGAAGTCATTTACAGTCCATCATATAAGTAGTAATTTACACACATTTTCTTTTAAACTCACCTTCTACCTCAAAAACATGCAAAATGTGCTCCAAACCATGATGGCGAGAGAGAGAGAGAGTGTGTGTGTGTGTGTGTGTGTGTGTGTGTGTGTGTGTGTGTGTGTGTGTGTGTGTGTGTGTGTGTGTGTGTGTGTATGGGTGTTCTATTCAGACCTATACTTAGATTAGCCACAAAGAAAGGAAAAAAAAAATTGCATAACAGTGTTTATTTCTTTGAGGCACACATTGGACGCTGAATGAAAAACACAAATATGTGCAAAATACATCTCAAACCAGCTTATTTTCAAGGAACAATGCCTTTCAGTTTTAAATATCAGCTCTTCTACACTACAGACTGCTGGCAGTTGCTATAACGACAGTTGTAGGGGTTTGGACATAATCTAATAAAATATTTTATAATATAAAAGTATAATTGTAACACATTAACCTATGATAATCCACTAAGTTGTTGCGCATAATTTGTCCATTTCCTTTTCTAGCCTCTCACCTGGAGTGACATGAACACACCTAATAATACACACACCTTATTGGTAAGAACAGAAGTGTGTGCAAGCCACCATTTTGCCATGAGTAGAAAAAACACATACGGTAGCTCAAGACACACCCCACTGATAACAGCTTCAGCCTCACACACACACACACACACACACACACACACACACACACACACACACACACACACACACACACAGCAACTACCTGACCGCCAACTGCAACCAGAGTTTTACAGCATTATAGTGAGTTTTGTAATTAACTAATTCATTAATAAGGAATTAAAATACTGAATGGATGAAATTTTTTGTTTTTATTATGCAACGCTTGTTAGATACAACTCTCTAGATAACATTATCAGCACTGCTAATTTTTCTGGTTAGACTCTTACTGTGACCAAACATATAATGTTAAATAAAACCTTTAATTTACAGCAGTGGTGATCAACTCCAGTCCTGCAGAGGCAGAGTGCAGCACAGTTTGGTGATTGCAAGCCCTCCAGCACAACATTGGTACTTAACTTATAAGCTGAATTAGGAGTTTTTGAGAAATAATAATAATAAAAAAAAAACACCCCAAACTAAGTTAATCATCTGAATTTACTTTTATAAATGTCTTTCTGAGCTGCACAGACATTTATAGTAAAGCTATAAAGTTGATTTCTCAGTTGTGAGCACACTTACATACTAGCCATGTTCATTTGGAGTGCTACCCACATTATCAGACAGTTACCTGCAAGCAAGACTCAAATCAGAGTAAGTCTATGCACATGAATCGACCATAAACTGCAAGTAATTTAAACTGCAATCATAAAGATGTTTGTCTCTGTGGTTATATGACACTTTTTTCAAACTGCAGTAGAAAAGTAATATTTTCTAACCCCCCCACCCCGTCCCCCGTATTAACCAGGAAATGAACTATGCAAACACTCCAGCCTGCAGCGGTACAGCTCCTGCCCCTGCACGCCCATACAAGCTCTAACATGGCGTTTGGTGGATGCAGTTTATTATAGAGGCTCTGAAAACACCACCTGCCCTCATAGAGAGCTGTGCAGGAATTCATAAATGCCAGAGGTGATAAACCATGATCAACCCCACCCTCTGCTTCCCGCCTTCCTACTAGAATTATAGCATTTAGCATGATTGCCATTTTTAAACACTCTCAAACAGAGGTTTAGTTGGAATTTACAGAATAAGTTCAATGTAGAAAAGAGATATTAAATGCCAGGGAAAACCTTTGAGCCAATGTGGTACACAATAATGAAGAAAACTGTACTGGCAGAACAAGAACAACAGTATTTTCAGAAAGTAGCTCACTAAACAACCTGTGCTCAGACAGTAGACATCATGAACAAGCTTAGTTAATGATTCAAGAAATGGTGATTTCACGCATTCTTTGGTAATATCAAGGTTAAATAGGTGCTTGAATACAAATCCTTAAGCCACCAAAAAAATGCTATTAAATTTCACACAAAACAACATACATGTATCAGTGATGTGCATATTGACAGCTAATTGCATGCTTCTGGATTTTTTTCCTACTACTCAAACCTCCTACCTGCCCCCACAAGAAAAAGAGACATTATGCTAGCAGGTTTATCAACTACATAGTAGCTAACCTCAAGGCAATTGGATGGGCTGAAAAAGCAAAGCAAAGCTTGTTATTAGCAGTGGAGGTTAACACAATCCACCCTTTAAAAAAAAAGTAAAAAAAAATAATAAAAAAAAAACACTCATTTTTTTAAACTTACATAATACAGCAGTGCATTAAACATACAATTCACCTCTCCTTTGGATTACGAGGATTAGCCCTAACCAAACACACCCACTAGGCTGCTAAACTGGTTGAGGGAGCACACCTTATATCCGTGAGTTCAGTTAGTCATTTTCAGTTAGAGAAAGTGTAACGTAAAAACACGCCGTGGCTATTAATTCATGTTGCCAAAGGTGAAGATGATGAACATGAGAACTGTGGAGAGGCTAATACTTATGGATTCTCTATAATCCACTGTCTCTGGGTTTCACACAATTCAATTAAATTCAGTTTGATTTGTATAGCACTGTTAACAATGGACATTGTCCCAAAGCAGCTTTATAGAAATACATAAATCCCTAAATATTCACACACAGGCACGCACTTTCTGACTCTCTCTGACTGAGACAGAGACAGACCCCCCCCCCACACACACACACACACAAACCTCCTCACCACCTGCTGCTGTTCTCATACATGGCCATCATGGACCAACCTTTACCACTTAGTTAAAATTTTATTTATTTATTTATTTATTTATTTAGGTTGTATCTTACCAAGCTTTCCAATTTTTGGCTGCTCACAATATTACACACCACTCAACACTATGTATGCTTTATAATGCAATGTAATATGAATTTATTAATATAAATGTATTCTTCTTTTGCTGTTACCTTATTAATGGGTTATTTGCTGCTGCATCAGTCATACATTCAACCCTTTTGCTCTGTTTAAATAAAATGATGCATTTAGACTGGTCTTTGTAGCTAGTAATTAGTTTTTAGTCTCTCTCACATGGCCTCCATGTCGTTCACGTGTCTTTACACTCCCACTTGTGCACTTGTACACATTTGCTATGAGGAAGATCCCCAATCATGAGAAGGTCTTTTTGGTGCTTCTTTCCATAAATATTGTCTATATGGTTAATACACAAGATAAGAATGAAATATATATTGGGTATTTTAGACTACATTTCACACTTATTTCAACTAGAGCCAACTGAATTATTTATCCATGAATAGGAACCAGAACTCACCTGGAAAATGAGCACCTTGAAGTGATTCCTCTTGAGCAGGTGTGCATGGTTGGCCTCCAGGCGCTTCACCTGGCCACTCTGGCGATCAAGACGCTCGCGCACTTCTTTGACATAGATGCTGGTCTTGCGCGAGCGCTCGAGCAGCTTGTTGACACCTCCAGAGGTAGCTGTATGGCTCTTGCTGAGGCGAGTCAAGTCAGCCTGCACGGCCCGCACAGTGCCCTCCAGGTCAGCCTGGCGTTTCTCCATGCGCTGCTGGTTCTCCTGCACAGCCTCGATCATCACCACCAGCTGGTCAAGCAGCGCCACCACCGTGATAGCGCTCACCTGGTTTCCGGTGCCTGTTGGGCTGGTTGGAGATTTGGTACTCAGGCGAGTGAGTGTGTGAGTCGGGGAGGTAGGAGTTGAACTGCGGATGAAGATATCCTGGGCATCCACCGGTGGAGCAGCGGAGGAATCAGAGATGGTTGGAGCAGGCAGGGTGGATGAGTTTTGATCGGCTCGAGCACCATCTTCGCCCATTTTGGAGGATCTGGTGAAAGTCTGGCTCCTATTTTAAGATTTCTGACCTGAAGGTTCAGATGCAGGTGTGACGGCTCCTGCTACTGATTTAGCTTCACCTGTGAACTCTACTTGGAGGAAGCCTGGCTGCTTCTATTTCAGTTTGTCTGTCACATGGACGTGCTTTGCTGCCTCCCACGTCTCCTGAACACAACAACATTCCCGACACAACACTTAAAAACTCCCCACACACCCAGAGGAGGAGCCAGGTTGCCTAGTATCTAGTCCAACCCAGTGGTGTAAAATAAGCTGGAGTGAGTGTGTGTGTGTGTGTGTGTGTGTGTGTGTGTGTGTGTGTGTGTGTGAGGGACAGATAGGGAATGGCTGTAATATAGTGTGGTTGTGACGCTGTTTTTGGTAGCAGATGTTCTATGTGTGTTTTTTGCTTTCACCTCTAAAGTTCTATTTCATCTCTCAAACTACAGTACATTAACAATTAAAAAAATAATATTTGCACATTGAGTTCATCTTTGCCCCGGAACCATGCCAGGATGATCTCTAATCACACACATTCTTATATTCCCATCTGCTGTCTCTTACGCACGCACACACACACACACACACACACACACACACACACACACACACACACACACACACACACACACACACACACACACACACACACACACACACACACACATCCATCCCCTATGAACAAATTCAACCCTGCTTTCAGCAATGGCACCAAGAAAGTTAACACAAGATTAAATCAAAACCGAGTGCTAACATTGTCAAAAGGGTCATTGCATTCTTAAGAGAATGTGAAGAATTCTTGTCTAACATAATTAACATTGCTACGTATTGAGGTAAGAGGTTACATTCATGCCACTGGAGTGGATATCAGCATTTTATGACTTCATTGCACAATAAACTTTTATGTACCTGGCTGGAACAGTTTGTTTTTAGTCATTCCCATCCCCCCAAAACTTATCATAAGGCAGTCTCAAATTTTTGAACAAATCCCTCACAGGCACCTGAGTACACAAAGAAGGATAAAATTTCCTTTCTCTGGGTATGCGATGTGAATTCTCTCATCCTGTGCTCATATTGTGGAAAGAAGGAAGAGAGATTCGTTGCCTATTGGCCTTTCCTCTCTCTCTCTCTCCACACACACACACACACACACACACACACACACACACACACACACACACACACACACACACACACACACACATCCCCTATGAACACACACACACACACACACACACACACACACACACACACACACACACACACACACACACACACATCAATGCCACTCCCTTCTTTTAGATAAAGCAAAGCGATTTTTAATTGCCATGATTATCGTACAGAATGTTTCTGATCTTTCCATATCATTACACCTTTACTAAAATACGTTTTCTTTTTTCTTTTTTCTTTAGAAGTTCATACAGACATTTACTGCTGGCCCATTGAACACCAAGACAGTCTGCTCTCTGCTGGCCAAAAGTAACCACTGCATGAAGTTTATATATATATTTACAGTGCATCCGGAAAGTATTCACAGCGCTTCACTTTTCCCACATTTTGTTATGTTACAGCCTTATTCCAAAATGGATTAAATTCATTATTTTCCTCAATATTCTACAAACAATACCCCATAATAACAACATGAAAGAAGTTTGTTTGAAATCTTTGCAAATTTATTAAAAATAAAAAACAAAAAAAAAGCATATGTACATAAGTATTCATAGCCTTTGCCATGACACTCAAAATTGACCTCAGGTGCATCCTGTTTCCACTGATCATCCTTGAGATGTTTCCACAACTTGATTGTAGTCCACCTGTGGTAAATTCAGTTGATGGACATGATTTGGAAAGGCACACACCTGTCTATATAAGGTCCCACAGTTAACAATGCGTCTCAGAGCACAAACCAAGCCATGAAGTCCAAGGAATTTTCTGGAGACCTCCGAGACAGGATTGTATCGAAGCAAAGATCTGGGGAAGGGTACAGAAACATTTCTGCATCATTGAAGGTCCCAATGAGCACAGTGGCCTCCATCATCCATAAATGAAAGAAGTCTGGAACCATCAGGACTCTTCCTAGAGCTGGCCACCCAGCCAAACTGAGCGATCGGGGGAGACGGGCCTTAGTCGGGGAGGTGACCAAAAACCCAATGGTCACTCTGACAGAGCTCCAGCGTGTCTCTGTGGAGAGAAGAGAACCTTCCAGAAGAACAACCATCTCTGCAGAACTCCATCAATCAGGCATGAATGGTAGAGTGGCCAGACGGAAGCCACTCCTCAGTAAAAGGCACATGACAGCCCAGCGGGAGTTTGCCAAAAGGCACCTGAAGGACTATCAGACAAAAGATTGAACAAAGATTGAACTCTTTCGCCTGAATGGCAAGTGTCATGTCTGGAGGAAACCAGGCACCACTCATCATCTGGCCAATACCATCCCTACAGTGAAGCATGGTGGTGGCAGCATCATGCTGTGGTGATGCTTTTCAGCAGCAGGAACTGGGTGACTAGTCAGGATTGAGGAAAAGATGAATGCAGCAATGTACAGAGACATCCTTGATGAAAACCTGCTCCAGAGCACTCTGGACCTCAGACTGGGGCGAAGGTTCATCTTCCAACAGGACAACGACCCTAAGTACACAGCCAAGATAACAAAGGAGTGGCTACAGGACAACTCTGTGAATGTCTTTGAGTGGCCCAGCCAGAGCCCAGACTTGAACCCAATTGAACATCTCTGGAGAGATCTGAAAATGGCTGTGCACGACACTCCCCATCCAAGCTCATGGAGCTTGAGAGGTCCTGCCAAGAAAATGGGAGAAACTGCCCAAAAATAGGTGTGCCAACTTGTAGCATCATTCTCAAAAACACTTGAGGCAGTAATTGGTGCCAAAGGTGCTTCAACAAAGTATTGAGCAAAGGCTGTGAATACATATGCTTTTATTATTTTTTATTTTTAATAAATTTGCAAAGATTTCAAATAAACTTCTTTCATGTTGTCATTATGGGGTATTGTTTGTAGGAAAATAATTAATCCATTTTGGAATAAGGCTGCAACATAACAAAATGTGGAAAAAGTGAAGTGCCGTGAATACTTTCCGGATGCACTGTGTATATATATATATATATATATATATATATATATATATATATATATATATATATATATATATATATATATATATATATATATATTACAATTGCTAGAACCCATTTCTCAATACCTAAGTGACATTTTCAAAACTCTTGACACAGTGAGCACAACACCAGTCTATGTGGGCTAAACTGTGGATAATTTTTCATTGCATTCAGCACGAAATGCATTCAATGACCACATCTTTCTAACATCAGCAAAACTCTATGCACCAAGAGGCCAATTTGTACATGTTAACATACTCTTTTCAAAACGGTTAAACTTTAGTTCAAAACCCAACACAAAATTGACTACGACAGCAATATACTAGATTTCAACAGTAATACTGTGTTGAAATATATTCCAAATACTAAAAAAGAAGTACTGTCAAAACAATTAGACAGCTGATTTCCATTGTAGTTGAACACCTACTGAGGTGTTAGTCTTTCAAATTCATTACCATCTAAACAAAAGGGGACATTTTAGGAATAACTTTACAGTAATGTAAACATGGACCCAGCCAGAGGTGAAGTGGCTAACAGAGGAAGAAGTCTGGCTGGGAGAGGGAGAGGGAAAGGAGTACGTTTGCGTGGTGAAAGAAGATTGAGAGGAAGATCAAAAGCTGTAATCTCAGATGAGATTAGGGCTACTGTAATTGATCATGTAATAAATCATGGTCTATTACAGTTTTTTTTTTATTGGTTTAATGCAATTTTCACAAGTAAGTGGTAAATTTGAAAAACTCAATACTAATCTGACAACAGATCATTAAAAATGCACTTTTTCAAACATTTCTGCATATTTTCAATGATGTTAGTACACAACACAAAATCACAAAGTATTCCTTTCACTACAAATAATAAGTGTTTCCTCTATGTAAAAGTTTCATTAACAGTAACTGTCTTTCATAATAGTATTACTATCAAACTGATCATTTGCATCTCTTCTTATTCAGTTTAATACATTTAACTATCATTTAATCCAAGAGAACTTAATGGTTAATTAGTTAATCATTTGGTATGTCTATAGATTTTCAACTGGTCTGATCATTGTGTGTTGGTGTGTTGTAAGGTATAAACTACAAATTGCTTTCAAAAAGCTTTCAATCAAGATAGACTAATCACAATAAATCCCACTTATTACTAATTTCTTTCACCTGGTGATCACAATTGTATATCATATAAGTAGAACTGTGAGTGAGCATTTGTGATGGGCAAACATGGAGCAGGATCACGTGGAAGAGAGAGTAAACCTGCAGAGGAATCAAAGAGGTGGGCATAGGCCTAGTCAAAGAGGTGGGCATGGGCCTAGTCAAAGTGGTGGTCATTTTAAAGTCCGGGCAATCATTGTTGACCATGTGGTTAACAGAGGCCTTACCATGGCAGAGGCTGCCAGGTTAGTTCACCCTAACCTGCAAAGATCAACTGTCAGCTCCATTATCAGAATATTTTGCCACAAAAACCGGTAAGTCTGCTAACTAAACTATACTTTTATGGAACAGTAAATTGCAATACTCTATAGAATAGTGAACAAAATGTCATTATCACACATTTTTCGTCATTTACAGTAGTAAAATATTGATAGCATACTCTGTTTTACTCTCAGAATTGGCAGGAAACCACCTTGTGGTGGTCACATGTGTATATTGACTGACCAGCAAGAGTTGGCTGTGGTGGAAATGGTCAGGGCAAGGAATGACATAAGGCTGTCTGAAATAAAGCAGGTTATTGAGGAAAAAAATGACACTTTTGCCAATGTAGCATCAATCAGCCTTCCAACTATTGCCCACCTTTTGAAGAAGCACCAGGTTTCTATGAAACAAATTTACCTGGTGCCTTTTGAGAGAAACAATGCCAGGGTGAAACAACTATGTGCAGAATATGTTCAGTTTATGACTATGTGCAGTGCTGTGTGCTTTATGTTCAGTTTTTACATATGTGATACTCACAGTACTGTACTACAGACTAACAATGTCAACTATTCTTTGTAAAAGAGCTAACCAAATTATTTTTTTTAGTGGGTAATGGAGCTGGATGCTGCTGTGAATCATCACAAGTATATTTTTGTTGAAGCTGGCTTTAATTTGGCAAAAACCAGACACCATGGATGTTAACCTTTTTGGCCAATGGGCAACCATCCAAGTACCTAGACAACGTGGCTCAACCTCAGTTCATGACCTTATATCTCTTACCATACTCCTCTTTCCTCAACCCAATTGAGGAATTCTTCTCTACTTGTAGGTGGAATTTTTATGATCGCCATCCTCATGAGCATGTCACCCTCCTTCAAGCCATGGATGAGGCTTGCAATGACATAACTGCAGAGCAATGCCAAGCCTGGACTTGTCATGCCAGAAGGTTTTCCCCACGGTGCATGAACAACGAAGATATTCACTGTGATGCTGATGAAAATTTATGGTCAAATGTTGAAGACTGGCTTAATGTTAATTAATTTGTGATTATCTCCATTTATAGTAAATTGTTTACATTTATTTTGTTTCACAATGCAACCACAGTATTGTTGAAAAAATACTGTAAAATAAAATATTTTTCCTGCATAAATGACTTTTGATGTGTTTTTTTGATAATATTTTACTTGTTGAATAAATAAAATAATATAAATTTTATTATGGCTTTTGTCAGTTGGATAATGTGTGTAATATCTATTGTGATGACCGTGTGCACTGTACAGTATTACAGTACAGTAACATTCAGTCAGAACCAATGATTTGAAATGTAATGTATTCTATTAAATGTAATCTAATAATTGTAATTATAGTAATTAACTGATTGTTAACAGTACTAAATTGAAAGATCATACTGTTGTGTTTTGGTGATTACAATAAATGTTCTCATTACATGTTACAATAATCTTGTGTTCCCTTTCAAAGGGAACTCCACGTTGTGTTAGCTCAATGCTGTGGGGAAGCGCCCTTGCGCGTGACCGGTATCTGAAGCTTGTGTAACACCACGCCTATTTATAGGCTTGTCGTGATCAGGTGACGTGGCAGTTAAGCGTGTTGCGTGATATAAAAACAGCACCTGTGAACCCTGCCGTCAGCTTTATTATCTTCAGCGAGACTGCATGTTGGTCATATGTGTAATGCTCTTCATTTTCTTGCAATCTTTTCAAGAAACAGAAATCTCTTTACTTTTCTGTCACTTTAAAACAAAAGAGAGAGAGGTAAATATGAGTGAGAGAGAATTCAGGAAGTGTGTTACGCTTCGCTCCCATTTCATCATGGGGTGACGGACACACTTTATGTGTGAAGAGTCTAGAGATGGAGCACGCCATGGCATCCCTCGAGAAGTCTGACTGTGCGGATTGTTAACGCCTTACAATTAGGCAGCTCCACTTGTGACTTGCTCTCTTCTCGCCCGAGGGGTATTTTGTTTCAGAACCTCGCGGATTTGGGCTGGCCGCTGCCGAAGCAGACAGCCGATTCAGGTCCTGGGGATCTCATATGGATCTGGAAGAGGAGAAGGAGACTTGCGCTGCTCTATCTCTTTCTCTGTTTTCCGGATCCGGCTCTCCGCTGGATTTTGGAGCTTGTGTCGCGACTCTTCCTTAAGCTATGGAAAGCAATTTTTTTCTCCCCAGTGAAAATAAATTTCCCCTTTTATTCCAGAAGTGAATGACAAAATGTCATGCTCTGTGGAAAACCGTACATAAGCCGTATTTATAACACTGTGATGTCTGATTATTTGGCCATCCTGGGGAATGAATGGCACGGTTATTTAGCTATGCTGAAGGTGCAGGAGGCGCTTGCGAGCTAACTCTCTCCTTCGACGGCAGGTAATTAGGGGGACCAGCTTTGCCATCCAAACCACTGTGTAAGGCCACAGTGGCATTGGTGGGCAAAGCCTATGCAGTAGTAGTAGGCAGCTAATTTTAGATCTGCTTTATCTGAACTGTACTCTTCGGACATACAGGTTCAAGATGCTGACGCTCAAACTTAGCATTCCACAGATATTTAATTTGAGGACTGGTTTGTGACAATAGATCTAAAAGATGCAGATTTCCACATAGAAATATTGCCCAGTCACAGGAATTTCCTGGGGTTTGTCTTTGGAGGCAACACATACCAATATCGGGTTCTAGCTTCCCTTTCGACTAGCTTTATCCCCTCACACCTTCACAAAGTGCATGGATGTCATTCTGGCTCCATTGCAACTCCAGAGCATCTATGTACTAAACTACCTGCATGACTGGTTAATTCTAGCATGATCCAGGGAACTGGCGATTCAACATTGAGATGTTGTTCTTGCCCACATGAAGAGCTTAGGACTCAGGAGGAACCTCAATAAAAGTATGCTTTCTCCAGTGCAGAGGACAGTTTTTCTAGAGGTTATAAGGATTCTAATACAACGATGGCGTTTCTATCCCCAACATGCGTAGAGTCAATCCTGTCAACATTGAGCAAGATAAAGCTGGATCTCGGTATCCCCTCCAGTCTCTACGAGAGACTGTTGGGGCTTATGGCAGCAGCATCCAATGTCATACTATTGGGCCTATTGCACAGAAGATCGTTTAAGTGGTGGCTGAACAGTCGGGGGTTTTGTCCGAGGATGAAACCTCTGAGAGTAATCATTGTCACGCAGTGATGCCTACATGCTCTGGGAATTTGGAGGTGTCCCCGGTTTCTAGCGTTGGGTCACACTCTAGGGGTGTCTCCTTAGCGCAAGACGGTAATAACAGGCACCTTCCTCATGGGCTGGAGTGTGGTCTTAGACAGCTGTCCAGCTCACGGTCTCTGGTGCGGCCCTCATCTGGAGCAGGGTGGCTCCATCCACAAGTGGTGGAGTCCATATGGCGATGTTTGGCCAAGCGGGATTGCATGTGTTCACCTCCAAGGAGACAACACACGGCCCGCTATGGTTCGCCCTCACTCCTCCCGCACAATTAGGGGTGGACGCCATGGTGCACATGTGGCCGAGGTCACATCTGTACGCTGTTCCCCCCATCACTCTGCTCCCACAAGTTCTAGTGAGAGTTCGCCAAGGCAGTCTATGACTGCTGCTAGAAGCACCTTATTGGCCAGCTCGAATATGGTTCTGAGAGATAATATCCCTGCAAGATGGCACTCCTTGGGAGATTCCCATCTGCAGGGATCCACAATAGCTACAGTCCTGGAGTTCTTATAAGAACATTTCTTAGCAGGGTCTGCTCCTTCTACAATCAGGATTTACGTGGCTGCCACTTCGGCCAGCCACGCCCCTGTTGATGGAGCCACTGTGGGGCAACATCCTCTAACTTCGAGGTTTATGTGTAGTGTCAGGTGGCTGAGGCCCATCTGCAGGCCGCGCATAACTTCCTGGGACCTTCTGTGGTCCTGAAAGGTCTGTCAGGTGCCCCATTTGAGCCCTTACAGTGGATCTACTGTCTCAAGCCGGAGGGCTGATTTATCACCCTCGGCCAGAACTATGGAAACTGTCGGTCTGGCCCCTGAGGGGCACCAGCTGATAGATTCTGGTCTCACAACTGAGATTGTAGAGACCATGTTAAATGCTAGAGCACCATCCACAAGGAAATTGTATGCACTCAAGTGGCAACTTTTTGTCTTGTGGTGTGAGGGACATCAGCTAGACCCACTGAACTGCGCATTAGCTACAGTCCTGGAGTTCTTACAAGAACGTTTCTCAGTGGCCAGCCATGCCCCTCTTGATGAGCCTCTGTGGGGCAGCATCCTCTAAATTCGAGGTTCATGCGTGGTGTCAGGCAGCTGAGGCTGCGCATACCGTCCTGGGACCTTTCTGTGGTCCTGGAAGGTCTGTCAGGGACCCCATTTGAGCCCTTAGGGTCAGCCTCTGAGAAGCTTCTGTCTCTAAAGGTAGCTCTTCTGCTGGCCCTGACATCTCTCAAGCTAGTAGGAGGCCTACAAGCTCTCTCTGTTGCCCTTTCCTGCCTTGACTTTGCCCGTGGATTAGACAAGGCCTTCCTGTATCCTATACCGGATTATTTTCCTAAGGTGCCTACATCGGCTGCCCACCCTGTGGTGTTGCAGGCTTTCTGCCCTCCTCCGTTCACCATGCCGGAACAAGAGAGAATGCACCTGCTGTGTCCAGTAAGGACTCTGTACTTATGTCCACTGCTCCGGCCAGTGGTGTAAGTTGGAGCAGCCACTGGTCTTCTTTGGTGGTGACAGTAGAGGTGATGCTGGGTCAAAGCAGCGCATCTCTAATTGGATAGTGGAAGCAATCTTGATTTCTTATGAGGCACACGGCCTCGCTACCCCTCTGGGCATAAGGGCTCATTCCACTAGGGCGGTCGCCTCCGCAAAGGCTTTGTCCAAAGGGGTATCCTTACAGGATGTGTGTGCTGATGCAGGGTGGTCTACGCCACACAAATTCATTCATTATTGCAGCCTGGATGTTCATTCCATCCTGGGCTCGAGTGTCTTGCAGTGACCCTCGGGCTTGGGTCTTTTTGAACAGGCCGTACCCTTGGTACGACGGAGTGGGTATTCTCATTCCCATAGTGTTATGCTACACGCAACGTCGAAGTTCCCTTTGAAGGGAAACGTCTGGGTTACGCATGTAACCCTGTTCCCTGAGAAGGGAACGAGACGTTGCGTTGCTTTGTCATACTAGGGCAGGCCTGTGAATTGCGTCTTCACTTCAGATAATAGAGGCTGATGGCGCGGTTCCATATTTATAGGTGCCATATTTATATCACATGACGCACTTAATTGCCAAGTCACCTGATCATGGCAGGCCTATGAATAGGCAAGATTTTACACAAGCTTCAGATACCGGTCACGAGCGAGAGGCACTTCCCATAGTGTTATGCTAAACGCAACATCTCATTCCCTTCTCAGGGAACAGGGTTAGACGTTTTTTTGGAAAAAAAATATGTATAACTTTAATGAAAGCATGAGATCAGGTTTTGAAAGAATGACTAGCTGTGTAACAAGTGTGATCAATTTGGAGTTTTGTACTAAGAGTTTTGAAAAATTACCACTTACTTGTGAAAATAGTACCAAAGCAAATAATTAAAAAAAAAACTGTTATGAGAGGTGCTGGTCTGAGAGTCCAGTCAAATCTGCAATACTCAACAGTGGCATCTATTGTAAGAATTTTCTGGCAAAACAATAGGTTTTCTGGCATTCTGCAAGGGCATGTGACTGAACTGCACATTTCAGTAGTACATTGAGCAAAGCCTCCAAACCCACTCTGTATAATTGTGTTTTTAATTCTGCTTAGGACCTAAAGGTTACCTCCAACAGGGAGGAGAAGTATGATTTTCATTGATGTGCAGGAAACGTCGGGGTTACGCATGTAACCCTGTTCCCTGAGAAGGGAACGAGACGTTGCATTTAGCATAACAGTATGAGAACGCCATACTGTTATGCTAAATGCAATGTCGAATTTCCCTTTGAAAGGGAACTGCAGTCATTGAAATGTTAATCAAAAACAATGGCATAAAACTTATTGGACCATATTGCATCATGTCTGAGTCATTCCTGTAATATATACTGCAGGGAATTCTAAACAGTAGAGAGTGTCATTCTTGTTTTGCAAAGAAATTTTTCAAAAATCAAACAAACAAACAAAAAAAAACATTGTGTAATGCTCCCTGTTGTTAGCGTTTTTTAGGTCAATGTTTTATTAGTGACAAAGTGAGCTTGGTGGGTGATAACCTGTGTTGTGGAAGAATGAGTTGATTCGAGACATGTATGAAGTGTTTTGGCAGGTTAAGTGCATTTTGGGTGTGAAATTAACTGCTGTGCCAAAGGTTAAAGTTGGTTAGGAGAACTGAGTTTTGAAAAAGTGACCTAGGTCTTGAGAAATGAGTCCTAGCGATTTAAAAAAAATCCCTGTAATTTCTTATGGAACAACTATGTGCCAACAAGAAACATAAAGCATAAGCTTTACAGGAAATTATGTTCACAATAGGATCACCATCTGAGTACAGCAACAACAAAAAACTTGTTTCATAATTTTTTTCCTCTATTTTCTGCTCACTTGTAAGGGCATGCCTATCTGTGGTGATTAGATCTTATATCAGAGTGAATATGAACCATCCATTTTTATATCCAGACTACAGCAAACTTCTGTAGAGTTGAACTGCACCAGGTGATGTTTTCATACTGCTCCTAATGAAACCAGCAACATCCTGTAGTTGATCTCTCTGGATCTGAGGATCATTGTCTCATTTGCCCGGTTCACAGCACGCTGCTGTTACTTTTGTATTTCTTTGCCGTGGGAAAATTCCAGAGCGCAGATAGACATGCCTGTACAGATCAGCCTGAATTTATGGTGTCACTGCACCATTAATAATCACAAAGTTTGCTCTCAATTTGAATGGATATGCTTAGCAGGTACTTGATCTGAGGGTCTCATACTGTACACTCTACTGCATAATGAAGCATACTGCTGCATAATAAAGTAGATTGCTAGAATAATTTTTAAAAATCTGATGAATTACACAACAAAATAAATTTGTTCATATACAGAATGCTGTAATGTCATTAAATATTAATAATACTTTATGAATACTATAAAAACACCTTTGTAATTGCAGCAGATTGGCTGCAGAAATTTAATTATAGCAATATTTATTAACTTTTTTGTTTTTTAACCTTTGATTTTACTTACGTTGTTAAACCTGAAAATCTGGTGGAAAAGATGGCGGAGTGAATATTAATAACACAACTTTCTGAAATATTATGCTGACGTTTTTCTGGCCGTTTCAGTTATTATGTGTTCATCAAGAGTATATTAAAGGCATTTTTTGTCCAGTGCAATCAGTGCAATTCATGAATTATATGCTAAATTAACCATTTCATGCTTATGGATAGTCCATTTAAAGCTCTTTTTTGTTTAATATATTTTAGAAAAATATAAGATGTAAATCTCTTTCAAATCAGTTTAGAGCATTACTGTAATTTAACATAAACTTCTGTAGCTCTCTAGACTATTTGTAGACAAACTTTCTACATAATAATAATAATAATAATAAAAGTTAATTATATATATAATGGCACCCTTGGTAAATATGACTGTGAAAATTTATCTTTTTTGTTTAACCTTTTGATCTTTTGTTCAAAAAGTTCATAAAAATACTCCGCTCTCAAGGATATCAAACAATTGCAAACAAAACACAGGTTTATTTAAAAAAATCTTTGTTAAAAATAGGTGTGCAACAATTATTGCCACCCTTTTATACAATACTTTGTGCTACCTCCCTTTGCCAAGATAACAGCTCTGAGTCTTCTCCTATAATGCCTGATGAGGTTGGAGAATACATGGCAAGGGATCTGAGACCATTCAGATCCGTACAGAATCTTTCCAGATGCTTCAAATTTCGAGGTCCATGCTGGTGGACTCTACTCTTCAGTTCACCCCACAGGGTTTCTATAGGTTTCAAGTCCGGGGACTCAGATGGCCATGGCAGGACCTTGATTTTGTGGTCAGTAAACCATTTTTGTGTTGATTTTGATGTATGTTTTGGATAATTGTCCTGCTGGAAAATCCAACCACGGCCCATTTTAAGCTTTCTGGCAGAGGCAGTCAGGTTTTCATTTAATATCAGTTGATATTTGATAGAGTCCATGATGCCATGTATCCTAACAAAATGCCCAGGTTTTCTCGCAGGAAAACAGCCCCCAAAACATTAAAGTGTCACCACCATATTTAACCATGGGCATGAGATACTTTTCCATATGGCAACCTCTCTGTGTGTGCCAAAGCCACCTCTGGTGTTTATAGGCAAAAGGATCTATTTTAGTTTCATCTGACCATAGAACCCGATCCAATTTGAAGTTCCAGTAGTGTCTGGCAAACTGAAGATGCTTGAGTTTGTTTTTGGATTAGAGTAGAGGCTTTTTTCTTGAAACCTTTCCAAACAACTTGTGGTGATATAGGTGACTTTGGATTGTAGTTTTGGAGACTTTCTGACCCCGAGATGCAGCTAACGTCAATTCTCCAGCTGTGATCCTTGGAGATTTTTTGGCCACTCGAACCATCCTCTTCACAGTGTGTTGAGCCATTATAGACACACATCCAATTCCAGGTTGTTTCATAACATTTACAGTTGTCTGGAACCTTTTACTTATTGCCCTGATGGTGGAAATGGGCATTTCAATGCTTTTGCTATTTTCTTATAACCACTTCCCATTTTGTGAAGCTCAACAAACTTAAGACAGTTTTTCACAACCTTCTTTGCTCATATTTATCAAAGGTGCTAATATATATATATATATATATATATATATATATATATATATATATATATATATATATATATATATATATACATATTTCTTAGCTTTACTCTAGCTGGCACTGAGATTTAGTCTTCATGTTATGTGATATGAGATACAGATGGCACATATACACCTCCAGATCTTTTGTTAACTTTATCTGGTATTAAAACACACACCTGGCCAAGTGACAGCACTAAAAGTTCTCAAGTTTAATTAATTTTTATCCATAGAAATGTTTTTACTAATGGACACACATGACACATGGACAATCCATTAATTATTATTATTATTATTATTATTATTATTATTATTATTATTATTATTATTATTATTATCATCATCATCATCATCATCATCATTTATTTATTTATTTATTAAATATAAGTGTTATTAAGACAAAGTAAAACCTCATATGTTGTGCAAGCTAAAGAATCTGGATATGCTTATAAACAATTTATGCATGAAAGGGTTTCTTTTCTACTTGCCGACTCTGACCTTACATGGTTAGGGAGCTAGTCCTCCAAAATCATCACTAAAACTCCTATCTCTGACACTACACAGCTACCACTAATATAATAAAAAATGGTTAGGATATTTGCTTTCAGCAATTATTAAAGATGTCTATGCAACTAAACATTTAATAAATATGCCAAGTACACATTTTTACATCTATCATGGTTTCATATTCATGCAGCACTATCAGTCTACAGTATCTCACAAAAGTGAGTACACCCCTCACATTTTTGTAAATATTTGATTATATCTTTTCATGTGACGACACTGAACAAATGACACTTTGCTACAATGTAAAGTAGTGAGTGTACAGCTTGTGTAACAGTGTAAATTTGCTGTCCCCTGGAAATAACTCAACACACAGCCATTAATGTCTAAACCGCTGGCAACAAAAGTGAGTACACCCCTAAGTGAAAATGTCCAAATTGGGCCCAAAGTGTCAATATTTTGTGTGGCCACCATTATTTTCCAGCACTGCCTTAACCCTCTTGGACATGGAGTTCACCAGAGCTTCACAGGTTGCCACTGGAGTCCTCTTCCACTCCTCCATGATGACATCACGGAGCTGGTGGATGTTAGAGACCTTGTGCTCCAACCACCTTACGTTTGAGGATGCCCCACAGATGCTCAATAGAGTTTAGTCCATTACCTTCACCCTCAGCTTCTTTAGCAAGGCAGTGGTCGTCATCATGCTGGAATACTGCCCTGCGGCCCAGTGTCCGAAGGGAGGGGATCATGCTCTGCTTCAGTATGTCACAGTATATGTTGGCATTCATGGTTCCCTCAATGAACTGTAGCTCCCCAGTGCCAACAGCACTCATGCAGCCCCAGACCATGACACTCCCACCACCATGCTTGACTGTAGGCAAGACACACTTGTCTTTGTACTCCTCACCTGGTTGTCGCCACACACGCTTGACACCATCTGAACCAAATATTTTTATCTTGGTCTCATCAGACCATAGGACATGGTTCCAGTAATCCATGTCCTTAGTCTGCTTGTCTTCAGCAAACTGCTTGCGGGCTTTCTTGTGCATCATCTTTAGAAGAGGCTTCCTTCTGGGACGACAGCCATGTAGACCAATTTGATGCAGTGTGCAGTGTATGATCTGAGCACTGACAGGCTGACCCCCCACCCCTTCAACCTCTGCAGCAATGCTGGCAGCACTCATACGTCTATTTCCCAAAGACAACCTCTGGATATGACGCTGAGCACGTGCACTCAACCTTTTTGGTCGACCATGGCGAGGCCTGTTCTGAGTGGAACCTGTCCTGTTAAACCGCTGTATAGTCTTGGCCATCGTGCTGCAGCTCAGTGTGAGGGTCTTGGCAATCTTTTTATAGCCTAGGCCATCTTTATGTAGAGCAACAATTCTTTTTTTCAGATCCTCAGAGAGTTCTTTGCCATGAGGTGCCATGTTGAACTTCCAGTGACCAGTATGAGGGAGTGTGAGAGCGATGACACCAAATTTAACACACCTGCTCCCCATTCACACCTGAGACCTTGTAACACTAACAAGTCACATGACACCAGGGAGGGAAAATGGCTAATTGGGCCCAATTTGGACATTTTCACTTAGGGTGTACTCACTTTTGTTGCCAGTGGTTTAGACATTAATGACTGTATGTTGAGTTATTTTGAGGGGACAGCAAATTTACCCTGTTACACAAGCTGTACACTCACTACTTTACATTGTAGCAAAGTGTCATTTCTTCAGTGTTGTCACATGAAAAGATATAATCAAATATTTACAAAAATGTGAGGGGTGTACTCACTTTTGTGAGATACTGTATATTAATATTATGCTCAAACTTGCCATCCTGAGCCATCTATCTGTTGCAGAAGCATCTAGATTCAGTCAGGATTTTCTACGAATTCAGCCTGTATAAATAATGAAGAAATATTCAATGTTTAAACTTATATTTAGTCATGGAACCTCTGAGATATTATGTCCATTGTTACTGTCTGAATTCCTCCATATATTACAGAAAATGCTGTTCATATGAGGCTGGATGGGGCATGTCTGGGTGGAACAAAGTTCCCAAGAAACATTTCACACACAGAAACACACATCCTTGCACACACATTATAAAGGTTTCCTGTTCAACCTTTCATTTCATGTCAATGAGACAGTTGAAGATGAGGTCGGATTCTACAGTCTGTTGTCACAAATAAACTGAGAAAATCCTCTGCCGACTGGGAATGTCAGGAATCCGACGGGTTGCTGTACTTGTTCGGGCCTTTGCTGTCTGTCAGTATTACCAGGATTTTAGGTTAACATGAATGTAATACTTTTAGGTTCATTTGAATAAATGCAAATGGATTCAAAATAAGCCCTGTAAACTGAATGATGAGTTTCCCAAGTTTCCAAATGTGAAACTATCATTTGGATACTGCTGAATTTATAGCTATTCTCACAGAAGCTTCCAGTTCTGTCTTATGTTTTCCATAGCTTTTGCTTCAGCTTCACTCTGGCCACACCCTCTGCTCATAGCTGTCACCCATGTCTAATTTGTTTCACTAGTGTTATAATACCACACTGTGCAAATTTATACTCTCTTGTTTGTCTTTTATGTTTTGCAAAGTCTTGTTATTGCTACAATTCTAAACATTGATTCCTAGTCCCTAAGCTTCTGTTAGTTTCTTCCCTGGATATCCCTTCAATTATCATGATTTTCATTTGTGATACTATAAAGAAAACAACTACTGCTGCATGTATTAGTGGCAGCTTTATAGTGTCACACCACCATATCTGTGGTAACACTATTTGTCTGTTGTCTGACCCAAGTTAGAGATTTTGACTACAATTTGTGTAAAGGCTTGTATAGAGACATAGAACCACCCTCTGCTGGTTCCCTCATCCTTCAAAAGACCTTGCCACTGATGCATGTGGTGTGTTTCACTGGCATAGAAAATTTGGTGGCTTGGGGAAGAGCTGTGTAGAGTCACATTTTATTATGTAGAGGATAGAACAAGCGCTGTACTCTCCCACATCTAGCTTGGATCAAACTGCAGGTAAGCTGGGTAAACTCCCAGCAAGGTAAGCTCAGTGGTTTTTTAGTTGTGTCCTCCATTCTGATGCTGGCAACTATGACGTGCCCAAATTTACCAGCAGATATGACGGGATTCTAGGGGTTTATTGGGTTTCTATTCCATTGTTCACTCTTCCCGATTATATGTGGGTACACCACCTCTTAAACAACCAAAAGATGATCTCATGGCTCATATGAGGGCTATACTATATGGCCAAAATTATGTGGACACCGGCTCATCACACCCATACGTAGGTCTTCTTCAAACTGTTGACACAATGAATGTCTTTGTATGCTGTAATTTTACAATTTTCCCTTCAATGGAACTAAAAGACCCTAACCTGTTCCAGCATGGCAATGCCCCTGTGCACAAAACGAGCTCCATGAAGACATGGTTTGCTAAGGTTGGTGTGGAAGAACTCGAGTGTCCGTCACAGAGCCCTGACATCAACTGCACTGAACACCTTTGTGATGTAATGGAATGCTGACTGCACCCCAGCCCTCCTCACCAACATCAGTGCCTGATCTCACTAATGCTTTGTAGCTGAATGCTGAATGGAGGTTATTATAGAAGCAAAGGGGGAGCAAAATCTGGAATGGCACAAAAAGCACATATGGGTTTGATGGTCAGGTGTCCACAAACTTTTGGCATTTATTATAATGAGTGAGTTGCTTTCAGTTCCAGACTCAGTATCTCCAACTGATCCTGCCCCAGTTACTGCCCCAGTTACAGCAACAGTTACTGTAACTGATCTTGCTCCAATCTAAATGTCTAACCCTGATACTGTTCCAGTCACAGAGTCCCCCATTGCTTCAACCTCAGTCCCAGCCTCTGCATATGATCCTCCTTGGCTTGGTCTATGCCCTTGATCCTTCATAGGTTTATGCCCTTGTCTCAGTTTCTTCCACTGATCCTGCTCCAGTCTCAGACTCTGCCCTTAATTCTGCCCTAGTTCAGTCCCTGCCCATGATCCTGCTCCAGGCTCAATCTCTGCCCCTAATCCAGCACCAGTCTCACAATCTGCCACTAATTCCCCGTCAGTCTCAATCCCTGCCCAATCTTGCCTCAGGGTTAGACTCCTGATCCCACTCCAATCTCAGTCTCTGACCCTGATCCTACACCAGTCTCATTCTTTGCCATTGATCCCACTCCAGTCTCTATCATGGATCCCATCTCAGTCTCACTTTCCTTCACTGATCCTGCCGATGACTTGCATGGTCACTAATCTTGAAGCTCCCAAGTATTATTATACCTGTTGCAGGTATTTCAAGCTTATTTGGAGGACCACTTAACCACCACTTAACCACAAATTTTCATGTAGAGATTTTAGACAAACATCTTTACCACTTTGTTGTCAGATAATAAATATTCAGTATATTTAAAAAAAAATCAAGTACAGTCCATGTACTGATTCTAGTATCACTAGGGTCTAAGAAGCACAGGTTTATAGTGAATAGTGCCTGCAGAATAAGCATGTGTCAGTATAGAATGGGTCATCAAATGAGTATTCAAGAGTACAAACCATGAGTCTTAACTGAGGGAATATTGATAAGGGAAGATTGAATCCTTCCTTGGTGGCTACCTGCAGCCAAGATCTCCCTTACAACTTTGGGGGTGAAATTAAGCACTTGATTAAATATTAGCTAGGTGCTGTTGTGGTCCTCCAATTTGTAGTAATTTCAAAACTTTATTTCAGTGTGTTTGGTTAATATAAGGACAGCTTCAGAGTGACGAACGTTTTTAATAGTACAATTATTCATTGTTTTAATTAGAGTGTCTGGACCAAAACTGTCAAGAATTAGATATAGATGTATAAATATAGATATAAAAATGTCTGTTAGTGCCGGTTTTACAACATACATGACTTGATTATATATTGTTGGTCTACAGACCGAGAGTATATCCAGTACTGCTCTGAAAGCTTCTATCCATTGTTTGACATTAACAGACCCCCCCCCCCCCCCCCCCCCCCAGATTAGGTCTTGGAAGGATAGTCCAGGGTAAGGTCATTCTTACTATAAAATATCAGCTACAAATTGCATTAGTTAATTATAATTTTTTCCCTCTTCACCGTTGGCAGAATATGTGAATCAGTTTGTGAATCAGTATGTAAATCAGTGTGTCAGCTATGTTGAGTGATATTCACATATGCAATGGGTAAAATTGGTGAAGTTTGGGTTGGACAGCTCAGTGTGAGGTGTGACAGCTCATTGTGTATGCAGTTTTTTTTTTTTGTAAGATTACCAATGTCGATTATGATGTTACAACTGTAATTGCATTTAATGGGTCAGTTCTGATAAGCTCTGATCTAAGGCACAAGAAGTTACATTATTTTGCACAAATCTACCCCCTAGTGGTCAGAACAGGTGTAACATATAACGCATATCAAGCTGTGAGAGGGTGTCCATAGCAAAATCATTCATCTAAAATTTACATTAACCCACAGATGTAGTGTTGTCTATAAAAAAAAGTTAAGAACCCCTATTCTTGCCAAATTGGCACCCACCATAAAAATACAGTTGCATGCTGTTATCTGTTTTGTGATATAAATTATTTATTTACATTTACAGAAAAAGACCCCACCAAGACAAAACAAAGAAACTAGTGGAAATATTACCCATACATAACCAAATAGTAGGACTTGTCCTAACATAATGTCCTAAGATCCTCTCAGTTTGTGTCCTGTGCCACAGGTAGAAGGCACCGCGTGTCACCCCACCTTTGCCTCACCTACAACCCCACCATCACCCCCTCCCCTCTGTCTAGTAGTACGGTCCGGTATGGTCCATCTTGTTGTACCAGGAGGCAGGAGGGAATAGCTGTTTTTGTATATTTAATCACTTGCTACTACATATCCACGATTGTGAGGCTTCTCCCAACACTTAGATGAGGCGGGTGGAGGCGCGCAGGGTGTTCTCAGAGTTGTAGTGCGTGACGTTTTGTTTTTGACGGTTGATACGGTTAGTCCGTGGGCACTTCCTGTAGAGATGGCAAAAATGACAAAAATGGGTGAATATTAATGATGACTGAGTGCATATTTTAAGCTTCAGAAGAATATAAGCGGGAGGTGTGTGGGATCTGGATCTGCACAACAGGAGATGATTTTTATAGACCCTGGACCTTTGATGCCACCTAGTGGTACAATATGAACATATTGGGTAAGCGATGCAGTATGGCTCTTCCTTTGTTCTAAATGATTTTTTAAAAATAGGTAAATAAGGTTGCTGATACAAGAAGTGGGCTGCCTTTTTTCCATTTCTTTCTTTAAATAATAAAAAAAAAATTGTACTCCAACTAGTGGTGTTCATTGTGGCTTTGTATTAGAACAGTTATGAATTATGTCATGTTGGCTCCAGAAGCATTGACTAACATGGTCCATTTTTTATTTGGCTGAAAACCTTAAAGTTTGAAATGCACTATTTACAGTGGGGGAAACAAGTATTGAATGAGTCAACATTTTTTTCAGTAAATATATTTCCAATGAGGCTATTCACATGATATTTTCACCAGACTTTGGAATTAACTCAATAAATCCACACATATAAAGAAATCCAAACATTAAAGTCCATAAATTAAGTTATATGTAATAAAGAGGAATGACACTGCAAAAAAGTTTAACAAAAAAATCCAACAAAAAACGCTAATTGAAATGTATTTAATACTTAGTGGAGAAGCCTCTGTTTGTAATGACAGCTTCAAGACGCTTCCTGTATGAAGAAATTAATCGGCCGCAGTATTCAGGTGTGATTTTGGTCCATTCTTCTAAACATATTGTCTTTAAATCTTGTTCAATTAGATTCAAGTCAGGTGATTGACTGGGCCATTCTAACACCTTGATTTTTTTTCCTCTGAAACCAACTGAGAGTTTCATTTGCTGTATGCTTTGGATCGTTGTCCTGCTGGAAGGTCCACCCATGTCTCATCTTCATCATCCTGGTGGATGGCAGCAGATTCTTCTCAAGAATCTCCCGGTAAAGGGCTACATTCATCGTTCCTTTAATTATAGGAAGTCTGCCAGTACCATGTGATGAAAAATAGCCCCACACCATGATGCTTCCACCTCCAAACTTCACTGTTGGTATAGTGTTTTTAGGGTGATGTGCAGTGCCATTTCTTCTCCAAACATGGTGTGTAGTATGACAGCCAAAAAGTTAGATTTTGCTCTCCTCTGACCAGACTACACTCTCCCAGTGTTTCATAGGCTTGTCCAAAAGAGTTATAGCAAACTTTAAACAAGCTTCGACATGCCTTTTCTTTAGTAATGGAGTTTTGCGGGGTGAGCATGAGCAGTGGAGTGCATTGCTTATTGTTTTCTCTGTGACGATGGCACCTGCTGCCTCCAAGTGTTTCTGGAGCTCTTTCCGAGTGGTCCTTGGCTCTTGGGCTACTCTTCTGACTATTCTTCTGACTCCCTGGTCAGAAATCTTGCAAGGAGCTCCTGTGCATGGCCGGTTGATGACGCAGTGATGTTGCTTCCACTTGCAGCCCCAATGGTGCTTACTGGAGGATTGAGAAGTTTTGAAATACATCTGTATCCGATTCCATCAATATGTTTCACAACAATAAGGTTGTGAAGGTCTTGGAAGAGCTCTTTGATTTTACCCATTATGAGATGCTTATTGTGTGACACCTTGATAATGAATAGCCTTTTTGTAGACCATTAATTTACTAACCCAGCTGATATTAATTTGCACAGATAGGAGGTATAATTACTTTCTAACTGCTTACAGATTTCAGATGGTTCCTTGCCTTACCTTGCCTTAGAGAACTGCCTTTTCTTTGCGTGTTCAATATTTTTTTTCCTGTGTCATTCCACTTTATTCCACATAACTTTATTTTTGGACTTTAATGTTGTGAATTCTTTATATTTGTGGATTTCCTGAGGTAATACTGATGTCTGGTGAAAATTTCATGTGAATAACCTCATTGGACATATATTTACTGAAAAAAAATGTAGTTGCGCTCAATACTTATTTCCCCCACTGTATTTAGTCAGAGTGAGGAAACAAAGGAAATATTCTGACACCATTAATTTCATCATGCCTTCAGCTTGACGTATTCCTTAATCTCTATGTTTTGTATAAGTGTTGTCTTTTTTGGCGCAGTAACATATTAACTAGCATTAGCTGGTGCAAAAAAGGGTAACACTTCAATTTTAAGGTTCAGTAATAAACTACTTATAAGCAAGACTGCTTTTAAATCCTTTTTATTTATTATATAATTATTTTATATAACTCTAGTAAACACATTAATTAAGCAATTTGAAAGTGAATAATGTAAAGGTCAACAAGGTTGCTCAACTCCAGTCATAAGGACTCAGTGACTTGCAAATAATCAGGTTTTTCTCAGCATGTAATCTAGCTCATAAACAGTGCCTCATCTTATTATCAAACTCCTGTGGAGATTTTTGTTTTATTTTATTTATTTATTTATTTTTATATATTTATTTATTTATTCTTGTATCTTACATCTGTGTCTGACATATAACTGAAGAATAACTGTATTAATTAAAATGTTTTATCTTGTTCTCATTTTACATTTTATTTATTTGTGAACATACTTTTAATAATTTCTTGCAGATTTTGTCTATATTTTCTGAGATACTTCATCTTTTTTTTCCAAATTTTTGGAGATTATGTCAATATTGGTAAATATGTTCCTCAATTTTCTTAAATGTTTGTAGCACTTTGTCTATACTTGTGGAGATTTTTAAAAATTTTGATCGATGTTTGCAGCTTTTACCAAGTAATTGTGGAGGATTATTTTTGTATTTTCTTATTTCCTTCATTTTTTCTTCTTTTTTTCCAGCTAATTGCCTATATTTGAGCTGACCACACCTTCGCAAGTCTGTGCACAGATCGACAAGCCCACTGGGAATTTTCCAGATGCTCCAGATGGCTGGTCCACATCTATTTCTGCATCTATCATTGATCTGTAAGTAAACACTCCCCCTGCTGGCTTGTCATGCTCTGTGTGAAGTGCTTCAGAGTAGTTTCTTGGTATTCGTTTAGAAGGTTATTCAGGATTGGAGCAGATTTAAACTTTAATCACTGATCCCCGCACGGCACCACAATCTGCTGACCTTTAACAGAGTATTAATTCAGTGGCCTCCCACTGGAACTGAATACACTCCCACTGGAAGTTGAACCGTGATGAGGTGTGTGTGTGTGTGTGTGGGTATGTGCCTGTGTGTGGGCATCAACTACCCTGAAAACTGCCTTGTCTGTATAACAGCGTGTGAACTGCAGCGTTTGTATAACATGACTCTTTGGCTTTGATGATTTTTGTGATAATAGCACACATGCAAATAATAAGGCATAAGAATAAGATGTTACATATTTACCAGGGACAGGTTGAAATGAAAACAGTGAATGAATACAAATTAAATCAGCTCCACTTATTACCTTGAAAAACCAAATGTGCACAGTATAGTGACTTTTTCATGATGATATATAAATCTGTTTCACTTAAATATTTCATGTTGATATTTTAGTGCTACAAATAACTGTCCAACAGAGCTCAGAGCTCAAAGCAAATGCATTTTCATTACTGTTTTGTGTTTTTGTGGCTGTTCAGTCATGTGTGAGCCTCTAGGACAGAATTATTAGTAGCTAATTTCTTGTTTCTATGATGGTGAGTGGTATTTAAATTTGTTTTGTTAAACATTTTTATTCATTCGGATATAAAGATGATTTTCCATGTATAATGAGCTGTCGGATTGACAATGGAAACCACAACTGAGTTGATTATTTTTTTCAGAAAAATAATCGAGTTTGTTGTGGTTATACATTATAGTAGCTGGATAAAGTATTCTATTTACACTGATCATCCATAACATTAAAACCACCTTCCTAATATTGTGTAGGTCCTCCTTGTGCCACCAAAACAGTTCTGACCAGTTGACTCCACAAGACCTCTGCAGGTGTGCTGTGGTATCTTGCACCAAGACATTAGCAGCAGGTCCTTTAAGTTCTGTAAGTGGTGAATTGGGGCCTTCATGGATTGGACTTGTTTGTCCAGCAAATCCCACAGATGCTTGATTGGATTGAGATCTGGGGAATTTGAAGGCCAAGTCAACATCTTGAACTCTTTGTCATGTTCCTCCAACCATTCCTGAACAAGTTTTGAAATGTCGCAGGGCACATTATCCTGCTGAAAGAGGCCACTGCCTTTAGGGAATAGCGTTCCCATGAAGGGGTGTACAGGATCTGTAACAATGTTTAGGAAGGTGGTACATGTCAAATTAACATCCACATGAAAGCCAGGACCCAAGGTTTCCCAGCAGAATATTGCCCATAGCATCACACATCCTCCACCGTCTTGCCTCTTCCCATAGTGAATCCTGGTGCCAACTCTTCCCCAGGTGAGCGATGCACATGCACCCAGCTGTCCACATTATGTAAAAGAAAACGTGATTCAACAGACCAGGTCATGCTCTTCCATTGCTCCATGGTCCAGTTCTGATGCTCACATGCCCTTTGTAGGAGCTTTCGGCAGTGTACAGAGGTTAGCATGGGCACCCTGAACGGTCTGCGGCTACGCAGCCCCATATGCAGCAAACTGTGATGTGATTTTTCCTGCTACCAATGAATCAACTCTGAGAACTGACTGTTCACTTGCTGCCTAATATAGATGCCATTGGAACGAGATAATCAATGTTATTCACTTCACATCTCAGTGGTTTTAATATTATGGTTTTAATGTTATGGCTGATCGGTGAATGTTTAAAGTAAATCATGTATAGTCATTGGTTTTGTGGATGTACACTATCAGTGGCATAGCACTACAACACAATTAGGGTACTTCACTTGATGTTTTGGCATAGAAGTTTTGGCTAAAAGAGGGGTCTTATCAAGCGGTAAGTGCAATTTTGAATAAACAGGTGTAAAAACTACCCTCGAATGGTAGATTTTGATTCAACGTAATGTACACTAAACTAAAAAGTTTACAAAATGCAAACCACTTAAGATGTCAGCTTTTGTGTGCAACTTTTTATGTGTGTATGTGTGTATTGTGTGTATGTGTATGTGTGTGTGTGTGTAGGCTTACCGGGTGATACACAGCACCACCACACAGATGATAGCCACCTGCAGGGCTCCGATGATGGAGGCAATGAGGACGTAACGGACTTTTCCAGAACCCGGGACCACATACAGCACGTTGTATTCCTTGGTGTCACACTGTGGGCCGCTGAATCCTGAGTGACAACTGTGTGGACCAAAAATCGGCCAATGAGGGAAGGACAACAGACCAATGAAGGAAAAGAACCAATAAGAGTACATCAATGGACAATATCAGTGAAGGTAAGTCAATGACTCAGTAGTGGTTAGTAAATGGGACAATAGACCAATAAAGACAGAGCAGATGTACAAATGTGGTGGGACAATGAAATGCAAAAGAAATATGGGCAACGGCCCAGTGAAGGAAGGCCAATAGGGCAATGAGGATGGGGCAATGGGTGGATGAAGAAATGAAACAAATCAATGAGGGTGTGCCAAAAGATGAATGACAATGAGACAATAGATCAATAACAGTGAGAGAGTTGACCAATAAGAGAAAGGCAACAGTCCGAAGATGGTTAGTGTAACTTAATAAAGAGATATACACTCACCAGCCACTTTCATAGGAACACCTACTTATTCATGCAATTATTCAATCAGCCAATCATGTGGCAGCATTAGAATGTATAAAATCATGCAGATACAGGTCAATAGCTTCAGTTAATGTTTACATAAAACTGCTGATTTCACATATAGCATTCATGAGCGTTTACACAGAATGGTGTCAAAATTCAAAAAACCTCCTGTGTGTGGCAGTTCTGCTGCAGAAATGCCTTGCTAATAAAAGACATCAGAGGAGAATATCTAGACTGATTTGAGCTCACAGGAAGACTACAGTAACTCAAATAATCACTCGTTACAATTGTGGTGAGCAGAAAACCATCTAAAAAGCTCAACACCTCAAACCTTGAGGTGGATAGTCTACAACACCAGAAGACCGAATCTGGTTCCACTTCTGTCAGCCAGAAGCAAGAATCTTATGGAAATAAATTTGTGCCAAAAGTGGCAAAATAAACAGCATTCTCTGTTAACAGTTTTCTAAGCTTTGTTTTCGCTAATAATGGTTTATGAATGTGCTGCCAGCATTTTCGGTTATGCTTTCAAACTTTTCATTTATGCTCAGCAAGATTATGTTTGCCATTCTGGCAAAAACCTCATGTGTGGGCAGGGCTTAACAGCGATTTACTCATATTGGCTAGTGAGATTTGGATCGACAGTGTCCAGTTGAGGATGATGATGATGATGACGCTCTGTGCCGCTCCCGAGAGCTCATTTCGTAAAAACAGTGGTATGAGACTACCCAAAACTCAAATATAAATTTTTTAACTAATATACTGACTAAGTAAGTAACACGTTTTGCTTGTATTTTCTCATTTGTAAGTCGCTTTGGATAAAAGCGTCTGCTAAATGAATAAATGTAAATGTAAATGTAAGTAAGTAATTTCCACTACAAAGTACAAACACTATAACTATACAGAGAACCGCATCCAGAGTGCTCTCCAAAATTCACACCAATGAAGTCTCTACTTCCAGGTCAGGGAGCTGTCGATCTAAATCTCACTAGCCAGAGTAAATTGCCCCGCCCACACGAGAGGTTCATGTCAGAATGGTGCAAAGGTAAACTTGGGCCAAAAAGTTAAAGTTAAACAAAAAGTCAGAGTTACAGTTAAACGAAAAGTCAGCATTACAGTTAAACGGAAACTCTGGCAGCATATTCATAAACCATGATTAGTGAAAGCTTAGAAAACTGTAAACAAAGAATGCTGTTAATTTGAAGACCATGTTGAATCTTTGCCACTGAGTTCACTGTTTTCAGTTTCAGAGTCTTTTTCTTCTTTCTCATTGTATATCTTTGCTTGTTTCATAAAAAGTTACATTCAATACTTTTGGAACAAATTTAATTCCATGGAATTTGAAGCTACAGCAGGCACAGACTCAAAAAACTGGACAGTTAATAGGAAAACTGTCTCCTGGTCTTTTTGTAATCTTCAATTGTCCCGTATTGGCAAGCCTGTTCTCAATGTAGCCTGAGATTTAACCTCATTCTGATGTTTGAAGTGAACATTAACTGAAGCTCACCTATGTCTAAATGATTTTACACATTGTGCTGCTGCCACATGATTGGCTGATTGGATAACTGCATGAATGAGCAGGGGCACAGGTGTTTTTTTTGTTTGTACATTAAGGGCTGTCAAACTCCATTAAACATTTAAAATCACATTCAAATTGGAATTTTAAATGGAATAAGTTTGGTATTCATTTGAATTCATTTGAATATTAATATTAAACTGTTATTAATGTTAAACTGCCACAGACAGCGTAAACACTATATTCTGGATTTGAATAAAAGGATGGCAAAATTTGCTCGTTTCTTAAGCAAAGATAATTATGCGAAGGAAAAATTAATATTTTCTTGTCCCTGACATTTAGTTAGATTTACATTTCTTGGGCAATACAGGATAATAAACTTCTCCAATCTTCAACATAAACATCACGCAGAATCTCAAATGGCTTGCTATTCACTATATTTGCTCACTAAATGGTGTCGCAAAAAATATGAAGCGCAGTATATGAACACTTTTTTTATTCAACCACGGAAAAAGAAAGACTGACATAGTATTGACTGTAGTACTGACATTAATTTTTAGGACATACTTTGTGCAAATTTGTTCTTTAATTAGAAACTAATAACATAAATTTAAATAAAATCAATAAATGATGTGTATATTCAGATATATTCACCTTTTCTAGTTAACAAGGATCATTTAGCAACAAAAACATGTAGGAATCTCATGTTTTTAGAGTTACGTTAGACAGTTAAATGTAAATATTGAAAAGCAGATTTTTTTTTTACCTTTTGAATTTAATTAATATATAATATTATTGAAAAAATTCTGAATATTATTCAAAGGGTGAAATAATTTGACAGCTATGTGTGTGGGCTTCTTCCCTGGACAAAATACCCATGTCCTCAAATATGTCTCTTTCTCTCTCTCTCTCTCTATTTCTCTCTCTCTCTCTCTCTCTCTCTCTCTCTCACACACACACACACACACACACACACACACGCACACACACACACATCTTTCTCTATTCTCTTCAGACTTCTCTCTAGGGAGATTCTTGCTGAGTAACAGCTGCTGAGTGTTGAGTGCAGCACCTGTTAGACCTAAACTCTTCCTCTCTCCTTGCACTCGTTTGCTCTCACATCCTTTCTCACCTTGCACTCACATTAGTGACTGACAAAGCATCAAGAGGCCAATCATTTAGTTGGGGATAAGTGTCTTTTGAACTGAGATAGTTTTGAATGATTTGAATGATTGAACTTTATGCAAATGACTTGTTATATAGTAAAGGTACAAAGAGTGTTTGGTGCCAAACTGGAAAAAAATCAACACTGGTCTCATATTGTTTTAAAAAATGTAAATGGTCATATCATGTCATGATAAAAGCAGTCAGTGCATGCTGACTTGAGACACATCTGCAGTGATATCAGTGATTTGTTTATTTCCAGTGAACTCAATTTTACTCATTATATTTTTCTCTTGAACTAAACATTTCTCTCTATTCACTGTCGTTGTCTTGTCCAGCTTTGTGAGATGTACACAGCAGGGGGAGCTGTTGTGCCTTTTTTTTTTTAGGTGTGTGTGTGTGTGTGTGTGTGTGTGTGTGTGTGCTGGTTTACGGGTGTGTGTGTGTGTGTGTGTGTGTGTGTGTGTGTGTGTGTGTGTGTGTGTGTGTGCATGTGTGTACCTGCAGGATGGTGTGGAGAGCATGTTGGGGTATTCACAGTCTCCGTGTACGCAGTAGTTCTTGTAGTGCTCTGGACAAGGGATGTAAATTCCACGTGCCACCTCCGACACTTCGGGCTTCTCCTCTACACAACACAACACCACACCACACAACACAACACAACACACACATACACAATGTCAGCTACTTTATTTCTCTATCTCTCCTACTGCGCCTCTGTCTGTCTGCCTCTCTCTCTAGCAGGCTCAGTCTCCCTCTTTGTCTAACACTTTCTCTCTCACTCTTTCTCTATGCCTCTTCCTCTCTCTGAATTCTGTCTCTAATCTAACTTGACATGTCTCTGTTGGTTCCTTTATAGCAAGCAGTTACACTACAACACTTTTATTTGGATCAGCACAGATGCCAAAACATCACAATGCAGATTACAATAAAAATGTCTCAGTAAATGTGCATGAACTCAACAAATTACTGTCAGTCAGCAGCTTGCAGCATATTACACTCCCTACAGAGGAATCATTTAGAAAAGCTATAAAACACAAACACACACACACACACACACACACACCTGGCAAGTCGGCTCTAGCGTAGTGTCCATCCTCAGGTTTGTTTCCTGTTATCATGTCACCTAATGGTTAAAACAAAACAAAAAAAAGTTTTAAGTGCACAAGCTTAAATTGTCAGAGAGTCATTAAACTGTAATTTAAATTAAATAATTTAGTCAGCATCTCTGCGGCAGCTGCTATACACTGGCTGATGTTATTGCACTCATTAATGGAGTTTTTTTTGCTTAAACTGTACATCTGGCCAACTGTCCCTCCACAGCAGGTGGCCACCGAATAACACAATACGACAACACTTCACAGGTAAATGTGTGTGTGTGTGTATGTGTGTGTATGTGTGTGTGTGCGTGTGTGTTGCATAGGGAGCTCCGTCTGTCTCCTTAACCCTCATCTGTTTGGGTCAAAATGACCCATTTTCATTTTTCACTCCATGTGTAGCTTTATATTTTTTGGCTCAATTAACACACACGTTCAGTCATTTTAGAATGTCATATTTATATTACATTGATGATGTTCAGATCATGAAGCTGAGTGTGAATAAAAATATCTGATCCCTCTATCGTTGATTGACACTCCCACCTGCGCTGCCAGGACTGTTATGTATCTGTTTCCAAAAGCGTTGTTATCAATAATAACTGAGATGGAGGTAAGGTGTACTGCGTTATTTATGTTATAACTGTATTGTTAGAAAAACTAAAGAGAGTTGAGTGATAGATGGAGGGCTGAACAGGTAAAGCATGACATCGCTTGCCTTGACAGTGACCCAGGAACTTGACTTCGATGCGCTCCTGCCTTTGACAAGAGGCTTCTTTGACTTGGCACGGGTTGTCGTACGAGCGGCCGTCCGATGCGCACACCGGGTTGAAGCTTATGTGGGAACAGTCGATGTTACACACACACCTGTGGACGCAGATTCAGATTTACTGCTGACGATTTATCCACAACCAGAGGATTAAAGTGTACTCTGACATTACATTTAGCTATATTTTAGACCAGTACTGGGCTGTATCCCAATCTGCACTTTATTATTCAAAATAAAATGTAAAAATGTTCGCCACCAGATTTGATTTTGGTGACCAATATGTAAGAATTATTGACTCAAAAATCAATTATTATAGATGAAATAATCTGTAGTGCCATAGGGGTTCAGTTCCATCATTATAAGTCATGAGCTACGTCCCAAACCTCTTCAGTACTTTCACTTTGTTGTCTTTAAACCATTTTGCACCAACTTTGGAGGTTTGCTGGAAGACCCGGTTGCAACCAACTTTCTGGCTGATGTCTTGAGGTGTTGCTTAAGTATATCTAGATAATCTTCCTTCCTCATGGTGCCATTGATTTCCTTAAGTGCACCAGTCCCTTTTCACGCAAAACACCCCCACAGTATGATGCTACCACCCCATGCTTCACAGTTGGGATGGTTTTCTTTGGATTGAAAGCCTCAGACTTTTTCCTCCATACATAGCACTTATCACTATGTACAAACAGTTACATTTTTATTTCTTCTGACCAGATAACAAAAAGCTGGTGACTACCTGCAAACACCAGTCTGGCTTTTTCTGTGGAGTAAGGGCTTCTCTTAATGGTGTATGTACATAATTTGTTACTTGATGCCTCCAACTCCTTCACCAGTTTCTTTATTGTTGTTTAGGGGTTCAGTTGAACCTTTTGGACCAACGCTCACTCATCTCTGAGATTGAATGTCTTTTGGTGTCAACTATATTATTTAATATGGGGTAGTATGTGGTTGGATGGATAAGTACAAGCAATGTCAAACAGTCCTAAATCTTTATATCCCAAATTATCCACACAGAGGTAACATGGAATAACCTTCAAACCTACAACAAAGCACCAAACACACACACACACACACACACACACACACACACACACACACACACACATATCATGGATTAGAATATTATTAATGGATAAACATCACAGACTCAGACCTGGAGGATGCTGTCAAACTTGAAGCTGTCAGTAGAGTTTGAGTTGGCAATGACTAAAGAATTCAATATTTCAGAGAGCAAGCCAAAAATAGGTACCGACACACACTGTGATCTGCATCACGATGTTCTCACTGCTGTCTGTATGACACCCCAATAAAATGATTCGCACACTACGCTAAGACATAAAGTTGTGAGACCTTGCTCTTCCAGTGTCTATGGTGTGTCCAAGTATGTATTATAACAGGATAACAGGTCTGTATCAGGTAAATAAGTGGATAAAAATGACAGCTGTACATTTCTGAATTGTTCAAGGGCTGGGTGATATGATGATTTGCTATAGCATGATAAGTGTAGTATTATGTTTTTCAGAGTGTATTGTAAGTGTTTCTATAATATTGAACCTCTGCTCAGTTTGTGTGTACTTGTTAATATGGTGACGTTTTCTGTGAAGAGACACTTATTTAGCAGCATGTGACAAGCTGTATGTTTTGTGGATGTTCCATAACATACAATGTAACTATGAATAGGTTAAAAACTACAACGTGTTGTTCTAAAATAAATTACAATTCTAATTATTGATAATTGATATCTCCAACTTTGATTGAAGTTGTGCTATGGAAAGTAGCCATAGCGTTTTAATGCTTTAAATGCTATTGTTAAAATGATATAGGTAATGGTTATAATTTAACAGAAAAGTATTTAGCATCAAACAGAAAGAAGAACTTACAAATGGTTAATATTTCAGCTGTACCACCCACAAACTAACGTCTATAATGTGTATTAGTCATCAAGCCCACTTGTTCTCATGTTGGAATAAAATTCACCACTGTTCGTGTCAGTGCCAGTAAACACTGAAGCCTTTGAAAGCCTCAGCTTCCATTTATGAAACTGTTTAGGTTAGCGTTTTCTCAAACACTCTCAAAGAGTACAACAGTAAAATACATAGATCCCCCCAACACAACCCACCCTTCCCCCCACCCAAACTGCCTGCATTAGCAAGCAATGAAATGAATCCCACTACACAGGGTGTGAAATAATGGCTTCTACACACCACATAGTGCTTTATTGTCCATTAGCGCACCATTTTCAGATTCAGCTAAAGGTGATGTGTCACTTGTAACTCCACTGGGTTTTAGAAACGGCATCTATACGACACAATTTCAGCCTGAAAGCAATATTTGCTCACATAAAGGGTCGTAACGTAAAATATTTCGCTGCATAACTCGTGTTAATGGACAGAAGTGGACATGAATTGAACAGGATAAAGTGGTGTAATGGAGCTCTGATGAGGTCATCAGCTGAGGGCAGGAGGATTAGTGGAGAGCAGTGGCTTATGAGTTCTGCTGGCTTTGAGGTCCCAACACTTGTTCTGGCTGCTGTTCTTATTCACACAAGCCTTCATTAGTGAGGATGTAATGAGGATTTGGATGTGTGTGTTAGAGAGGGTGTGTGTGTGTGTGTGTGTGTGTGTGTGTGTGTGTGTGTGTGTGTGTGTGTGTATGTAAAAGAGACTGAGAAAGAGGGCAGGAGGAAGAGAGAGTAAGAAACTATGAAGTTATGTGTGTATATATTTCATTATTTTTTTCTGTGTACTGCAATATGAATATTGAATATGAATACAGTAATTACAGAAAGAACTGATATGTTCTAAACAGATACAAATACAGATGTCAATTTGTATTTGTACCAATTAGATGTAATTCATCCTTAGTGACTTCCTGCTCAGGGTTGTGGTGGTTTAAATTAAGCTACATTGCTATGTGCACATTTATAATTTAAACCACTTGTGAACAGTTGAGTGATGTAGCTAAGGACGAGGAACTGGCTGAGCCAGAATACATACACGATGTTGAAACTGCTGACAATTCTACATCTGTTTCTTTTCATATGTTTTCCAGGGGACCAACAAAAACCCTTCCAGTTTAAGTCACACCCACTTGAGGTTTAAATCTGAATCCAGACAGGAATAAATGGAGCATTAAACAGATATAGATGCAGATACAGATAATGACACTGAGTTACACCCCTAGAATAGATACACTTCTTAAAGGTTTGTTCTATAGTTATAGATATATTATAGATGCACTCATATATAAAGGATGTGACAAAAAGTTTCCATTCCAGATTTATTTGCTCTTTGCTGTTATAATAACCTCCACTCTTCTGGGAAGGCTTTCCACTAGATTTTGGAGCATGGATGTGGGAATTTGTGTTCATTCAGCTACAAGAGTATTAGTGAGATCAGGCACTGATGTTGTGATGAGGAGGAGGCTGATGTTGTGATGTTGACGAGGTCTGTAGTGCAGTTGGTGTTCCAGTTCATCTCAAAGGTTTTCAGTGGAGTTGAGGTCAGGGCTCTGTGCAGGACACGTGAGTTCTTCCACTCCAACCTAAACACACCATGTCTTCATGGAGCTCGCTTTGTGCACAGGGGCATTGTCATGCTGGAACAGGTTTGGGCCTCTTAGGTCCAGTAAAGGGAAATTATACTGCTACAGCATACAAAGACATTCTATACAATCGTGTTCTTGTGTGCTTCCATCTTTGTGGCAGTTGGTCCATATATATATTAGGGATGAACCAATCCTATTTTCAATATGACACTGATATCAGAGCTGCATCAGTGACCACATGCAAGTGTCACACAAGTTCATGGTATAAATTACATCAGTGATATCTAAAATCTGATCCCATACCGATCCAGAGTTCAGGCCCATATACAGAACCTTATATTTAAACAATAGAGCAGAGAAGGATTGCGTTATTGTGAATAGCATCACGGTTGTGATTTGATTGCAGGCACAAGGTGAAGGTAAGTCCAATAGATAACCACAGTTTACACAGTAAAAAAAGTAGTTCCATCACAAATGTCTTGTGTCATGTAACAGGGTTTGGAGACGGATGCAAGTGCAGTTAAAACTTTTATTGAAGAGAGGCAGTAAGACATAAAAATTCTGGGGTAAAATCATGGTAAAAACAGGCATAGAACAGGTGAGGGGTCAGGCGATTGGTAAAGAACATAAACTAGGCTTGGACGAGAATTGAAAAACGTGAGGACAAAACAGGATCAAAACCATGAAACGCTGAACAAGGATCAAAGTCTCTGTACAGGTCTGGCGATAAACACACAGCACACAGAACAAAGAACCATGGGGGTTAAATATACAACGAAATCAAAGGGCAAAACATAAAGAGCTGTGAATAATGATGACACGTGAGGGAGACAGCCAATAAAAGACAGGGGCAGAGACAAGACATAAACCGTAACAAAACACACATGTCCAAAAGTAAACATATTTAATGACAACCCGGAAGCGCACGCTGACAAAATCTGTGGCACCTTGTTGCTATGCAAGAAAATACATTTTGCAGAGTCTGTGAACTAGCAGATTTATTAGCAGATTCCTCTGCATAACAGTTAATATCATTGATAATTGGTAGAAAAGCTCCACTTCTCCATCATGCATTAAATATAACCTGAGTCAGGATGCATCACACCACCCAGCTGGTGATTATTTTCCTAAAACAGCATGCCCTGAAATGTGTGATTCCAGTGTGTAGCACTAGAAGTGGAGCTCATTAATAATGATGAATTAATGATATTGAAGTTTTTGCATGATGAAAATTGCAGCGTGTCCCTGTACTGAATCTTATGTAAAGTTCATCACTTATGGCACCTACATGAATACAGTTTTGTAACGTAATGTGCAGTTTAGGATGTAGAAAGAGATCCAGAGGACCTGCATGCTCAGCACAAATGTCTAAAAAAAAAACCGAGTTCACAGAAACCTGCCGTCCCTGAATGCTTCTAGCCGAACAGTGCCAAACGTCTGACGTTGTAATTATAAACCTGTCATTTTTTTAATATTCTGTACCTCACAAAACTCTCATCCAAGCAAAATGGTGGACGGTTTTCTAATGTTCAAGACTGGAAAAATGAGCATAATTCTCATTGACTACAAAAACACATTCACCCATGAAAACAGACAAAAGCTATTAATTTTTTTTCCCACTAGCCTGTCAGAAATTCGACTTGGCCAGATTCGGGTATCTAAAAAAAAAAAGGAAGACAGCTTGTGTAGCAGCAGTGTGAATCAATGCCCATAAGCAGTGGAGGTGTAGTGCTACTACTATTGACAACATTAGCCCTCTCAGGAGTTGCTGTGTCTAGACTACTACGTCCTACATTTCCTATTAGTTTCACCGTAGTTCCTGAGCAATCAGTTTTAAGAGGAATAGTTAAGTAATAAGCCAGGACAAGTTAGCAATGGTCATGCAAGTCTGATTTTGGAAAACAAAACAAAAATAATTTATCTGTTGGAATACTTGAACTATTGTGTCCTAGGATGTCTTAGAAAACCCCTACTGATATATTTAACAGTAGCACAAATTGTAACAGTTTGTACGTACTATACATAAGGAATGAACAATAATCAAGGACAGTGAAGTGAGGTGTGTTCTGACACGAAGCAGAGTCACTGTTCCCACCCCAAATGTCCTGATGTGATTTATAACATTTTATATATACCAGAGTCTACAACTTTTTTTTTTTATTAATTATGAACAGCATGTCTTAGTTTTTATCAGTTTATAGTTATGTTTAATGCTATGGAACATACATGAAACAAATCAGTTCCTGTTATCACTTATATACAGTAGCTGCTATAAACTGACGTCTCTTTGTTTCTCTTGAAGTTAATAAGACAAAAAAAAAATTGCAGCTTGTCTTATTACCAAGGAGTCCTCTGTCCTGAACTTTGAGAACTTAGTTACCTCTGACTGGTGCAGAGCACTAACACTGCAGACTCCTTAAATAAATACAAAACAAATATACATATTTTTATATATAACAAATATATGATAATGTATTAGAACAAGAGCATTAATACAAACCTGTGATTTTCAGCTGGAACTACTGCTGCTATAGAAAATTAATCTGAATCAAGAAATCAACAACATTGTGTAATAAATAAGAAACACTCCAGCAAAAATCTTAGATAATTAATAAAGTGCATAGTATTGGGGCACTAGGATGCTAATTAATAGAAAGTGGTGTCATATTGGATTGTAGATGTTAAGCACTTATTATAGCGCCTTTTTAACCTTAGTTGTGCTAAAGTGCCCATTCACACTCACACCAATGGCAGAAGAGCTTGGGGTTCAGTGTCTTGCCCAAGGACACTTCGGCATGTCTAGGCACGTGGGCTGGGGATTGAACTACTAATCCTGCAATTAGTGGACAACCAACTCTACCACCTGAGCCACAGATGCTCTGGATTGTTCCACTGAAGCTCTGTTAGAGTTGTGAGTGAGAAAAGAAAAAAGATGAATGTCATAAAGTCTGATGGCAGAAGTGTAACATCTGGTCTGCGGAATATGTAAAGAGTGTGCATTTGAGTTACTGTTGTTTTCCCGTCAACTAGAAACAGTCTGGCCATTCTCCTCATTCTCATTCAAATGCTCAGGAGAATGCTCAGATTTTTTCTTCATTCTGATGTTCGAAATGAACATGACAAGCTTGTGACCTGTGTCTGCATGATGTTATGCATTGCGCTGCTGCCACATGATTGGATCGTCTGATTGGATAATTGCATGAATGAGCAGGGGTACAAGTGTTCCTAATAAAATGGAGGCCGTTGACTGTGTATGTGTGTGTGTGTGTGTGTGTGTGTGTGTGTGTGTATAAATATATATATATATATATATATATATATATATATATATATATATATATATATATATATATATATATATATAGTACAGCTGGAAGTCTATAGTATTTTATTTGACTCCATTTCCCACCACTCTATTTTTATATTGAAGGCATATACAAAAATCAAAGTTGAACTACAGCATAAATGCTTTCAGTTCACACACACACACACACCCACACACACACACACACACACACACACAGCTAGGAGACTCTTGCTCTCCAGAGTGACCGTGGTGGTCATAAAGGATAATGTGCCTGGAGTATTAATATTTAATGCAGCCTCTCACTTTCTCGAAACACTAGTGCTACTGCAACTACACTGCGTCAACAACACACACACTCTCTCTTTCTCTCTCTCTCTCTCTCATACACTCACACACACACACAAACACACACACACACACACACACACAATGGCATTATTGGTGCATGTGTTTGAGTGAGACATGGAACATGAAAACTGTCAGTGACACATATTTCTGCAATGACAAACTTTATCTGCATGTGTATATATGTTTGTGTGTGTGTTTATCAGGCTGAGTGAGGGGATGTCTTATTGATTTGTAAGAGCCATGTGGTTTCCCTGTTATCTAAACTTCGCCAGCAGGTCCACCTGTCCTTTTACAGCCACACACTCACACACACACACACACACACACACACACACACACACACACACACACACACACACACACACACACACACACAAATACACAAAACACATCACAACAAAAACAAGGACACACAATCTCTATCTGACCAGTGCTATCTTTGTAAACAAAGTCTGGTTTGTCTTTGCGCTCATTGTGAGGCTAGAGCTGTGTGTGAACAGACACATAAAACATTATTACTGCAGCTTACAGCATTGATTTCATTTCTAATCCCTCGTTCCATTGTTTCCTGCTATAATCCTGTCATAGGGCACTCAGAGATAGAGAGATAGAGAGAGAGAAAGAGAGAGAAAGATACAAAAAAAGGAGGCAAAGATATTACAACACCAAAATAATAAGAGGGCTGAGGCAGATAGAGGACACAAAAACAACTAAAATTATGGAGGGGAGAGGAAAACTGAGTGATTAATAATAAAAAGTGGGAGAACGTGAGAAAGGATGGAGGAAATGGGAAAAAAAGGCAGATAGAGTGAGACGGGGAGAGAGAGAGTGTGTTTGGAAGCCAAGACACAAGAAGAGAAAGAGACGCAGTGAGGGAAAGAGAGGGAGGTGAGTGAGTCATCCTCAGTTCGAGTGCGTTCGAGTGAGCGTGCGGTGTGGGACCATCCCTATGGATCTGGCATAAACAACTGGAATCGGGCGATCACTGAGAGAATGAGAGAAAGACTTAGGGAGGAAAGGGACTGTCTCGTTCCGGTGAGGCGTAATATCTCTGCTCTCGTGCTGCTGCTTGGCGGTTTAATTCTATAACAGTTTAAATCTTAGACAAGGCCAACATGTAATTCCCCTTGGAGAGCTTTGAGTGGAGAGGCTGCTTGGGGCGGAAAGGCACGTCTGAAACGAGCCCATTTCCATTATGAATAAATACTCTTCTCCCTTGCTGCTGGTTTGAGAAACAGCTCTACAGAGCCAACATGCTTATCAGAGAACACTCAGAAGTTTCCCTAATGGCCTAATAAAGAGGGGGTAAAGGTGGGGGTGGGGGTTCCTTTCAGGAGGAAAAAAAAACTTCAGTGGCTGTGCTGGCATTGATAATGCTCAGAATTCATCAGCTAGATTTTCTATTAAAAACCTTTTATTAGCTCTAAGCTACTCACTACAGTCTTGAACCTTGTGTGTAAGCTATGAACCGACTTTTTCCATCACTGAACCAAACAATTAGCTCTTCTATCAGTTAGAATACACCAGAATTACCAGAGCTGATAAAATAAGACCCTCTGATTGTAGTGAGACCTACTTAACATGACAATATGATACTGCTATTGTGATAAATGATGGTACAGTACATTTTTCTGAGATATGGCAGCTTCTGTCAATATTTTTAAAACAAATATAAATGCTAAGTGGCTGATTAGACGTTAACATTTTGTACTGAATCAGTTTACATATATTTTATTTACTATTATTTAAATATATTTTATTTACTCTTATTTATCTTGTATCACTGTAAATTGTTGCCATATAGCAACAGTGTGTAATAGTGGAAAGTATCTTACAGTCAAAAATAACACTAAATATATGAGATTACAATTCCAACTGCCGCATTTACCAGACTATAAGGTGCAGTGTTCCCTTTCAAAGATAACTCAACTCAGGCTGTGGAAAAGCCCTCGCGCGTGACCAGTATTTGAAGTCTGTGTGAAATCATGCCTATTTAAAGTCCTGCCGTGGTCAGTTGTGAGCCACATCCACAGTCTTATTATCTTCAGTGAGACTGCACGTCGGTGATTTGTTTGAACACTCACAAAAAGACGTTTCATTTCCTCTCTATTTTTCCAACAAAAAAAAAAATCTCACTGACTGCACGCACTGTGAGTGCTTTACAATCAGACAACTCCACTAGCGGCTCTCTCTCTTCTTGGCTGAAGAAAGTTGGGTTTCAGAGCGTTGCGGATGGAGCTTCAGGTCCTGGGGATCCCGTATGTCTCTGGAAAAGGGGTCAGAGACAGGCGCTGCTCTATCTCTTGCTCTGTCTTCTGGGTCTGGCTCTCCGGACTCTGGAACTCGCGTTGTGACTCCTTCTGGTATAGAAAGTCAAACAACCCTCTCTGACTCCGAGGAGAAGGGGGAGCCATTGCACCAAAAATTTATATAAAGCATAAAAAGAGCTGCTTTAAGTGATAAGTAGGGCGGTAGAAAAACTGAATTTAGACTGGCCCGGGGAAGAGGAAGCAGCCCGTAGCAGGCTGGATGAGCGCTATCTCCCCAGTGAAAATACATCTCCCTCACACAACAGAAAACTCCCCTTTTTCCAGAAGTGCATGATGAAATATCATGCTTCTGGGGAAAACCACACACTAGTCATGTTTATAACCCTGCCACGTCAGATTATTCAGCGATCGTTGGGAATGGGTAACAGCATGGGTATTGAGTTATGCCAGGAGCAGGCACTTGCGAGCTACCTCTCTCCATTGATGGCAGGAAATATAGGGGAGCCGGCATTGCCATCCAAGCCATGTAAGGCCACCTCGGAGTTGGTTGGCAAAGCCTATGCGGCAGTGGGTCTCGCGTGTGGGTCACTGCATACAATGGCAATGTTGCAGGCCTACCAAGCAGACCTGCTGAGTGAGCTCAACAGCGAGGAGGGAAATGGGCCTGAGGCACTGGTGGAGCTTCGCAGGTCTTTCTGGGTGACCTAGCAAATGGCCCGTCATATCGGCCGTTCAATGGGTAACTTGGTTGCAGGACAGAGGCACCTATAGCTCAACCTCTCAGGGATGAGGATAAGGATAGGGTCTCCCTGCTGGACGCCCCTGTTGAATCTTCCACCCTGTGCAGCGGTGCGGTTAATGCAATAGCTGACAGGTTTTGTGATGCGAAACAGCAAATGGTGGTGTTCAACCAGTTCCTCCCCCTTCGTCCCAAGTTTGCTCGGGCATCCATGAATGGAGCCTGGGCCAGCACTAGTGCAAGGGAGGCACAGAAGGCGAGTGTGGAAGCACGCCTCCCCCCATGGAGAGCCAGAGGGACTTCACAGTCACAGCCTGCTAGTACACTTGATCTGAGAATGATTATAAATGCCAAGCAGAAAAAGAAGGAACAGTCCTGATGGGCCACAGACGGAAATATTAGGGAACGTGAGGTTGTTAGGGCAGTTAGCCCATAGTATTACTGTAGGGCCTCCCCCAGCCAATATCATCCCAAATTTTCAGTCTTCTCTTGTCAGCGAGCTGTCAGTGGGGAATGAAAATCTGATGCTTTCTTTCCAACAGAATGTGGCAGAGTTAACATCAATAAAAGACCATCTACTGGATGGAAACTACTGGCAAATGTGTCTCCATGGGTTCTATCAACCATAGAAAAGTTCAGAGGTTCAGAGGTGTGCTCACCACAGTAATCAGCACAGAGCAGAGTGTGATGTTAGCACAGGAAGTAAGATCCCTCTTGGACAAAGGGGCCATAGCACATGTACCCATTCTCTGAAGGAGGGAGGTTTTTACAGCCATTATTTCCTGGTCCGCAAAAAAAAGATGGGAGTATGCGGCCAATTTTAGATCTGCATCATCTGAACCGTACTCCTTGGACATACAGGTTCAAGATGTTGACGCTCAAACTTATCGTTCCACAGATTCAGTTTGAGGACTGGTTTGTGACGATAAATCTAAAAGATGCACATTACCACATAGAAATATTACCCAGTCACAGGAAGTTACTGAGTACCACGTACCAATATCGGCAACACGTACCAATATCGGGTTTATCACTTTGTTCTAGCTTTATCCCCTCTCACATTGAATGGATACCGCTCTGGCTCCCTTGTGACTCCAGGGCATCTGGGTACTAAACTACATGGATGACTGGTTCATTCTAGCGCGATCCAGGGAACTGGCAATTCAACATTGAGATATTGTTCTCGACCACATGAGGAGCTTGGGGCTTAGATTGAACGTGAAGGAAAGTTTGCTTTCTCCAGTGCACATGACAATTTTTATACGGGATATATGGGATTTTACTATGATGAGGGCGTTTCTATTCCCAACACGTGTAGGGTCAATACTATCAACACTGAGCAAGATAAAGCTGAGTTGAGCCATACCCTCCAGTCTCTATGAGAGACTGTTGGGGTTTATGGCAGCAGCAGCCAATGTCATACCGTTGGGCCTATTGCACATGAGACTGTTTCAGTGGTTGACTGTTTCCTTGGTGGTTTCAGTCATGGGTTTCATCAGAGGATGCCGTTCGGCAATGCCTAAGTGCTCTGAAAATTTGGAGATGTCCCCGGTTTCTAGCCTTGGGTCACACTCTTGGGGCATCTCCTTATCACAAGATGGTAATGACAAATGCCTCCCTCATGGGCTGTGGTGCGGTCTTAGACGACTGTCCAGCACACGGTCTCTGGAGTGGTCCTCATCTGGAGTGGCATATAAATTGCCTAGAAATGCAGGCCATATTTCTAGCACTGAAATTCTTTCTTCCTCAATTGTGAGGACACAATGTGTTACTTGTGACAGACAACACAGCAGTGGTCTCATATATCAACCAACAGGGAGGGTAACATTTGCGCCCCGTGTTCAGGCAGGAGCAACTAATTCTTTCCTGGGCAGTGGAAAGGAAAGTTTTTGTCAGTGAGTGGAATGTACATTCCGGGCAACTGGAATGTGGGGGCAGACATCCTTTCGAGGCAGGGGCTGAGGCCAAGGGATTGGAGGCTCCATCCACAATTGGTGGAGTCTGTATAGTGGATGTGTTCTGTATGGCGGAAGTGGATGTGTTCGCCTCTGAGGAGGCAACAAACTGCCTGCTGTGGTTCGCCCTCTCTCCTCTCGCACCATTGGGGCTGGAGGCCATGGTGCACATGTGACCAATGTCACATCTTTTTCCCCCGATTGCTCTGCTCTCACAAGCTCTAGCGAGAGTTTGCCAAGACCGTCTACGTCTGCTGCTAGTACCTTATTGGCCGAAAATGGTTCTCAGAGATAATATCCCTGCTAGATGGCATTCCCTGGGAGATTCCTGTTTGCAGGGATCTACTGTCTCAAGCCAGGGGGTTGATTTATCACCCACGGCCAGAAATATGGAAACTTTTTGTCTTGTGGTATGAGGAACATCAATTAGACCCAGTAAACTGTGCAATAGCTACAGTCCGGGAGTTCTTACTGGGACGTTTCTTAGCAGGGTTGACATCTTCTACAATCAGGGTCTATGTGGCCAACATTTGCATCTGCAGACCATGCATACCTTCCTGAGACTTGTCTGTGGTCCTGAAAAGTCTGTCAGGCACCCCATTTGAGCCGTTAGAGTCAGCCTTAGAGAAGCTTTTGACTCTAAAGATAGCTTTTCTGCTGGCCCTATCTCAAGCGAGTAGAAGATCTACAAGCTCTCCTTCTTGCCCCTTCCTGCCTTGACTTTGCCCCTGGATTAGCCAATGCTTTCCTACAGTATATCCCAGGCTGGATAATATTCCTAAAGTGCCTAGGTCTGCTGCCCAGCCGATAGTGTTGCAGGCTTTCTGCCCTCCTCTGTTCCTTACACTGGAACAAGAGAAATTGCACCTACTGTGCCCAATAAGGGCTCTCTGTACTTACATCTAATGCTCTGGCCAGTGGAGTAAGTCAGAGCAGTTGCTGGTCTGCTTTGGCAGCGCCAGTAGAGGTGATGCTGTGTCTAAGCAACGCATCTGTAATTGGATAGTGAAAGAAATCTCTATCGCTTATGATGCGCCCAGTCTCTGGGCATGAGGGCTCATTCCAGTAGGGGGGGGGGTAACCTCCTTGAAGGCTTTATCCAAAGGCGTACCCTTACAGGATGTATGTGCTGCAGTGGGGTCCTCTATGTTGCACACATTCAGTCACTATTACAGTTTGGACTCGAGTGTCTTGCAGTGATCTTTGGGCTCGGATCTTTTTGAACAGGCATACCCTCAGTACGATGGAGTAGGTATTCTCATTACCACAGCATAAAGCTCACGCAACATTGAGTTCCCTTTGAAAGGGAACATCTGGGTTACACATGTAACCCTGTTCCCTGAGAAGGGAACGAGACATTGCGTAGCTTTGTCATACCGGGGCATGCCTGTGAATTGTGTCTTCGCATCAGATAATAGAGGCTGATGAAGTGGTTCACATGTGCTGTTTTATAGTCACGTGATGTGCAAAATTGCCACATAACCTGACTATACCTGACTGCCTCTTTCATATAGCTTAAAATGGGCCATGGTTGGATCTTCCAGCAGGACAATGATCCAAAACATATATCAAAATCAACACAAAAATGCTTTACTGACTTACAAAATCAAGGTCCTGCCATGGCCATCCCAGTTCCCTGACTTGAAACTCATAGAAAACCTGTGGGGTGAACTGAAGAGGAGAGTCCACCAGCATGGACCTCAAAATTTGAAGGATCTGGAGAGATTCTGTATGGAAGCATGGTCTCAGATCCCTTGCCATGTATTCTCCAACCTCATCAGGCATTATAGGAGAAGACTCAGAACTGTTATCTTGGCAAAGGGAGGTAGCACAAAGTACTGATTAAAAGGGTGCCTATAATTGTTGCACACCTATATTTAAAAAATACTTTTTTTGGATAAACCTGTGTTTGTTTGATATCCATGAGAGCAGAGCATTTTTGTGAATTTTTTGAACAAATGAACAGAAGGTTAAACAATGGGTTAGGGGACTCAGATGGCCATGGCAGGACCTTGATTTTGTGGTCAGAAAGCCATTTTTGTGTTAATTTTGATGTATATTTTGGATCATTGTCTTGCTGGAAGATCCAACCATGGAGACAGTCAGATTTTCATTTAATATCAGTTGATATTAGATAGTCCATGGTGCCATATATCCTAACAAGACACACACATCTTTCTTGATCAGTCCAGAGAAGCAGTGGCACGCTAAACACAGCAGGGTCACTGTATTAAAATCTAGAAAAATGGTCCCCGGTTGATATGTTAATCCAATTCATTTTGTAATACGAACCATAAAGCTGATCTATTTCCATGACTGGAGGCTTGAATACAAATCAGCCGGTTTAACTATCAAAATAATTAGTTGTAAAAAACCTGCCACTGACAAGTTTTGTTAGCAAAACAGAAAGCCTGATGACCACTATAGGGCTTGATTGTGCTGATTGCCTGCTGTTGCGAGACAAGGGTTCCCTGCGAAACCTGCTGAATATCAATGAGCGCTTGATGATGTAGCGCAATGTTGGCTCCATTAACACAGATGAAACTGTCATTATCTCCCTCAATCCAGCATCCCATGGAATACGTATGCTAATCAATCATCTATCTCATGTCAGTTTTTGAGTTTCAAAGCAGCATTCGGGGACCAACTTGACACGTTAACAAAAAGTTATAGAAAAATAAATCCCCAAAATGATGATATGCTAGAATATCTAGTGCTAGTGTATCTCATCAAAAGATTCGGTTCACAGGGATGTTGCATCATTTTAATATATAACCTTATTTACATATTTTGTGCTATTGGTTGGTTAGTTATTTAAGTGAACTCTGTGGATAAAAAGGCTGCTTTGTTGCAGCAATTTGGGCACAAATGAATTATACTGAAGAAATGTCATACTCTCTATCCATGTTCAAATACATTGATAATAAATGTTCAAATTTTATATGATTTGAAACTGTACAGTATGTAGTGCCAAACATACTGTCAGGAACTTAAACTGGAAATGTGTGTGCCAGAAATACAATCAAGTCTTTGCGCAAATACGTGAATACCCTTTCAGTAAATGTTATTTTGCTGCATCTTTTTATTGGTTGATGATGATACCTTTGCTCAGAACTGCAGTTATGTTTGTCTTCTGGTTTGACCATTGGCTACTTAAGCGCAGCGAGTACTTGAGTAAACTTGTCTGCTTGGTGGAAAACCCACCCTTCCAGTTTCTCCTTTTTACTTGCTAGGGTGCTAGGATGGGGAATGTTCTCTATAATTTTGGTGTATTCGCATTAAATGTGAACTGAAATATGCATATCAAGCATAATCGATCCAAATTCTTTACACAAGACTCTATGTAAAGTGTAGTCACATAATATTACAGTTAGCTGCCTTCCAGTTGTAATCAGGACCTACGGGGTTTTGCTTCATGCATTAGCATGATGTTTTTAACTTCTAACAAATAGAACACTAGCTTGGACAATATACATCTTGAACCTTGGAACACAATTATTGCTATATAACCTAAAACTGTTACTATTATAGCAATAATTTTTTATTATACAGGTATTGCTTATTTTCATCAACTTTTCTGTATATTATTGCAACTTGCATTGCAAATTTATTAAAAAAGCCGCAGCAAAATCAAGCATGTTTGGCAACAATCACAAAAAACTCAGTAGAATCCTGTACGGACTGTATAACTACATCCCATTGGTACATACCCTCAAACAAACAAATGTAGTGGCTTTGATTACATTCTGGTACTTTGCAAAACCTTGGAAAGCCAATTGTAACATCAATCCTATCAAGGAAATTAGAGAAAGTCATCACTGTGGCCAAACAAACAGTACACTAACATCTATTGCTCCTAACACAACATTATTAAACATTAATCTTACAAATTTTGCAGGATGAAAGTTTGTGAAGTTTTTCAATTTTTTTTGGACTCACCATACATCCTCTGCATCCACGTCACACTCTGCCCCAAACTGGCAGATATCGCAGGTTGAAGTCTCCTTCTGTCCATTCTCAGCTGAGCCCTCATTCCCTGCTGTGCCACACACAGAGGACAAGAGGCAATTTTTCTGAATAAAATAAAATACATGTTATGCATTGGGTAATAATTACCCAGAAAGTGATAGTAAGACCTTCACAAGTGAGATGGAAAAGGACAGAGGGGATATGGTGAGGCACAACTCCAATTCCCTCTTTGTCTCTCTCAGTGATCTCAAGCCCGGTCAAAATCCCCCACTGATCTTTTTCTAGCCTCTCTGCTCATTTCATCTTGATGAGTTCTGACTTGTTGCTCAGATGGTGACTTCCCGTGAGTGGCGGGATCTTAAAGCCGCTTGCTATCACATATGGGCCCTCATCAGTGGAAGGGGCGGAAAAGCAATCCCACACGCCACGGAATTTAAATTGTGTTCTCTTCTTGAAGCATCCTGACCCTCTATTAGAGGTGATATTGTTATTTATATGCCTTGTGAAGGAGGGAGAATGAGAGCGAGAAGTAACCTTTTTATGATCACCTCTGAGTCATTGTGCTTTTTTCTGTCACATGTTTGCAAATTTGAAGAAGTAAATATGTCTGTTTTGATGGTAAAGTGCACTTATTTGATCTGGAAGAAAGCACGTTTCTACTCTTACTGTTTTTGAAGTGTTGTACTTGGTTTTTAAGAATGTCTGATTATCCATGGCCTGGATTTTGGCCTTGAACCTGGTTCACCTTTGCACAGATGCCTGTAGCACTGATCAGCAGATTTGATAAATCTTTGCACTCTTTTACTGTTTTTTTTTTATGTGTCCATGGCCTGTTCTTGCTCCTGACCCCATGCCCACTTCTAATTAAACAAAGTTTTCTTCCATCACTTTTGTCTTTCCAAAAGTTATTCTCTGTCCCTCTGTGCTCTCATTGCATCTCCAGGATTTGGCAGAGCAAACACTTTTAGTAAGACCCTGATCATGATCAGGATTATCTGTCACTGTTCTGATAGTAAACTGAGACTTGTGTGTCGTGATGTCTGTCTGCTGATGAGGTGCCGACCCGGGACAAATCTCCGGCGGGTCACAAGGTCAAAGCAGAAGTGTGCAAAACTGCAGACGCCCAAGAAAGTGAACTCCTCCTATACCTATACATGCAGATACTACATATGCTATGCCATCACTCAACCTAAAGAGGTGCATTCTGAAAAGGAAATCATTTCGAGAATCAGTGGATAAGCATCTCTTGAGGCAGAAACTGATAAGATTGTGATAAGGTGCTGATTTAATATGGGATGTCCATGCGTCCTAACCTGTAATCAGGTTTAGTATCTGAGGAAGGGGCATGAACCTCCTCTAATAATATTCTCAAAGGCACAAAAAAATTTCTTCTAAATGTGTTGCATCAAGTGTTTTTTTAAAAAAAAATATATAATAATACAGGGAGCAGAAGGATCTAGAGCCATGAAAATGATACTGAAATAACCACAGGGCTGAAAATACCTCAGATTGTCCTTTTTGGTCAAAAGGGCAAGTATCCATCACCATCACAAGAAAAAGGAGAAAATAAAATAAAGAATGTTTCAAATAACGGGCAGTCGATCTCTCCTACCAAATCAAAAAACCACAGAAGTGTCATTCCACTCTGTACCACAGTGAAACTATATCGACCAGGTCCTTGCAGCTGGAATTGAAACTAAACTCTAAATGTATGCATTATTTTATTAGAAACTCGCCGGTAATTGATTTGAAAATAAATATGATATTAGTATTATTTGGAATGGCTTAATTTTATTTGTTTGTGCTGCACCCTGCTGGAAGAAGTGCCATGGCAGAGATGACAACTGCACTTTCATCTCGTTTGGGATCAATAAGTCCGTGCAGAACCGTACAAGCGCGAGCTGCAAGGCTGAACGATCCATTTCAAAGTTAAAGCTCATAGCATCCAGTGCTCTGTCTGACACAAGGGCTGAGCCGCCTTAGGCTTAGTATCTAATCTACACTTCAGCCTTCGAGCAGAGCTTATTAAAAAACAGGTACGCTGCTTTTCCCCAAGGGCAGGGCAAATCCCATGGATTGGGGGAATGAGAGAAAAATGAGGGAAGGGAGAAGCTGTAACAATTATCCCCATTTCCTTGCTGCTAGATGGCTGCTCTCTTGGTATTGATCTCTGCTGACCAGAAGTGTGGTCGATCGCCCACCCCCGCTACTTTCATCCCACACTGCTCCATTTAGGAATTAAGAGTCGAGGGGTTTGCAAAGCCTGCAACTGACAATCTAGGCTATGCTAAGCTGCATTTAACATTTAGGTCAACACTCTTTGATGCTCATTAGAGATTAAAACCTTTCCGTAGATAATTGCTTCTGTGGTTTATATTTAGTAATGACCATACCCATTAAATGTGCAGGACTGGATTTAAAAAAAAAGAAATTTCTTTTATGTTTTTTAACCTTAATGATTTATGATGCTTTCAACTCTGCTAATATCAGCACTGATTCTGAGTCACTACTACATTCACACTTTGGTAGAAATGAGACAAGAGTGGAGAGCTGTAAATGAGACAGTCCTGAATTTCAAAGGATTCGTCAAGTATATCCGTAAATGTTAATGACTTCCTGTGATGGAAAAGACCGACATGTTGTATATGTGGTCAAACAAAGGACAGAGTAACACAGAGAGTGAGAGACGAAAGAGCTTCAAAAAATCTGTCACATAAGTGATGAATGAGTGTTACCCATCTAGCAGACACACTGTTTGGGAAAAATGTCCTCCATAACAAGAGGGAAAGAAAGAGTGTAGTTTATGTGTGGACAAATTGCAGCAAAAGCTCTATGCATCACTAAGACAATATCTTGGTTAAATTAGTACATTTTAACTCACGTGCAAGCAATCCATGCAATGTTCACCTTCTGCATGCATTTCCAAAATAATGTTCACTCTGTTTGTATTAGCCAAAAAAATGACAGGTCATTAACATTAAAATGGATTTGAATATTAAATACTGCCTAGTTTTCACCAAAAAGCCTTAAAAGGGACATTTTAAACATTTGTACATAAAATATAGAAGCTCTGTGATACATTTGTGTCTATGCATAATTTATCTAACAAGACATCACTGCTTATTGTGTTCACATTTAAACTGTTAGCAAAAAAAAAATCTGCTATAAGAATGCTTAGATGAGACTGATACTGAACTGTTCTATCTGCCAAGAAACCCCTTTAACCAGACGCAATACCTGTGACATAGCAGAAGTGAGCAACTGAGCCCTAGATGGACATGGAGGGTCAAAAGGGTTTGGACAGAGAGAAGAGGGGCAGGCTAATTTGCACGATCAATAGACAGGACAGTGTTGACTCAGGCAAGAGGATGGCTTGCCTGCAGATCATGCTTCATTGATGGTTTCTATATTCCAGTGGAGTGTCACATTTTTAAACTCTACTTTAAACTGAAGCCCATTTTAACTCTGTCAGGTACATTAGGTACAATCTGAGCTCTAGTGATTGTAATGTGAACTACATAAACATTGGAGTGATTTGATTATTCCTTGACCCCAGTTCCCATCCAGCACCCATGTACCATGCCCTCCAGTAATATTGGCACCCTTGGTAACTATGAGCAAAGAAGGCTGTGAAAATTTGTCTTTATTGTTATTATTATGAGGAACATTTACTTAAAGTGAGAGTTGAGCATAGCAGACGAGTGCTTTGTCAAATTATTTTTCAAACCACTGGTGTAAAAGCAAATAAAAAATAAAACACTGCCATTATTTGATTAATTTGTCATCTCAAAACAGCAAATTAAAAGCATCAGAGAATAGCCTACATCCTCTGCACACATTCATGACCTTGATTTAATATCACATGGCTTCCTTAATTGTGTTTCTGTCACTGTACTTCTAGTTCATCATGCAAAAGAACAGGATGTGCTGGATCAAGTGCTTTTTTAAAAATTTATTAATTTTTTTAAAGGTACTGAATAATGAAACTATATATTTGTAAAAGCCATAAAATCCAAATGAAACCAAATTTGCAGTGATTAATGTAATAATTACAACTAGGACTATTCATGCTGCAATATACAGGCAATATACAGGCAATGTACTAGACCATGGCGCACGGTGGCTTAGTAGTTAGCACGTTCGCCTCACACCTCCAGGGTCACATGTTCTCCCCGTGCTGCGGGGGTTTCCTCCGGGTACTGAGATTTCCTCCCCCAGTACCAAGACATGCATGGTAGGCTGATTGCCGTAGTGTATGAATGGGTGTGTGAATGTGTATGTGATTGTGCCCTGCAATGGATTGGCACCCTCTCCAGGGTGTGTACCCTGCCTTGTGCCAAATGCTCCCTGGGATAGGCTCCAGGTTTCCCCATGACCCTGAAGGAGGATAAGCGGTATAGAAGATGGATGGATGGATGTACTAGACCATTATTAGGTGTTTATTTCAAATAGGTGTTATATGTTTATTTTCTAAGTTGTCCCTTGCTTTTATGTTGCATCATATTACAACTCACAGCAAGGAAATAACATAATTTCCATATTTAGTCCACATTTTATATCCCTGATTTTCCCTTAGGCAAGTGCTTGTGTTTAAAGTTGATGGTCTGGACTCTATTGAAAACTGTCTTGCTAGTAAAAAAAAATCATTGGTGACTTAATTACATGCAGGTGATTTTAATAATAATCTGAATGGGGAGCCCAAAAAATTGACTTATGCATGTGCGTAACCTAACGCTGAACACTGAATGAAATCTTCTGCAAGTAGCTTGGAATAGGTAGAACATCTCACATACAAGAGCTTTAATAAAAATAAAAAAGACAATTTTTAAATAAAAAAAGACCATAAAAAAGATTATAAAGAAAGTTCAAGGTTTCATGCAACCTTTTCAAGCAGAAAATTTATTTCAAATGAATTTTGCAAAAAACCTTAAGAGCTTCCTCAACACTTGAACAACTGCATGGATGCCACCAGCACCAGTGCACTCCAATCTGGCTCTTACAGCTAATTCCCCAGCACAGACGAGTCATTAAACCTCCTTCTTGACCTAGTCAGGTCTTCACAAGTGGTCCAGTCCCACTAGATACAGCATTCTAGGAAACCACTTTTTTCCGCCACTTTGACTCATTTCCTATCCACACCTGACACACCATGACGATGTTGCCAATAATCCATTTGCACATGTAATTACAGCAATCAGCTGACAAGAGAGCCACTGAGCGAGGGTGTCTCATTTCGTGGAGTGCTCCCGAGGCCCATTTCTTCATCAGCTGTCGGCTCTTTTTGGAGTGCTCCAAAATGGCAGATAACCGGCAGAAGCAAGGAGGAACACTCAGAGCCTGGAGAGGTGGTCGAAATTGGTGGTCGAAATCATCCTCAAATGGATTAGAGTAGGAGAACAAGAAGAGAAATTAAATCCTCATTTCAGTTCGTGGACCAGATCGGATTGGCTGATAAAATTTGAAACCGATGCAAAGCACACTGTAGGGTGTAAGGAGGTAATTGGCAGTAACTGATTCTGTATGCATGATCCCAATTCTTCGTTATGGTACAACAAAGATGCATTTTATTTAAAAAATACATGTTCATGGATTTGCTGGTATTCTAACTTAGTAACACTTTATAACTTAAGATTTAATTGCATGACTCCCCGGATAGTGTACTTTAAATTTATGTTAGGAGTTCATGTTATTTACTTGTTTAATAGTTGTGTTATCAGTTGTAATGGACACAAGTAGTTAATTTAGTGCTTGTGATTTGTCCAGGCACTTAAAAACAAACACTCTATAACTCATTTGACCTAAAAATGTGACTCCATATCCCGTGATGGACTGGCATCCCTTCTGGAGTGAATTCTCCTGGGATTGGTCCCAGACCCACCATGACCCCGCTGAATCCACACTTGGCCGATGAAATAATTAAAGAGCACCTATTATGGTTTTTAAACGTGCCTAATTTTGTTTTCAGGGTCTAATACAATAGATCAACATGCATCCAAGGTCAAAACACACTTTAATTTTGTCATAATTTACAATACAGCATTACCTTTCTTTTCCAGTTTCACAAACGACTTGTTCAATGATCCGTTCATTCTAAACTCTTCCTTTCAGAGAGCCTACTCTGCTCTGATTGATCAGATGTCCCAGTCTGTTGTGAATGGTTTACATCACATGTTGGAAAGGAAACGCCCACTACCATATCCGAGTTTACCATATCCGTAATAATGTCCGTTTTGCCTTACTGATTTGAGCCCGAGTCTGATAATGAGGCATCGGAAGATAAACCCTAACCACCATCGCAAGCACGATGAGAATAGGGCGTTTCTCAGTCGTAAGTTTATATGTAGTTTGGCAATAATGTGAATTAGCCAGTACGTAGAGGCTAACAGCTAACAGGCTAACAGCTGTGCACTGGCTGTACATGTATACAACACAAAACCACTCATAGAAAAACACTCGGTAGAAAATATTCACATAAATTTATACATAAATAATTAATCATACTTATAGGTTGTGATCCAGAGGCACAAGATGGTCCGAATGAAATGGGTATGGCCCCATTGTTAACGAATAATCGTTTCGCAAATCCCACATTGACTTTAGTTAGATTTGAGAAGCAGTCGTCAATGAAATGATGGAAATACAAACGAAGGTTGGAGTTGAACTGCTGTGGTATTGTTTTAAAATGAATTCTAATCACTGATGCTTTACATCCTCATCCTTTGGGAGTCCATGCGAAGTGGTTTTGCTTTTGCAACACAGAAAACAACGTCTTCTAGACATGAACCAAACTCTTTCAGGACACAGCGTCAACTGTGGTGTTTGAGGGCGTCTAAAAATACACGCTGTTTGCGAGCAGCCAATGAAGACCAGAGGAGGGTTTTTTGTTACAACCTACGTAGGTTAGTACAGGAAGTAAGTCTGAAATTACTGATGACTCGTTTCAACTGTTCAGAATCGGTTCTTTCTTTTTGGAGTCAATAACTCCATTTGTTGTGTGCTTTTGATTTTTGAAACTGTCAGATTTTTTACATTCACATACAGCTATATAACACACTACATGAAAGATAATATCTGAAAAAGCATAATAGGTTCTCTTTAAGTTCACAACAACTCAGCACACTGGGAAGAGCTTAGTATTAGATGTAAAAGTGTGCAAGTTGACAAAGAAAATAAAGAATTGAGCAGAAAAAAAATGTTGACAACTTAAATAGGAAGGCAAGGGAAGCAGGAGGATGCACAGAGACAGAGAAACGGACTGAATCCAAAAAAGTCAACATGAGAAGAATGCCTCGGGGAGAGGGTGATGCTCAGAGATGAAAGACTCTGGACATCTGAGGAAAGGCATGGAGGGAGAGAAATACCATCCCCAACACCTAGCGGTCGATGGCTAGTCAATAAAGTGTCACTTTCTGCAGGCTAAGAATGGAGAACTGGGGTTTTATTGGAGGAATTGGAGTGCGGTTGAGGCTGTACTGAATGTATGCCATTAGCGGCTGCAGTGCTTGGCATCTCGCCATCTCAACGCCCCGCTCTCCCTGAAGTTCTCACATTAGCCTTTCTTTGCCCTGGAGGGGGAGGTGGAACATCGCTGATTCCCGTTTTATACCAGGTTTTATAGACTTGAAAACACACTGCTATCAAAAGGTCAATGAACAATGAGAGCCAGCGAAACAGAAGGAATAAAAGCAGAGAAGCTCCTGAGAGTTTATTTTTTATTAGGTTACAGAACTCGAGTGTTTAGCCAACTGCAATTACTTTTCCAATCCCTGTAGAGGTCAGAAGCTGCTTTGCTTTAACACAATATATTGCAGGTGGCATCAACTTGTGCCTCATCACGTTAACTGGTCTAAACATGTCTGACTAAACTTTTGTAAGAAATATAATGATTTTGTAGGATTTCATATAAGTTATAAGAAGAGGTATGCCTGCTTTACATCCCCTTAGGCCTGTTCCCTTAGTGACATGTTAACCGATCCGGTGTTAACTGCTTCCTCCATTACACCACTAGTAATGGCATCAAAATCTCATTTGAATATGTATGCACAGAAACCATAATTTATAACTTTATTAGTCCTGTACACCCCCAAACAGCATCAATCCTTCCTTCAGGGAGTTGACCCGGAATAAAGCGAGCCGTTCCAGCACTGTGTGCTAGTCTTTGCTACTGAGCTCTTCTAATCCTTCTGGCACTGTACTCATCCTGCTGGCTGAGCTTTAGGAAAGGTCCAAGTCAGCAGCACTGGGCTAGCAAATGAGAACAGCAGATCTAGATGCTAAAGACAAATCCTCTCTGGTAAAGCCAGAGACTGAAGGTCCTTACCAGCTAAGCTTGGATATATTAACCTCCAAATTTTCTCAGATGGATGGATTTTAAAATGTTTTAAAGACAGCAATCAATGAAATATTGAGACATTCAATAAGGAACCACTATTAAATAATGGAAAGGAAAAGACCACAAAGCATTAACATTTTACTGCTCATTCCCTTTAACATAGCATATTACCGAGTTCATTGAACTTTTTACTGATTATTTTCCCTTTTGTTAAGGCTTCTGGGGGATTCTACACTGTTTTTTCATTATACATGAAATGCAAAACAAACCTGAACATGGAAAGAAAGATATGCTTAATTTCCACCAGTAGATCGGCAATGGCTTGGTTACAAATTCAAGAATATCTGTAAACACGCAGGGTGTGTGTTGGTTTTCCATCAGACAACGTTATATGTAAGAGTAGTTATCATGTTGCACCTAGTGATACTACTCAAAATTAAGCTGCCAGTCTCTCTTACAGGCTTCCATTGAGCATGAGACACAGAGTCATTTTGGATTTGCCCTAGCTAGAATATGGAGAATTTTGCTTGGATCACAAGTTAGAACATTCCTTTAAGTAAATAAATAAATAAGGTTTTTTGAAAAGAGTATGAAACTTTGGCAGATAGTCACAATATTACTGAAAACTTTTGTGCTGGTACAGAATTCACTTCAGCCAGAGGATGATTTTATCAAGACTGCATCTGTCCTATTTTTCCTATGCTTCACCCATGTGGCTCGGCTCACCTGGTACTTGGGCAAGAAAAGGTATCTAAATTCAGCACTGGCTAGCAGGGCCCTGGCACAGAGTGACAACATGTGGGCTCCAGTATAAAAGCATGAAAAAACTTCCCCAGTATGGGTCGTATTGGTACAGCCAATAGGTATATTCTCTTTTCAAAAAAGAAAAAGATTTCATATGTTTGCCCAAGTGAGAAGAAAGTTTTGTGTAGTTTCACATTGCTAAATCCTAAACAAGAGCCTTGTACACTCTCTACGGGATAATTACTATAGAAATATGTAATAACACTGAAAAATATGTGGTGACTTGAGAACTTAGTGGTGAAAGTTATACATTCCTTTTAAACAGTGTGTTTATTAGAACATATTTCTGTGTCATTAGAAGATAATTCAGAGATTGAAACTGATATTGATTCTGAAATTGATACACTGTACAAACAAATACCTCACTTGTAGGCATGTGAATTTTTCTACAATTATACTCACTTGAGTGAGGAGAGTTGTTCTATTGCTCAAACATGATATTACATGGCAGGTCATACCTTACATTTACCATGGTGGTAACATACACTCCATAAAGAAATAACAGTGAAACATGTAATTGAACACAACACAATCATGTCCAATCAAATGGAAAGTTTTGAAATGAGATGAAGCTCCAAACAGTGCTGATTTTGTTAATGCATTCATTTTAATTGGGTGTTGGTGCAAACCTGCACAAGTCAGCAGTAAAAAGAAACAAGAGCAAGGTGCCTAAGGCGGTACCAAGCAACTGGCCGGTTTGGATTGATCTCAGAATAACAAGTCTTGTCCTTCCTGAATGCTCCTGACCAAACTCAGCTGGTTGTTAGTTTCAGCTCCACAGCCTCGTCCGCTGCGAGAAACCGGGATGCGAGTAAAAACTAAGGACCTTTCGCTGTATAAACAAACATTCAACAGCCCAGTAGAGCTCCTCTTTGCACTCTTTTCTCCCACTAACACACAAACCACCGACCCCGAGGGAGTTTACAGACACATCCCAGGGTAAATGAGCCTTTCAGCATTCAAAGCTCTGTATATCAACAAACAAGCTCCTCAGATGTTTACATTTCAAAACACTGTGCCTCCTACCTCCAGGGACTTCAGTCTGCGCTCACTACAGTAATTTGGAGGATTCAGGGTTGTGGGTACTCCAGATTTTTATACACATGTGGTTTGATGCTTTTCTCTGTGTGAGGCATAGACACACAGGCACACAAATATGTGGCACACAACACTAAAATAGGCACCACAATCATAAAAAAAATCTCGCTACTAATGTAATTACTAAGAAATAAAAACACTTCTGGAAATGTATTCAGAAATGAACTTTTATTCATTAATTTATTAACTTTTATTAGAAGAAGTAAGCAAAGAGGAATGACAGATTTCACTTGTGATAGAGTCTCATCGAAACTGGGCAGTTGAAGACTGGAAAAAGACCAAGCAATGCTTTTTCTCTGAAACCTCTTCTTCCTGTTACTGGCTGATATGTCTGAAATCTGATTCGGTCTTCTGCTGCTGTAGCTGATCTGCCCCAAGGGTTGATGTGTGTTGCATTTTGAGATGCTATTCTGCTCACCACAGTTGTAAAGAGTGGCTATTTGAAATAAACAAGGCGTAGCCTTTCTGTCAGCTGAACCAGTCTGGTCATTCTCCTCTGACCTCCATCATCAACAAGGCATTTTATCTGCAGATATGCCACTCACTGGATGTTTTTTGCTTTTTTTCTCACATTTCTGTGTAAACTCAAGAGATTATTGTGCATGAACATCTCAGGAGATCAGCAGTTTCTGAAATACTTACAATGGCCTGTCTGGCACCAACAACTATTCCACAGTTACCGAGATTGCATTTTCTCCCCATTCTGATGTTTGATGTGATCATAAACTGAAGCTCTTGAACTGTATCTGCATTACACATTGTGTTGCTCCCACTTGATTGGCTGCATGATGATTGCATGAATTAGCACGTGCACAGGTGTACAAGGATGCCGCAGTATTGTTTGATGTAAAACATGGCTTGGAGATGATTGAGATATAAACAGGTCATTTGTGCTGCATAGATGTACAGTATTTTCCTTTGGGCAAGTAGCAAGTGGACAAGTGGGCAAGTGAAAACTTTGAACTGCAGCAGGAGTGAATTTTTCTCATAGAACATAAGATGACTGCTATTGACACACACAGTCGAGAAGATATGGTTTTAAAACGTGTTTCCAGTAATTAGATATTAATTAAATGATGTTGTTAATCGCTGACAGCAGCCATTATGGACATTGCTGCAGATTTAGGAGATGCTCAGATGTGTTTATTTCTATGCTAAAACAATTACTGAAATGTAAAAGTAGTATTAAAATAAGGATTAGTTTAAATTAAACCATCCAGTTAAAACGAATTGTAATCTTAAGACTTTTTAAACATATTTTTATTAATTATTTGATACTTTCTCAGTTTTTAAATGAAGTGCCTTTTTTGTAAATCTGTTAAAACAAAATGACTAGCCCGTACTTCTTGATAAATACTTCTGCTTTGACAGTAAATGAATGATTGTCGTATACTTTAAACAAGAATATAAGAAAACATTTAACTGACGTGATTCACCGCACTGTGTATCATGACCTTGTTGATATGGACTGTGTTTACACTAGAGACAGTAAAAGCTTATCATAGTTTGGATTTTTACAATTACTTTCTTTACGGACTGGAGGGAAATATTTGCTCTGAGTTGTGTATGGTGAATTTAGAGCAAAATCAAATGCAGCCTCAAATGTGCTCAGCATGGTTCATTGCTAAGAAGGAGAAGTCACGGTTAGGTTTCTTACTTGGCAAATAAGTGCATTACACAAATGAGTGTTCACCTGTTACTGGTATTAACCTCTGGTTTAAAATGCCTGTTAAAACCCTGTTATGTTTGTGCAACATGTCACTTTTAAGTATATAATATTTCATATAAGGTGAGATAAGATTCCTGCTCCAGGTCCTGGAGTTAGTGGCTATCCAGCCATCTCTGTTCCCTGCAGTAATCCAAGAGTTTCACAATAGCTTGTTTTTGGAAATCGGTACTCTGAAAGCAAGTTTGTTCTAGGCATGAGGAAATATTCAACCACTGAATGGGATGGTCTGAAATTTAAATTGAACATCCTGTCATTAAATCAGGTGCGCAGAGTGTGGTTTTTTGCTAGTGTAGAATGATGATCACTGGGGATGTTCTTGGATGAACAACATCACTTCCTGTGCTTATGAATATCTGTCGAAGTGTCTTGAATATCTGTTTGAAATCCCTTTAATATTCGTTTGAAGTGGCCTGCCTGGAGACTGATTTGACCTCACCTTACCTTTACTTCACTGCTTTCTTTTCAAAAACTGTCAGACATGATGTTGTGATCACTTATATAAAAATGCAATCTGTTGACAACTGATAAACGGCTATGAATAGGGAGCACTGTCCTCTAAGTTATTTTTTAATTTCTTCACCCATCCTATATGTCAGACCCCTCTTTTTTTTGTCTCTGTCTCTTGACCTTGAGTCCATTTTGCCTCATAGAGCCTTGCCAATCAAAATGGCACCTGTCTCTCTTGGGCAGTTATCTAGGCATAAACCTTCCATTACTGCATAGGGCTCATCTTTATATGCCTGGTGCAGTCCATGCTCCCCTCCCTGCCCTTTCCAACCTGCCCAAGTCATTATTTTATATTTCCCAAAATATAATAGAAATCCTCTTCTGGCCCAAGGGTAACCCATACTGATACATTACATCCCTTTCTGAGCAACAGAAGGCTCAGGCACACTGCAACCCATCGCGCTCTCACTTTTGTTTCATTTCATTCAGATCCCACCACGTCTGACAGATTTACATTTCATCAATCCTGGCCCCGACTATATTAATAACTCTAGATGTATTTGATGAAGTTGGGGGAGAATAGCAAAAGAGCTGACGTCGACATGAAACGATTGTTTTTCCCTCTCATTGGGTCTGTATCGGCTTTGTCTCTGAAGTGAAGGGATGTCTAAAGGGCGACATATATGATAACTATGGAAGAGGTTATGAAGTAATTTTCTTTTTTCAAAGCAATTTAAAAAAATGTTGAGTAAAGACAAAATTTTTTAAAAATTCCTTTCTTTTTGGTAGTGCATTGATCTAAAACCTGCACACGAATCCACTAAGTGCTTTTGTCAAGGTGCCATCTCTATTGAGCAAAGTGAGGATTGATTTAAATAAAAACAGCTTTGCATCTGGATTGCGTAATTCTCTCATGCTCTGAACACACAGCGATAAGATGTAGCCCAGAGCACTGTGTAAATAAATATATAAATATTCTGACTCACTTTTTCCAGTTCCCTTTGATCTGCTTTATACTGCAGTCTGTTAAGTACTGAGCATTAAAAATCTAATTTCCCACAAAAAACCCAACACAGTGGGGCAAGAGAGCAAGATACATAAGGATCTTAATGACATTGATTTTACTGCACTCCGAAGACTGCATACTGCTGTCACCTTTTGCATTAATAACATTATTATTAACTGTACAAGGTGAAACATAACTGCTTTTCAATTTTATGGTTTATAATTTAAGGATTACTTTATTTAGCACTTTAATGTCTACATTATCATCTACACAACGTTTCTATATATATTCTACTATATTGGTATTCCAGATAAACTGGAACCTTAGTGCTCCAGTTTTCATGTTTTGAAATGTTTTAAATACTAATAACTCCAATCTTGTTGTGTGGTAATAAATATAGACAGCATGTGGCAAGATCAATGATGTTAAAATGTTAATATCAAATGTATATATATATATATATATATATATATATATATATATATATATATATATATATATATATATATATATATATTGCGTGTACCATTTGACCATTCCAGGCCTCCTATATCATCACAGCTGAAATGGCGAGATTAGATTACCCGCTGTCTCGAACCCCTAACCTCGTTTCCATGGTGATTGAAAGTCCGCGCGTAGAGGAGCTTGCAAGGCTCATTGTCGTCGTTTTTGTGTGTGTGTGGGGGTGGGTGGGGGGTGGGTGAGGTCATTAATTCTCCCTGGTAACAGTAGGCGAGGGCGTTTTTATAACGGTCTGAGGCCAGACGCAATGGCTGCTTAATGGGAAAACCAGATATGTTTCAACTGCAGCGGCCCAGACGGAAACAGGTAAATAAATAAATACGTTTATAAAACTAACAGCTCACAGTACAAATAACGGCTTCGCACAAGGCTCTCCCTTAGTAATTGGCTCCTGTGTGCAACTTGGTATTGATTATAGAAAATCTAACAACATTAAATAATACTTGGCCCTTGCTATGGAACCCTGGCTGGAACAGTAAACGGATTCTGCCGTACAGTAATTAGGATTAATGAAGTGCCGGCAAATCCATAGAGGTGCATCACTGCAGGCAGCCGCAATACAGCGATTAATCACTGCAATTAGACTATGACACTGTTTACAATAATGTAACAACTGCCTTTTGATTATTTAACAGACATCCATGTGCAGATGAGAAAGGAAAGATGGGAATGCTCAAGAGGAAAAAAACTAGGCAAAAAATGGAAATGACTGCCCTATAAACTGAAATAATGAGGTTATTCCACCTCATGTAGTGTCTCAGGTAAGTGTCTTTAAAGTTCTGGACAGTAATTAAAACCACCAAACAGTGTTTTAATGAGAGAGTGAGAGACAATGCTTTCAGCATAATGAAGTAGCTCATTATCGTTTACTCCCTTCCGTAATCTCGTTCACTCTGATTGGTTGACCCGGTATTCCTGACCAAAGACTTTTATAAAGAGTTGAAGTTTATGTTAACTTGTGTTTATGTAAAATGTGTTTGTTCTATCATTCTTCTCTTTATTGAGCTTACTTTATGATCAACCCTGTCCAGGGTGTACGCCGCCTTGTGCCCCATGCTCCCTGAGCTCCAGGTTTCCCTGTGACCCTGAATAAGGATAAGCGGTATAGATGATGGATGGATGGATGGATGGTTTATGATCATTAACAGTCATTGTGTGCTTCTCTCAGGACACTCATGTTCTCACAGCCCTTTTAAACAGGTTTGGAGGTGGAGGTTATAAATTGTGATTTATTCAATCACAATTTGGTTTGGTTTATCCTGCAGGCCCCAGTGATCTGCATTAAAAAAATTAGGTGAAAGAAAACAACAAACACCATTTCCAGAGGAGGATAAAGTATATTTACCTTAATGCAAAGTTTGTCTCAACAGTAGATTTACATTAGGGAACATTGAAACTCGGTGCAGTTAAGGGGAAAGTCTGTGAGACATGCTGGAAATGTGTTCAAAATACTCTATGAATAAATGAATAAGAGTGTAGACATGAGTGTGCAATATGCTAATGAGGTAAATGTGAATGAAAACCTTTTCAAAGGCTCGGTTAAACGCAGTCAGGACTGGATGTGTGAATGTTCTGTGAGTATTTCATACAATCCTGACCTTGCTGTTGTAAAATTGTCATTTTGAGAAGCTGATTCATTAAGATTAATCAACTTTCTCATTATTAAGACTTAGCCACTGGTAAAATTTGGCTTCAACTGGCAGAATTGGACTTTTTGGACTACAGCTTATAATATGTCTCTTAAGGCCTTGTTAATTTGTGCAAAAGTATTCAAGTTTAGTTAATCACTTTACAGGTGTAAAAACTAATTTACAAAAACACTGCCCCGTATTCTCCACGTTTATACAACACCACGTCAACTTGCACATTTTTCTGCAAGTATTATCAAATTTGCACGTTTTTACACACTCAAACCTGTAGTACATCAAGACGTCACAGTGTGCAACTCAAACATGACTTTTCATACACCATGCCAGCTGCTTACAACTTCACAGTTTCAAAGTGTAGGACACTAAAGTTCATAAAGCACTGCAGTGACTAGGTAAGTGTTATCTGTGTAGTCAATCTGTAGTTAGTTTTCTGTGATTTCCACATCTTCATAGTACGACTCGTTCCGATTTCTTTATCACAGTATACACGTCACACCACTACTTTGAATGTAGCTTCTAAAACTGGGCACGGCACTACAGGCAACAGTTACCTAGCATGCATTTTTATCCAGCAGTCCCACAGACGGATGTGTGTGAGTGTTGGAAATCCCTGAGGGGGCCTTGGTGATCTGTGTGTGCTTTTCTGTAAAGTGCTCAATAGGCTTCCGCGGCTTCCCACAAGATTTATCTCCAACCATTAAAATACATTTGATTTTTATCACACCAAACTGCTGCTGTGCTTTCCTAATTCTCTTTCTCTCCGCTTCTACCTTCACCTCCCTGTCTTTTATCATTCTGCATCTCTTCCCGAGCCTCTGCCGCTATCGTTTGCCTTATCGACTTCCACCCAGCTGTCTCTCTCACTCTCTCTTTCTCTTTCCGCCCGGTTTATTGATGCTTGTCCGGTCTTATCGCTTTTCTTTTGTCTCGCTGTCCATTTTTCTCCTCTCACCTGCTTCGTTATCCTCAATTTGTCTCGCAGCTCAATCTTGTCTGTCAATGTGAGGAAATATCTATTTTCCAACCCAAGTTAAATGTGACTTAACGTTCAGAAACTGAATTACTAAACACAAAAACAAACTATAGTAAACAAACTAAATGAAGCTCCACCTCATGCACACCATTATATGACATCTTATAGAACAGTTAGTTCCGCTCCACTAATTTGATTGGACGAATGGCATTTCAAGAGTGCTTATATTTACTACAACCGCAACTGGCATGTTTCACTGTGTGTATAGCAAGGTCTGTGTTAGCCAAGTAAAATTCCTCTTCCTTGTTGAAATAGTTGCTACAGTAGAGTTAGTGACATCTTCGGCAAACATGGCAAAATATACTTTTCCAGAATATAACTTTTCTAGAATATTACTCAGCCTGTGGCTTCATACCTACAGCAGAATCACATCTGTGCTGATATTCAGTATAACCGCACTCTTGCCCATGCGATATTGCTTAAATAATAACGAATACAACAGATTTAATGCGTGTAATCTTTAACTTCTGAAATACTCTCTTAATAGACATGTGTGCATGTGTTTATTGGATTATCAAATTAAAAAATCAAATATGATCCAGTACAATTTTTTGCCTCATACAAATGAGTTTTATTAATGGTTTGAAATCTAAAAACAAGACATGGTTTTCAAGACATTTGTAATGCACTCTTCATCTCTTTAACTTCCTAACAAGTTGGTATGCTTGCATCCATTTTCTGTACCTACACAGGGTCACGTGGAGCCTGGAGCCTATCCCAGGAAACTCGGGGGCACAAGGTGGGGGACACCCTTGTGCCAACCGATAGCAGGGCACAATCACACACACTCACACACCCATTCACATACTATGGACAATTTTGACATGCCAATCAGCCTATTGGGGGAGAAAACCGGAGTACCTGGAGGAAACCCCCGAAGCACAGGAAGAACATGCAAGCTCCATGCACACACTGTGGAGGCGGGACTCGAACCCCCAATTCCAGAGGTGCGAGGCAATCGTGTTAACAAGTTGGTATATGTGAAGAAAAGTGTTTCACTGTCATGTACACGTACTGTATATGTGTCAATAATGCCCTGCTTTCTTATAAATGTGCTTTAGTATAAAAATATATAAAATGTATTAGCTGAATGAGACTTTCACTTCAATGCTGTTTTAGTTATGAGTCTAGACTGCACAATATAGCATAACTATTGTCTGTTTCTTGAATTTTGAATCTTGAAAAACCACGCTGAACAAAATAATACATGTTGTTTAAAAATGGTCCCGAAAGATAAAAATTTTATATTGGGATGTTCAAGATCCCATGTTCTACTTTTAGTTGCTTGATGTGAGTATATTTAAACAAGCTTGCTAAATCTTTTGGCTAAACCCTTGTGTCACTTGATGTAGAAAATGGGCTCTGAGTAAAAGCAAGCCCTTAATGACATTTTATTTTGAGATATTTTGTTTAAATTAAGTATTAATTTTAAAATTCAATATAAAATATAACAAAGACTGGGTACTAAAAGTGATATTAGATCTACTTTAAGTAGTCAGGAATTTCAAGCAGACATATGGAAATATATATAAAGACATAATGTAGTCACTGTTTTTCTGTGGCTGAATCACATTTTTGTGGGGTTAATGTGCACTATACAGGTTCTACAACAATGACCCTAATTTATCCCCTATTTAGTCAGTACTGTACAGGTGAAGATTGTAAACCATCACCTGGCCTCCTTCCAGTATTCTGTATACAGTGCCCTCCACTGATATTGGCACCCTTAGTAAATATGAGCTGTGAACAATTGTCTTTATTTTTTTAACCTTTTGATCTTTTGTTAAAAAAAGAGATTTTCTTGGACACTCGAACCATCCTCTTCACAGTGCATTAAGACAATATAGCCACACATCCAATTCCAGGTTGATTCATAACATTTCCAGTTGGAAAAGTCTGATCAGTCTGATCATTCTCCTCTAACCTCGCTCATCAACAAGGCATTTATGTCAGCACAACTGCTGCTCACTGGATGTCTTTGGTTTTCACACTATTCTACATAAACCCTAGAGACAGTGTGTGTGTGTGAAAATACCAGGAGATCATCAGCTTCTGACACCTGCATGCCACTGTCAAAGTCACTGGCACTGTGGTGAGAGTCGAACTCCAACCGTAGAGGTGCGAGGCAAGCATGCTTATCACTAAACTATAGTGCTCACAAGGTGAATATCAGAAACAAGAAAACAAGAAAATATGCAAATTAACATGATAAATTAAAAAAACAATTAATACAATTAAAGACACTGTGTAAATATAAATCACTTGTTATTATGATCACTGAACACAAAAGAGGAAGCATAAATAGGATGAGAAACAATTCCAAAGCGAGTAAAGCTGCATTCTTCCAAACCAGTGGAGCGCTAATATCACAGCTCTCCTGAAAGGCGTCAGAATCCTGGCGGACGGAGAGAGACAGTGGAAGAAGGGCAGAGTGAAAGGAAGGGAGTGACACGTTTGAGATGAGCCTCATATCCATGTGGAGCGCTTTACAACGTGCTGTCACTCACTCGGTGGGGTGGAGTGTGGGGTGTGGATACGGTGTAGTAAACAACAAAGGATGAGCAACTGAATTTCATTTGCAGTGAATAAGCTTCCATACGATGTCAAACGACTGAAATAAAATTAATCTTGTGTGTGTTTGTGTGTATGTGTGAGTGATTGAGTAGAATAGGAAACATTAGAGACACTGTGATGTATGTGTGAGGACAAAATGAACGAAACCAACATGTTGTGCCTATGTTTGTGTGTGTGTGTGTGCGTGCGTGTGTGTGTGTGTGTGTGTGTGTGTGTGTTACATATATACATACAGTACTGCATACAAAGAAATGCTGTGCTTTTGTTGTATGTGTATGCATGAAGGTAAGTAATGATAGAAAGACACTCTGTGTATGTGCGTGTTTGTGTGTATGTTTTCATTTTACCAGCCCTACCTTCATCCCCAGATCCAGATCCAACCTCTGTAACACAGAAAAAAAGGCACATATTCACTCAACATCATTAGAGTCATTATGGTCAAAGTCAGAATTATGATCTGAATATCAGCAGCAGACATTACGCAGATAAAGACATGGAGAGAATAAAAATGTCTCGCCCAGACATCTCAGAGGTGCATTCGGGCCACTGGATGTCAAATACATAAAGTACAATATAATAAATGGGCAAATAAGCATAAAAATAATGGAGAGATGAATCTGTTAAAGGTCTGTAGGATGATGGAGTCATAAAAACAATTTTGTGGCTTTTAAAGGGCTTTTAAAGAGTCACCAGTCATACTGTTGTCTTTCTTTCTAAGTTGAAATGCAGATGAGAACATTCAGTCACACGCACAGACACAGTATATACACACTCATATGCGTATATATAGTATGTTGATCCTAACCATAAAGTCATTATTTAGCAATATTTAATGCTGAAACTTTGTAATTGTCATAATGTAGCTTTACGATTACGCTAATGTCCTAAAGGCTATGGGATTTATATTATTACTGTTGAGATAATGGTTGTTATGGTTGTTATTTACCACACGGAGCAGGAAACTACCGTAAATACTGGTGTAACCCACCTGCTGTAAAAACACTAACAAATGAGATCCTTAAAAATTGTACAAACACAATTCTAAAATCTAAGCTTTTTAACTTATAGGGGATAACAATATTCTATACAACACACACAGACACACACACACACACACACACACACACACACACACACACACATCTCTCTAGGTCAGGTTCATTTCAGAGCTAAAGATAAAAGACCATTTTAACCTCTCTGGTGAAATAATAACAATAATATTTTTTTATTGAATTCAATTTCAATTAAATTTTATTTATATAGAGCTTTTAACAAACGACAGTCAAAAAGCAGCTTTACAGACTCTGGATATGGATTTAGATTTAAATCCATAGCTTTACAGTCTACTACCTACTGGTGTCTGTACTGGTGCCTTATGGACAACACATAAACTATACCATGTTAGTGTCTGATTAAGGTTCTATTTATTATTTAATTTTTTTTCTTCATATTTTTGTTTTGACCTCCTGTGCACATGATAACTGCATTTTGGGTCACAAAAATGAAGCTTTTCAATAACACCATTCAGGATAGAAATTATTATTATTTTTTTTTTCATGTGGACAAGAATAATGGATGTTGTTTTAAAACGTTGATGTCACAGTTTGAACTTGTGCATGACCATTGCAGTTTTGCCAAGTTAGAAACATGCCAAGACTTCATTTAGCACGGTTGATGATCAGGTTGTTACTTAGTTGTCTGTAATTTCGTATTTGATAATGTGTTTATAATTTAATTTCACTTTCTTTGTACTGCGTAACCACAGTGATTCATAGAGTGGTGTAGGGACGAGTCCTAACACCAGGAAGTGTGTTAGCATTTTAGCACTTCCGGTTCCATCATCCCGAAAGTTTTATTCTACGACATAAAATACATCAGTAATACCCCACTCTCACAAGATGTTTTAAATCTTTTGCATGTCTTGCGGTTGCTAACAAGTGGTTAGCAACCGTTCTGCTTTTGGATCCCCTCATTCTCATTGGTTATAACAACGATGTTATTTTTTGCAATTTGGCTTCTCTACCTCTCACTGCGCAGCTCTTAATGTTATTACAGAGGAGTTTTACATAACTTGCTACAACATTTTCAAAACATTTTCACGTTTTCATTTGGACAGATATAATTGTCAAAAAAATGCTGTTTAGTGTGGATGGGAATTATTTTTTTTTGTTTTTGTTTAAACAGTGGCGTAAAAACTACGTTTTCTAAAATATATGGGCCTAAGTGCTAAATGAGCTGTACTTTATTCTCAGGCAGTGTATTACAGTTGGATTCCTAGTCTACACATTCACAAACAATATTCTGTTTGGTGACATAATATTCATGACATCCTAATTAAGTGAGAATTTATAGTATATGCTGTATGTGGCTCTGCATTCAATTTGTCATATATATGTAGTTCCTTTTACCTGCATAGTAGCCCAGTAGCTTTGGGCTGATTTATATTCTTATCTGTTCCCTTAGATACTATACCATATTACCAGACTACACATATTACATATTATTTCCTGTCAGGATATGCTGTATGCTCCATTTGTCATGTATGTATCTTTTACGATTTCGACCCAAGTCTGAGCACATAATTATCACAATGGCCAGCAATAATAATAAAAAAAAACAAAACAACAAAAACAGAGAAATATAGTAGACACAATAGGTGTTAATGTAAAGCCTGATGTATAAGTCGAAGGAGTATTATGATGAATCACCAGCCTTTATTTCTCTCTTTCTCACACAAACATGTTAAAGTCCCACCTTGACATATCTTGGCACATCCAACGCTACACAAAAGACACACTTCACAAATGCATATTAGACCTGCAGCTACATAAGCGGGAATGTGGCAAGAGAATATTTTCTGGCGTAAAGACAGAAAATAAATATAAAAGGACAAAAAGAAGAAGACGAAGAAGCAGGAAAGTTATTAACGTCCCTCTGCATCTAATACCTGAGGCTGGATTATTCAGCTCAGTAGGATAGCGGGAAGAAGACGATTCCCACAGCGTGCACAATTTCAAACATGCAAATTGTGAAATATGATGCTCTTTTGTGTAGGCTGCAGGCATCAGGTTATTAGTGTAACATTTAATCTAAAGTGAATATGAAAACTTGTTAAGGATGAAAATCATAAACAAATAGAACTAACTAATAGAACTAAATAGAAATAACGACTATTGAGAGAAAGTGAAATAAAAATGTGTTCATGTTGTTAGTTTTCATTAACACTAATCCTGCAAGTACAATCACGCTATTTTCAGCACCTTAAAGCTCAGAAATATGCAAAACTCCACCGATCTTTCTGTTTCAGCGTGAAGCATCTTCAACAAAAGAAATAAGTGACACCATAGACAGCAACCTAAAGTGAAGTTGAAAATAATACAGATGTACATGGGCACAATCTCACACACTCACACACACACACACACACACACATACACAAAACAAAAACATGTGGGCACCTGCATAAATCAGTGTTGCTTTGTGTCAGTGGGTATTGGGGTGCTAATAAATACAAAATCAGCCTCGCACCACATACACACACACTAACCCAAAAAGATATCGCGTCTGCCGTTTTAGTATCTGATAGCTTGACAAATGCGGTGTTGATTCAGGAATTCAGCCAGCGTTGTCCTGTTGAATCAGAGACGCAGCACAAATACTCATGAAGGCTCAGAATGAAAAATGGCAGAAATTATAATTATTATTATTTATTAGTATAATTATGTTTATTTTCCCTCAATATTCTTAACATGATTATTTATCACTATCAATCTTTCAGCCAATTTAGGTACCAAAGAGTGTTCATTTCATTTCATCAGTTTAATATAAAGTGTTTTTCTTTTACATTATACATCCTAAATCATAAAATTCTTTTAAATGTATATATCTTTGAATCATTATAAGAGGCTTCTTAGTCACATTACACGAGCAGTTTTAAATGCTAAATATAAAGACAATTACACTCAGACAGACAGACAGAAAGATAGATAGATAGATAGATAGATAGGCAGACAGATAGACAAACAGACAGACAGATAGATAGATAGACAGACAGAGAGATAGACAGAATGACAAATAGGTAGATAGATAGACAGATAGAGAGACAGACAGACATACAGACAGACAGATAAACAGACAGACAAATATACAGACAAACAAATAGATATGTAGACAGATAGACAGACAGACAGATAGACAGAACGACAGACAGATAGGTAGATAGATAGACAGACAAACTGCTAGCTAGCCAGATAGACAGATAGAGAGACAGACATACATATAGACAGACAGATAAACAGACAGACAGACAGACAGATAGATAGATAGATAGATAGATAGATAGATAGATAGATAGATAGAATAAAATAAAATTTGAACAAAACTGGCAACTCAGAATTTCTGAACTCTGGCTAGGAGAAACTAAAGAAAACTCGAGAAGGTCTCCTCAACTCAGAGTTCAGCAAGTGGCATCATACCAACATGGCTGCATCAACCGTAAATAAAGTAGCACTTCTTTATTTTTAAATGAGTTATACTGTATATATTAATATTTACTTTAAATCAATCAGCATATTACTTTAAATCAATCAGACATCTTCACTTGTTAAATCGATAACACTGACTCTACAGCTCACTGTTTAAGGAGGCAAATATGGTGTACATAATTCATCACAGCTAACTGGCTAGCTTGTTGCTAACAAAAGAAAGTGGAGGCGTCCAGGTTTTCACCCCCACTTTGTAGCACAGAGGCTGAAATGAGGAATTCCAAGTTCTGACTTCCGACTTCTGGGATAAGACGGATGCAGCATTGCCAACAACGCATACAAACAAATACACTGTTAACACATGAATGCGGAGCTGATTTAAAGCACAGACGTTAATAAAATGTATATCTAATGTCAGCTTAGTGTTGGGCAACTTGTAGCTAAGCTGTCTGGATGAGTGAAGATGTAGCTGAACCATGACCTGGATCATCTGTACTGCCAAGGGATTCAATGTATTCAACAATTTAATTTCAATTTATTTCACCGAATCGAGAAAATACTAACCAGTGCAAATTTTTCTGTTTTCTTTTTCCCGTTAATTATTTTCATTTTTTTAAGTTTAGGGAAGCTGAACAATAAAAAAACTGCAGTTGAAGTGTTAAAATATTAAAATCCATTTGTGTGTTAAGATTGTCAACATAAGACACCATAATAATCTAATAATCTGTGACATTTTGAAAAACAGTGAGGATGGGATGATCTGTAAAGTAATACAGGGCAGCCTCTGAAACTTCACATTGTTTTTTTATGGTATTTATGAGAATTTGAAATTTTGAAAAACCAGATAAAATAACTCTGACAATAAAAAATTCATACACAAATCTACACAAAAGACAAAAAATATATATTCACCTCTTATATTTCTATTTATACTTACAGTATACACTGTGTATAATGTATAAAACATATACTAAAACATTTTTATTAGAGATATCCACTATCTTTTCTGCACCAAGCTACTGTGGCACTTTTAAAATAAACAGGAAGTTGGCGGTACCAGGTACCCAGAGCTCTCTGTTACTCAGTGGGACCTTCCTCATGAGAGATGAGTCTGCAGTTCTGCTTGTCTGCAACAGGACAACGACAAAAGGCTGATTAAGTATGAGGGCCTTCAAAGACTCGTGCATCGCTCTGAACCTGTGCCAGGTGCCGTAATGCTCTAGTCGTTTTACGTGAGGAACAAAAAAGTAGTGAGGTGACGCTGCACTTTTTGTCCTCCCTTGATATCGAGGTTTGAGCGGGATCTTTGCTTGAGGAACCAAGGCAGCTGGCCACCGTCAACACACAGCAAAAACCCTGATCAACTGTTAATTAATGCTTTTACAAACACCGCTGTGAAAAACCTCTGATGCCTAAACTTTCTGCTTTGGGCTTTTGGATCTTTGTCATGCGATCACAGGATTCCTTAAATAGCCTATTTTATTCAAATCATAGATTGTTTATGAATAGCAAAATCAGAAACTGAGCTGAGAATGAACGTTATGTGGGAAGAAGTGTGGGTATGCACTGGGATAAAGAAGATTAATAAGTATGTTAAGCCACTTTACAATAAAAAAACAAGAACTGATCCAAAAGGAAGGTAATAAAATAGGTTTTAGCTGTACAGTATTTTTTACCAACTCGGCCAAAGTGGTGACAATAAAAGCAACGGTTGGTCTGGTATAGCAGTTGTAAGGTATGGATTTTGCGAATAGTGTTTTTCTGCAGAACCTAATGCACCACTGCTCATCAACTCAAAAAAACTTGCGTTCTCCATTTCAGTGACTTTTACACGTTTAACCATGCTTCCAAAGTGTCACTGGTCTGCCTGTAATCGATTTCATGTTATGTAAAGATATGAAGCTAAAAAAATTTGATCCATGTTTATTGGTAAGTCAAGATGTACTGAATTTTAAATAACTTTATATCAGAAATATATAAATGTGTTAGAAAATTATGAAATGTTCATGTTGCCCCGAGGTGATAACGTACTGTAATAGAATCACACTAAGCCATAACAAAACTATCAAGTAGCTATATTGATATTGCACTTGCAAGTAAGATAGTTAGAATTATCTGAACATTTTTGCATTATAGTCATGAACTAACCATTTTTAAAAATTGATATTGAATTGGCGAAATTGCACTTGCATGAAATTGTTCTGCAATTGGCCTTTCGCCGTGATGTTTGTTGGTAAATGAGACCTTGTAGCTGTACTCATGTTCGACACACATGAATTGAACAGAGCTTTGGCTGGATGCGCATTGTGATGACGTCACATGACGCGTCCTGGGCCGAATCTGCGGAAAATCTGTGGTAATTTTGAAAAATTGCAAGCTCCTCTGAATATTGCGGAGTTTGTTAGATTTTGCATTAATTTCCTGGAGGGACTGATTATGTTAGAACTACAGTACATTTATTAGATCAAAGCAATATTGCATGAGCAGGAGTGTGATTATCCTGAATAGCGGCATGGCTGTGTGCATATTGATATTTCAGACACATTGTGACCAAATGTTCTGTTCTATTCTGGAAAAAGGTTTCAAAGAAGCTATACTCACTTTATAGCCTCTCAGATAGCTTGCTAGCAAAGTGACATTGATTTGTACATTCCCGTTACAAGTGCTTCCGGTAAAAATGGCTTCCCTTCTTCCTTTTCATATTTTCAAAAGTTAAGTCAAATCTTATATTCCTGAAAAGTATCGTTTGCCATGTCTGCTGATTATGTCAATAACTTTACTGTAATAACCGTTTCGAACTAGGAAGTGGAATTTTACACAGTGAACACAAGTGGAGTGATACACACAGTGAAACATCCCAGTGTGGTTATAGTACACATCAGCACTCTTGGAATGCTGCTCAATCAATGTAATTAGTGGACCAAAACTGCTATGTTGTTTAATATATTATATATATTAAGATAAATATTATAAATATTATATATATTAAGATAAATCTTTGTTCTACTGAGCTTCAAAAAAGTATCAAGCAGAGGCTCCGAATGGATGATAGTGAGGATGAGATGGCATTTAGCAATAGCATGAGCAACCCTACATGGAGATAGTGAGAGTGAGGATGATGACAAGGGTGAAGATAAAGGTACAGTGATGATATTGAATCTACAGAGAGAAAGTGAGGATGAGAAAGATGATGATGATGATGATTTTGAATGAGAGAGAGAGAGCGAGAGAGAGAGAGAGGCAGGAATTATTAATAAAGGATAATCAAAAAATGCAATTGCATTACATTGCATTCTCTTACACATGCATGAATAAGTTGTGGGCTATGCAGAATGATGTTTCAGGGGAAAAACACTTCCATTGTTTTAATATTTCCCATTATTGTACAATGTTGCCTCGTGGCAAAAGAAAAAACAACAACAATAAACAAAACTGAAAATAAATATTCATTATTTGAATATTTGCAAATTAAATAATAGGTTAGAGTTGAGTTATTATGTATTCAATAGGAAATCAAAGGAATTAAGACTAATTTACTTTAAATGCTTTGATGCTTTTACAGTGTTCTAGATATCTAGTATTATTATTGTTATTATTATTGTTGTTGTCGCTTGGTACAGTTCAATATTATACTCCTATATAAAATATCTCTTTTTGAAACTGAATATTATACTGTGATATATATGTATATACCAACACACTGATCATTTTAAATGATAGTAATATACATTTTTGCTATTGCTCCCTACATTATAGCAGGCAACCATGTCATCACAGGTTTACACGAGGGCAAATTCAACAGATGCTCAGTGTGGTATGAGGTATCAGGTTAGATGTCCACCATGTGAGGGCTTCACAAAGAGGAAAGCAACTCCAAGTAAACATCATGAGAAAAGAGAGGCTGGGTGTAGCTGATTAGTAGCACTGCTTACCCATGAGTACCAAACCAGAGCAAAACCATACACCTGGAACCTTTGGTGCTGAGTTTGTGGTACAAAAGGTTCCAGCACTTATCATAAACATGAACAATATAAACCCAACTTATGAACTACTGATACTTTGCATGTATGATGTTATAACTCATTAATTAGCTTAATTCAGACATGAATCACTAACACAACTTACTGAAACTAACATAAACGCTGACACTCATCCCTTGTAAACATATAGTAGAATGCTTTATTTATGTTTTTTCAAGTCTTCTTCCAAAATCCTCTTGCTGAGAGGAGTGCTTCACTGAAAGGTGGAGTGTGTTTTCATGCCAGTGCTATCTTAACTTTGATTTCCAATAGCAAAAATGGACTGCCTTTCCTTGCTCTCCATGTTCATGCATCGCTGAGCTAATGGTTAACTGCCCCATGCTGTACAGCAAAAAAACCCCAATATGAGCAGCGGCCCGTTCCTATAATCAGCACATTATTCACCCTAATCGCAGTGTAGTGAGGATTCGCTAAAGGCTGGCGGGGTAAATAGCCTACTTATCAATGCTGGCAAAAAGGAAAGAGGCACACAGGCTAATCAACACTGTTAAGTTTTTTTTCGAGTCTGCTACTGAGAACTGGTTATGAAAAGACGGCAAGTGATCGCATTAAAAGACGGCAACGAGGGAAACTTAACTACGATATACTTCAATGGACCTGTGGACAGACGATTGATTGGCGAGTCAAGTGAGATTCTGTGTCCAAGAATGAAAGTAGCGCATTTACTGTCCTTTGTATTTTATTTATTTCATGTATTATTTGGTACAGTTAATTGTCTGCCTAATAAACTGGTGTGACTTGAAAACCAAAGAACTCAAACAGCCTGTGGCTAGTTTTCCCATTAACTTCCAGTGTACTGTATGTTTATGCTAACATCTCCTGTGTTAGTAGCACACTTCCAAACTTCTGAGCGATTGTAATATTTATGCTGTTGACATTTTTATGACACACGGGGACTGATTTCAGTGTTGATATCAGTGTTGACAATAGAGGCCATACTCTGTCTGCTCGTGTAAATATGAGATAAGCTTCATGTAGCAAATGTGAAAAATGTGTGTGTGTGTGTGTGTGTGTAAGCTTTGATTCTCTGTGTGGATTGGCAGGGCAGAAGCACAGAAGGGGTCTTTAATGTCAATCCCATCTACAAACATAGTCGAGTGAATCTTCCCCAGTGAAATTAGACACATACAAACACAAACACACATCCACACATAGACATTTTAGAACATATGCAAAGCAAACACAACTATCCAATCCATATTACATATTAGAACAAGCCACTCACACATCACTAATCTATGAGTTGCTTGTTGTACAAGAGAAAAGCTCAAGGGCACTCATTCAAACACACACACACACACACACACACACACACACACACAAAGAAGTGCACTGTGGTTAGAGAATGTATAAAAAGTGTTATATTAAGTAACAAAACCAGCAGCAATTTTCTGAAACATGGCTTTTTATTCGCTTTTAAGGTCCTCATTGATGGAGTCTCTGTGTCCCGATTCAGTGGACCCAATGCGTTGCACATTTCTGTGTTTCCTCCTCGAACACAGCCAGTTTAAATCATTAAGTAATTATTGAGCTCTCGCTGAGCTGAATCAGCTGTGTTCGAGTTGAGAAAACACCAAACTGTGCAATTGGAAAGAACTAATTTAATAGCCAAACAATTAATTTTACAACAAAACACTGATTGGTTGTTACAGATTTTTACACAGCATATTATTTAGCAGCACTTTAAAGCAACCGCTAGGTTACATATAACCATATTGGGTAGTTTAGCTGGGGTATTTGTTTCAGCATTGAGTTGTTTTGGCAACGACCCAACAGGATCAGGTTAGATATTCCTGTCATGACCATACAATACATTGTGACTAACCATGACACTGTGACACAGTAACCTCGCAATAGACAACGTAAGTTATCCTTTATTGTTTTCTTATGGAAAAAGTTGTACAAAATAAGCATCAATTTTATAATTTTAGGCATAAATCTAACTAGCTTTTCACATGTAGGTGTCATTTCTCTAAATTTTCAACAAGCATGTTTGATATCAAACGGAGCTCCTGATATCAAAAGTCAAATTTTAGCATCTTAGAAGACAGCTAAAATTGTATATCCCTCCATTTTCCGTACCGCTTCTCCTACACAGGGTTGTGGGGAGCCTGGAGTATATCCTGGATGGGGTGCACAATAACACACACACACTAACACACTATGGACAATTTGGAAATGCCAATCAACATACAATGCATGTCTTTTGACTGGGGAGGAAACCCCTGAAGCATGAGGACAATATATAAACTCCTCACACACATGGCAGAGGTGGGAATCAAACCTCCAACCGTGCTAACCACTAAGCATCAGATTTATAGAGAAACATCTAAATGAATTATTTTTTCTCTTTCACATATTAAACAATGCAAGTAAAATATTTTTTTTTTAACAAAAGGATGTTGACACTTCTACAGTTACTGCACTTTAATTCTAGTGGTATAAATGATTTCTACATTAAGCCAACTGTAATATATTATTATTATGTTTTAGGTGGGCTACATCTGCAGAAAGAAAAAGGTTATGAGACTAAACATTGCAGTAAAACAACTACGGATCGCTTACAGACAGAAATGTTTGAGGTCTGACAGAGATCAGGACTGTTAGGACGGATTAAGAAACATTTACAGGACAAAAGCTAAACTGCACCATGTCATCTCCTTCCTTTGTTATATTGTATATATGTCAATGTGCCGTCATGGTAATCTGCTTTCATATTGTAGCCAGAAGTAAACAGTCTCCCTCTTTGTTTCGCAAAATGAGTTTTTGCCCTGTGGAGCATACAACACAGGCAAATGCATGTTTGCACATATTTGATGTTGTGAAAGACATCCTTCCTGTTATTGTGTGTGTGTTGGGGGGGAGAGGGGGGATATATAAATATATATATAAATATAAATTTTATATATTACTTTGTGCAAATAAAATATTGTTATTTGTATGACATTAAACTTCGCTGGAGTTTTTTTTTTAGAGTTCCTAATTCACTGGAGAGATCTCTCACTCTGTCACTCATTCTGTTTATCCATTGAGTATATCTGGATATCTGGATAACATTTAGGTGATTATTAATGGAGTCTGACTCAGCATCAGCTTGAATACAAAACATTTGTCTCTCTGCAGCATAGCAATGCAGCCCCTCTGGAGCAAAAACTCTAAAAACAAAAAGACGTTCACAGTGCACAGATACAAAAGGCCATTCTGGAGTTGATGGACAATTTGAGAATGGTGTTAAATCATCAGGGAGAGAGAGAAACACTTCAGTCCTACCTATACAGCTGAGCTTCAAAATGTCACATTTACATTTATTCATTCGGTAAACGCTTTTATCCGAGTGACTTACAAAGTACGGCTGAATCAAATCCAATCAAAACATCTAGCTGAGCAGCTGACGGATAACAGCACTGCATTGCTTTAGGGCCCAACAGCGGCTCTCTGCCAATCCTGGGATTTGAACTAACAAACTTCTTGGTACTAGCATATGACCTTTAACCAAACCCACACACAACTTAAGCTTTTTACAGAGCATGAAAAAATGAACCAGTAACCCAAAGGTATGCCAAATCAAATGGGTTTTTAGTGACTAAGACACAAGCCCCTACTTACTCTGAGGAACTCAAGTAAGTAGTACAATAAGTATTACAACAGGAAGCGACCAGAGTTGGGCCTACTGTATATTATAAAAATGTAAGCATATCGCCCATTATTATTAATTTATAATCTGAATAAAACCAAACTGTATATAGACTGAATCAATCTATACAACATAAAGAAGAAGCTCAGAAACTCTTGAGGCAATTAAAATTCAAATACGTTTAACAGTGTTATAAATGTTGTGAAATGACTGTAGCCATGTCCGAAACTCCACCTTCTTAGCGCCTAGCTCCAACTGTTTCGGTGGCTTGTTTTTCTCTACCGTGTATTCATAGCATGTAAACAATGCCAAGCCCTGCCATGGCTCAGCTTGTTGACAGTGCCAAAATAATAAGGCACACCCTCAGCCTCCATTTAAATCCTGCTTATAAAGAACTTACTGTCAATTATTTGCTTGGTCTTGCAGGATGTGATCTGCTTTGCGTTTCCATTCACACGGCGGAAACATGAGAACTTTCTGAACATGTAGCCGCTTACCTTCTCCTCTTATCTTTATCTACGATATTAACCCTTCTGCTATTTCAACTCACACACTCTGCGGTAAGAAATGTATGATTATGCAGCTCTCTGCCCCATGTATCCCTAGAACACTCCATCACAAATATGGATACATTACTATGGATTATGCCATTTCTCTTCAAAGTACAGCACCTGGCTGACCTAGACTAATTTTGTTTCTGAATTTGGTGTTGGTTCGGAATAAGTAAACAAGTCTTAATTGTCCTTGCATCTTATCCCCGGGGTGGCATGGTGGTGCAGCATGTACAGTTGCCTGACAGCTCCAGGCTCCACAGTTCAATCCTGAGCTCAGGTTACTGTCCGTGTGGAGGTTTTCATGTTCTCTCCTTGTCTGTTTAGGTCTCCTCTGGGTTCTCTGGTTTCCTCCCAACTCACAAAAACATACAGAACTGACAACTCCAAATTTCTCCTAGCTGTGAAAGAGTGTGTGAATGTGTGCCATACATGGTGTGGAGCTCTGCAATGAGCTGGTGTCCCTTCCAGGGTGTATTCCCACCTCATGCCCAGTGTTCCCAGGATAGGCTCCAGGAATAAATCTTAATTTATGTTGTAAGACTAGCCTAAAGCTTTTCAACTCTCAAGATGAAGTCCTGTGATTGAGTCACCTAAATATTTATCCATCCATGCATCCATCCATCCATTTTCCTCAACGCATATCCAACACAGGGTCGTGGGGGAGCCTATCCCAGTGAACCCAGTGAAGACAGGGGACACTGCAGGGGACACTAGGGATTCACCTAAATATCCACCACTAGTATTCACTCTCCATCTACTATTTATCATCATCTGATTCATTCAGCTTGCCTCTCCAGCCTTCTCGTGTCTTGACGTTGGCCCTCTCCACAAATGACCGAAGACCCTTCCAACTGTCTGGAATTTCTCTGCAAGTCTGGAGCCTATCTCTGTACAGGTGTCCAGGCTTTAAGACAAGCTTGACTACATCTTCCTTGCATTAATAAACTTGTTGCACAAAAACTCATCTATCTTCTTCTTCCAGGCTCAAAGTTGCTTCATTAATGTCACCATGGATGATGCCTGCCTCTTAGAGCTTTGGCTTCTCCTTCTTATGCACTGGTACAGCATCTTCTTCTACTAGTATGTGGTGTCTTTGCTTGAAGACTTGAATACCTTCCTCTGTTATGTTCAGTTCTCTGTTTACTGGCTCCTCTCTTGCCTCTATGCAAGCTACATATACACCATTACTGTGTGACATGGATAGACAGACATCCTTATCCAGAGTCATCCTTATACATTCAAATAACTTCACAGTCATTCATATAATCAATAAATGACACTCCAAAAACCTAAGCTTTATATTACTTCCCTTGACACGTAACACCACTTCATTCTAAAGGCCATGCATATTCCAGCTCCAGCTGACTCTTTCTGTCATTTTCAATTGTAGAAACTCCTCAAGCTTATCCAGTCCTGACTCTGATAGTTATCCTCTTATCTGACAGGCTGGAGAGAAAATTTTAAACGCTTCTGGTCCTTGCGCTCATATACCGGACAGTCTGAAAATACTACCAGTAATTCCATGCATCACATCACATTCTCTCCTTGCAGACAATCTCCCTCCTTGCCTACACTATGCTGCCCCTTGCTATTTGCGCTGTCTGTCTGGGATTAACTTTATCATGCAGCTCGTCAATGGATTTCCTCATGCTATTGTTATCTATTCTCAGGTGACCTTCCTTGTTGTTTGTGCATGGACACCTTCTAACCTGGTGACCATTCTTGACAGCAATATAACATTTTAACAATATAACATCAAACAAATCAGTATGGACTCACAGAATGCAGTCACCCCAGGACTCCAGCTCAGTTCTCAGAATCAGTTTACTTATGAAAGACAGTTAGCAACATGCACAAAACTTGACCTCTCTTCGGGTTAACATCCTATATTTACAGGTGAGATGGGAATATTTGTGCAATCCTATCTCCTTTAAATTCCATGTGTTAATTTCCCCCTTTGCTATTCCACAATCAATCATCATGTCACTATTAAGTGAAGGTGTGGTCTACACTTGTTATAGGCAGGACATGGCAAGGCAAGTTTAATTATATAGCTTATACACAAGACAGACAGATGCCACTGTAAGCAATTTCATTGTGCTAAGAATTAAAGTCATTAAAATGAATTAAAGATAAGAGGATGACGAAAGATAAGATCAAAATAATGATTGATAATATGCTAACGGCATAGTGCACTTAAGGATTTTAAATAGCACAGGTGAACAGAAACGCTTTCAAGACTGACAAAACACTGCAATTAGCTACTATGTTGCAAAACAAAAGTTAAATAGGCAAACTGCAGCTCCTTTGTATTTCATGTTGTATTTCATGTTCCAGTGAAGGGTGTAACTGCAATCTGTGCTTGTTTAAAGTCAGACAGGAAATACAGCCTGCCAGCTTCTCAGCAGAACTTTTCACAAGATGAGAAGCTTGAGGCTGCCGTTAGAAGTGTATGGTTAAAGTTCTTTTGAAAAGATAAAATTAGGGCTGTCATTTTACGTATGGCTTACAAGAAAAACATCCGAGAGAAAGTCATAACTGGAACATTTAGGGGAAATAAAAAAGTGGAGATAGAATATGCATATTCTGTAATATTTACTAATGTACTGGTGAATAACACTAAATAATACAATACAAGTAAATACTGATGACTTGAGTGAATAGAAAAATATATAATAATCTACTACAGCAGTTTAACTTTTAAACAGGCTATTATGCATAATCTATAGAAGAAATGAATCCTTTGAGAAATATACATATTTTTATATTTATATATTTTTTATGCTTATTCCATCTGGCACAATTTAACAGACAACCAGAATAATAACAACCGCTATATAAAATATCTCAAATATAGGAAAACGCAAGTACTATTTCACTTTATTAGACTGCTTTTAAACAAATAGAAAGCTTGTCAAGCTTGAAATGGTGTTATTCTATTGGCAAATCATTTTTGTTTATTTAAAGCATTAAAGCATTGCTAGAAAGAAGCAAAATTATCTGCTGACAGAATAAGATCATTTTAAGCTTGATATTAGTAAATATCTATAGATATAGGTTTAATAGTCTTATATTTGTAATTTAACAACAATCTCATAATGAGAAATGTCAGATAACTTTATTCAAGATATCTTCACTTCTTAAGAAATTGTTTTTTTTGTGGGGGGTTTTTTATTGTGTGAATATAAATGATGAAATTAGCAATATTTTTTCAGCCATATTATTTCCATTTTAGATACTGGAATATACTAATGATTTCCCTTACTGGAGTTGACTTCACTGTATGCTATTACAAAAGTTTTTGTTATAGTTCATTCTTCAAGTTAAGGCAATTCCTTGGACCTAAATTCCAATTTTTTTTAAAAGCATCGTTTAAAAGTGAATAAAATCACAAATGTTTGATAGACACAGAGGCTGTGTTCACACCATGTCGGAATTACCGTAATTACTAGATGATTTTTAACCCAGATTTTCAACCCAGATTTTCTACTCTAAGCTGTTCTACTCTGAGCTGTGCTCTGAGCAGAATTAAATGGATCCGTATGAGATGATGATGTTGACAACTGCAAAATTACATTAAACTGTATTGTAGGTCTCTTGTTTATTTTTCTTGGCTCTTTTGTGACTTGCTGGATTTGCTGTGCACTTGGAGGAATTTGGAAGGGCGGATACTTCCGTTAAGGTTCACTACTGTGCCGAGTTTGCCATTTGGAGATAATGGCTCTCACTGTAGTTCTTTGCAGTCCCAGAGCCTTTGAAGTAATTACAGTAATTCTGACATGGCTTGAACACAGCCTCTGTGTCTATCAAACAATTGTTAATTTTAAGGACCTACAGGCCGCTCTTGCATCAACAAAGTTCACTGTTCATGACTCCACTATCAGAAAGACACTGAAAACCACTGCTAACCAGAAGAACATTAAAGCACATCTGATTTTTGCCAAAACACACCTTGAGGATCCTCAAACCTTTTGGGGGAATGTTTGATTAGAAATTGATTGGATTGTGGATTGATTGATTAGAAGACAGGGGTCCCCTTACATCTGGCAAAAAAACAAACAAAGAATTCCACAAAAAGAACATCATACCTACGGTCAAGCATAGTGGTGGAAATGTGATGGTGTGGGGATGCTTTGCTGCCTCAGGGCCTGGGCAACTTTCAATAATTGAGGGAAACATGAATCCTGCTCTCTACCAGAAAATCCTAAAGGAGAATGTCCGGTCTTCAGTCCGTAAATCGAAAGTCACATGTATCTGGATTATGCAGCAAGATAATGATCCAGAGCATAGGAGTAAGTCATAGTCTTAAAGTAAGTGAAAGCCTGAGCTCCAGTTATCCGAAGCATTTGTTTTCAGTAATTGCTTAGTTTTTCACATTGGTGTTAGGTGTTGGATAACTGTCACGTATTGTGACGTAACGGAGATAAGGTAGGATGCAATCACAGTAGAACAGGTTTATTTAAGAGAGAGACAGGCAGACAAATCCAAAACGTGATCCACAAACGTAATCCAGTAACATGCAAAGTTCAGGCGATCGGCAAACAGGCATAAAGGGGCGAGGCAGGAATCAAGGTCATGGTCACGGAAATACAGGGTCGAGGAACAAAACAAGAAACATGAACAATAGCGCAGGACTGGTAGCGGAGAAACCAGCGTGAACAAATCTAACGAACCAAGAACCAAGAACCAAGAACCAAGAACCAAGAACCAAGGCTATGGCTATGGCTATGGCTATGGCTATGGCTATGGCTATGGCTATGGCTATGGCTATGGCTATGGCTATGGCTATGGCTATCTATCGTGAGGCCTCTAAACTAAGTGACTAACTCATTCAATATTCCGCGCCGTGTGCTGGGAGGCGCGCGGTATATGTACAAACGTAATCAGCCTCGTAATGGCTAACGGCTGAGGGCGATTCAGACACACATGAAACAATAGCCAATGACAGAACGGGGAGGTGACATAACAGAAACATAAACAAATGCACGTGTAGAAATGTCACGATTGTCCACAAGGGAAAAGCAGGTGCTCGCGCACCTGCTCGTGCACGTGCGCTCATATGCTCCGCAGCGCGCTGCTTAAAGGGGAACTCGTGACAATAACATTATTGCTTCAATAAAAAATAAATAATAAAAACTATATTATGTGTTTATTCATGTTGCCTTTGTTTTATGTTGTATTTCGTTTGATCGAAAACTATTTAGATCTATGAAATAGACACAAAAACGGAAGAAATCGGGCAAATACTTTTTTTTCACAGCCCTGTAGTTGATCCAATGGATTTCTTTGGTTTTATTTTTTTATTGTTATTGTTTATTGTCTGCTCATCTCTTTTTGGATGTAATCCCTAGACTTGCTTCTTAATTCTGTCATTATATTGTCTACCTATTGTCTACATTATATTGTGCACATTTAAACATCATTCACTACTTGCTAGTAAACTGGTTAACCAAACAATGAAGACAAAAGTAAAGCACGACATTTTAGCACATTCATCAAGTCTTCTCTGCAGAAAATGCCTGTCTGCTGTTCGGGCACATATGGGTGTTGGCCTCAAATTGCTTTACCTTTATATTACGCTGCCAATCATGAGTCAAGTAATTACATTAATACCAGCACTGCAATGATTTCTCCATGCTTGAATGGACCTGAATGCCTGATTACAGGGGCATCTATCTCTCTTAAACCAGACTCACATATATATTGTAGGAGGTAATTAATTACAATAGTAAATAATTAGGAAGTGGCTACATAGTGCTGATTCACATTGTCATTTGCCTCAGAAAGGACATGCGCTTAATTATGGGATTATTATGAGTGACATTATATGTATAAGGTCCAAGTAATTTATTCATATATGAGTTCAGAGAACCAGACAGGCACTTTAATAAACATTTCTATGGATAAAAATTAATTAAACTTGAGAACTTTTAGTGCTGTCACTTGGCCAGGTGTGTGTTTTAATACCAGATAAAGTTAACAAAAGATCTGGAGGTGTATATGTGCCATCTGTATCTCATATCACATAACATGAAGACTAAATCTCATATATATATATATATATATATAAACAGATTAAATGATTCAGAGACATATTCATAATACTGTAGGTGCTAATGTCAAAATAGGTGGTGAAATAATGAAGCAGAGGGGATAATGACTAGAAGGAAGAATGGCTGCTAATGATATTCACCTGAGGAAAAAAGAAAAAGCTGGACAGGAAATTAGTATTTCCTGGAATCTGTGAAATAAAATGTGAACAAATGATGTGCAACTGTCAGTACAGAACTTATTGGAATGTTGAATCCAAGAATACACTTTATATTAAAGTTCACTTATATAAGAAATTAAACGTTATAGGAAAATAATCCTCAATGAGGCTATGTGGTTGATTATTTTCTTATAACAGCATGCCGTTAAAGGTTTTTTTTTTTTTTTTTTTTTTTTTTTTTTTACAATTTTTTATGTATTATTGAACGACAATTTATAGTTTTAACCATTTATATTTACGTCTAATGTTGTAGAAGATCCTTAATTTTTTATTTTTAAATGTTCGCTGTTATAGCAGCTATAAAGAGCCTACCCAGCCTCTCATTTTTCACTAATTAAAAAAACAAAAACGATTATTGTCATGTTACAGACAAACATAAATCGTAACAAGACCATGCCCATACACGTCCTTGTGAATGATTTGCTTCTATAGAAACGATAGCCTATTAGAACAAGCACATGTGATTTGAATTCCAGCCTACTGTCAGAGATGCTGTTAGAGAAATTTAATCCACAGAATCATCAGCACTATGGTATAAATATAAAAACATTATTTACTTCATTAGTTTACATTAACCATGAACATTAGAATGAATAAACAATAAGTAATGTTAACAATGAAAGAAACAAAGTAATACAAATAAAATAACAAATCTGCTTAAATGTTAATGAAATACACGTCCACTGAATAAAGTTTTAAAATTAAATTACGTGAAAATTGAATTAATTAACAGTATGTTAATTTGATCATTCACTGGTGCTTTTCTTATTTATGGTTTGCTCATGGTAACTATGTTCCTGACTCAATATCTATCCATCCATTTGGAGGAAACCGGAGTATCTGGAGGAAATCCCCAAAGCACAGGGATAACATGCAAACTCCGCATACACAGGGCGGAGACGGGATTCGATCCCCCAACCACGGAGATGTGAGGCAAACATGCTAACCACTAAGAGACCGTGCCTCCCTAAAATAGTTTTCCAAATACTGGGCTAACTGTCTTGTGCATTAAACTTCATTCATCTGTTCAGTGTACACACACTGTGGTGGTATGTATTTATGAATGCATCTTAATGTATCTTATCTTATGAATATTTTTTATTTATTTATTAACAGTTTCTAAACTTTAAAAAACATGTATAGACTTGCATCTTGTACTTTTAAATTAGCTTGGTAAGCAAACATGTACAGGATATAAATGACTCACTGCCAAGTTCCTCAGATGATGATTAAACAGCTTCATAATCTCAGCAATTCAGTTTAAATTCTTGGATCTTTAGCCCATTAAGTGACTGCAACCTTGGCACTAGAGTAACACTGACTTTTTTCCAAAAAGAAAGATGAAGGTTGTTATAGGCTTTGGAAACACCTGCTGAAATTCTGGACTCATCTCATTAACATGTATTTAAAGAACACATCGTTTTGTACCAGCAGGGCCAAGTTAATTTGCTTGTTTGGCTTAAATGAAATACCTTTCAGTTACATACAGTCTTCTACAACATTATGGCTGGAGCTGTTCAGTTACTGTGAGTAATTGTAATTGAATCTGTGAGTGAAACTTTGCTTTCAGTATCTGGTATGACCCCCTTGTGCAGCAATAACTGCAACAAAACGTTTCCGGTAACTGTAGATCAGTCCTGCACATCAGCTTGGAGGAATTTTAGCCAATTCCTAAGAACAGAACAGCTTCAACTCTGGAATGTTTGTGGGTTTCCTCATATGAACTGCTTGCTTCAGGTCCTTCCACAACATTTCTATTGGATTAAGGTCAGGACTTTGACTTGGCCATTCCAAAACATTAACATTATTCTTCTTTAAACCATTGTTTGGTATGACTTGTGTGCTTAGGCTCGTTGTCTTGCTGCACAACCCACTGTCTCTTGAGATTAAGTTCACGGACAGATGTCCAGATATTTTTCTTTAGAATTTGCTGGTATACTTCAGAATTCATTGTTCCATTAATGATGGCAAGTCTTCCTGGCTCAGATGCAGTAAAACAGGCCCAAACCCTGATACTACCACCACCATGTTTCACAGATGGGATAAGGTTCTTATGCTGGAATGCAGTGTTTTCCTTTCTCCAAACATAACGCTTCTCATTTAAACCAACAATTCTATTTTGGTCTCATCCATCCACAAAATATTTTTCCAATAGCCTTCTGGCTTGTCCATGTGATCTTTAGGAAACTGCAGACAAGCAGCAATGCTCTATTTGGAGAGCAGTGGCTTTCCCCTTGCAGCCCTGCCATGCACACCATTGTTGTTCAGTGTTCTCCTGATGGTGGACTTATGAACATCAACATTAGCCAATGTGAGAGAGGCCTTTAGTTACTTAGAAGCTACCCTGCGTTCCTCTGTGACTTCTTCGACTATTATTTGTCTTGCTCTTGGAGTGATGTTTGTTAGTCGACCACTCCTAGGGAGGGTAACAGTGGTCTTGAATTTCCTCCATTTGTACAAAATCTATCTGATTGAGGATTGGTGGAGACCAAACACTTTTTAAAGATGGTTTTATAATCTTTTTCAGCCTGATGATCATCAACAACTCTTTTTCTCAGAAAGCACCTTTGCTCATGCCATGATACACTTCCACAAACATGTGTTTGTGGAAAGATCAGACTTTGATTAGATCCTTGTTCTTTAAATTTAACAGGGCACTCACTCACACCTGACTAACTGTGAATCCTAGAGGTTCATCTACTGTTGCCACTCACAGATATGTAATATTGGATTATTTTCCTTAATAAATATATGACCAAGTATAATATTTTTGTTTCATTTATTTAATTGGGTTCTTGTTGTCTACTTTTAAGACTTGTTTGAAAATCTGATGATATGTTTGGTCATATTTATCCAGATATGCATATGCACTCAGCCAAGGTTAATACTTTGTTTCCAGCTTGGTACTAAAGAGTTATGTGCATATTTAGAAGTATTTAAGCTTCAGTGTTTTGTACAATCCACAACATCACAAAGTAAGGCTTTAAATAATAAAAGGCAAGCAATTAAATCAATCAAATCCTCCATTAACTGAGTATGAATCATAAAATAAAGTAATGCTGTTACCTTCATGTTATAGATCGCAGTTGCTATTCAGGCTTTAACCCAATCAACTGTCAATGATGGACAGCACTGAATTACATATAATTCTTTACTGTCCTTTTTTCAAGTATCTGATCTTTATTAGTACATTAGTACAGTACTGTGCATGGGTTTTAGACACATGCAAATCTGTAAATGCTGTAAAGCAAAGATGCCTTCAAAAATAATGAATCTACATAAAAATACTATAAATAACATTAAACAGTAATAAACTAAAAATAGCTCAATATTTTGTTGACATCTTGCTTTTTAAAAATGTGTCAATAGTCTCAGGTAGATTTTGTGCAGTTTTATAAGGAAATTATCTGGTACGTTTTACTGAACATCTTGGGGAATCTCCTACAGCTCTTCTGGAGACTCTGACTCTGACATCTGTTTTTTGCAAAAAAAAAAAAAAAAAAAACAACACAAAAAGACAGCAGCCTTCATAATTTTCCCTCATAAAGTGCCCTCGTGCATGACTGGTATCTGAAGATTGTGTAACATCAAGCCTATTTATAGGCCTGTCGTGATCAGGTGACGTGGTAATTAAGTGTGTTGCATGATATAAAAACGGCACCTGTGAACCGTGCCGTCAGCCTTATTATCTTCAGCGAGACTGCATGTCGGTCGTTTGTGTAACGCTCGCAAAAAGACTCTTCATTTCCTCTCTATCTTTTCCAAAAAAGAAAGAAAAATCTCTTTACTTTTCTGTCTCTTTAAAAAAAAAGAGAAAAGTATGAGTGAGAGAGAATTCAGGGAATGTGTTGCTTGCTCCCGTTTCATCACAGGGGGGGAACACACTTTCTGTGTGAAGTGTCTAGGGATAGAGCATGCCAGGGCAGCCCTCGAGAGGTTTGACTGTGTGCAATATGAATGCCTTAAAATTAGGCAGGTCCGCTCGCGGCTCGCTCTCTTCTCTGAAGAAGGGAGTTGGGTTTCAGAGCCTCGCGGATCAGGTCCTGGGAATCTCACAGGGATCTGAAAGAGGAGCCGGAGACGAGCGCTGCTCTATCTCTTGCTCTGTCTTGCTCTAGCTCTCCACCGGATTTTGGAGCTTGCATCGCGACTCCTCCATACGCTATGAAAAAAAAAAAATCCTCTCTCACTCTGAGGAGCCAGAAGGGTGTGCCAAAAATGGAGAGCAGCTCTCAAGCATATAAAGAGCTGCTTGAAGTGATTACTAAGGCTAGACAAGCTTTTTTCTCCCCAATGAAAATAAATTTCCCTCACACAGCAGAAAACTCTCCTTTTTTCCAGAAGTGCATGACAAAATATCACGCTGCTGGGGAAAACCATACATAAGCCATATTTATAACCCTGCGATGTCAGATTATTCGGCCATCATGGGGAATGAATGGCACGGCTATTTAGTTATGCTGAAGGTGGAGGAGGTGCTTGTGAGCTACCTCTCTCCATCGATGGCAGGTAATTTATGGGGGATGGCTTGCCATCCAAGCCATGTAAGGCCACCTCGGCGCTGGTAAGCAGGGCCTATGTGGCAGTGGGTCATGCTTGTTGGTCACTGCCTACAATGGCAGTATTGCAGGCCTACCAAGCAGACGTGCTGAGTGAGCTCGACATACAGCAGCATTCAGCCATATACTTCCCCATCGTGTTGAGTTCCCCCGGGCATCCATGAGTGGAGCCCGGGCCAGCGCTAGTGTGAGGGAGGCACAGAAGGCGAGTGTGGCAACCCGCCTCCCCCCGCAGACAGCCAGGGGAACCAGATGGCCACAGTCACTGCCTGCTAGTAGGCCCGATCTGAGAATGGTCATAAAGGCCAAGCAGACAAAGAAAGAGCAGTCTTGAGGGGCCACGGAGTGACGTATCAGGGGACATCTGATTCTTTCCCTCCAATAGAATGTGAAAAGGTTAACATCACTAAAAGGCCATCTGGCAGCGTGGAAACTACTGTCAAATGTGTCTCCATGGGTTCTGTCAACCATAGAAAAGGGTTACCAGGTCCAGTTCAGAGCTCGACCCCCCTGGTTCAGAGATGTGCTACTCACAGTAGTCAGCACAGAGCAGAGCCCGATGTTAGTGCAGGAAGTAGGATCCCTCTTGGACGAATGGGCCATAGAACATTTGCCCCGTTCCCTGAGGGGGGGAGGGGGTGGGGAGAGGCTTGGGGGGGGTTCTACAGCCGTTATTTCCTGGTCCTCAAAAAAGATGGGAGCACGTGGACAATTTTAGACCTGCGTCATCTGAACCGTACTCTTTGGACATTCAGATTCAAGATGCTGATGCTCAAACTTAGCGTTCCACAAATTCAGTTCCAGGACTGGGTTGTGATGATAGATCTAAAAGACACATATTTCCAGTTCCAGGACTGGGTTGTAATGATAGATCTAAAAGACACATATTTCCACATCGAAATATCGCCCTGTCAAAGGAAGTTCCTGAGGTTCATGTTTGGAGGCAACGTGTAACAATATTGGGTTCTTCCCATCAGGGTAGCTTTATCCCCTTGCACCTTCACAAAGTGCGTGGATGCCGTTCTGGCTCCCTTGCGACTCCAGGGCATCCGTGTACTAAACTACTTGGATGACTGGTTAATTCTAGCATGATCCAAGGAACTGGCGATGCAACATTGAGATCTTGTTCTCGCCACATGAAGAGCTTCAGGCTCAGGTTGAACCTCAAGAAAATTATGCTTTCTCTAGTTCTAGGTGTTATATGAGATTCTACTACGATAATGGCATTTCTATCTCCAACATGTGTAGGGTTAATCCTAACAACATTGAGCAAGATAAAGCTGGATCTGGGCATCCCCTCCAGTCTCTTTGAGAAACTGTTGGGGCTTATGGCAGCAGCAGCCAACATCATACCATTGGGCCTACTGCCTATTGCACGAAAAGTCTGAGGTTTCGTCCGGGGATGAAACCTCTAAGAGTAATCAGTGTCATGTGGCGATGCCTAAGTGCTCTGAGAATTTGGAGGTGTCCCCGTTGTCTAACTTTGGGTCACACTCTAGGGGTGTCTCCTTATCGCAAGATGGTAATGACAGGCACCCCCTTCACGGGCTGGGGCGTGTTCTTAGATGGCTGTCCAGCTCGCAGTCTTTGGAGCAGCCCTCATCTGGAGTGGCATATAAATTGCCTAGAAATGCGGGCCATATTTGTAACACTGAAATTTGTCTTCCTCAATTAAGAGGTCATCATGTTTTAGCTGTGACAGACAACACAGCAGTGGTCTCATGTATCAACCACCAGGGTTACATTCACGCCCCCTGTTCATTCTTCTCTGGGCAGAGGGAAAGTTCTTGTCAGTGAGTGCAATGTGCATTCCGGGCAATCGGAAAGTGGGGGCAAACATCTTGTCGAGGCAGGGGCTGAGGCCTGGGCGTTGAAGGCTCCATCCTCAAGTGGTGGATTCTGTATGCCGGAGGTTTGGCCAAGCAGAAGTGGATGTGTCTGCCTCTGAACACAATGGTGCAAACATGGCCGAGGTCACATCTGTATGCTTTTTCCCCGATCGCTCTGCTCCCACAAGTTCTATCGAGAGTTCGCAAAGACCCTCTACGTCTGCTGCTAACACCACCTTATTGGCCACCTCGAATATGTTTCTCAGAGATAATATCCCTGCTAGATGGCACTCCTTGGGAGATTCTCATCCGCAGAGATCTACTGTCTCAGGCCAGAGGGCTGATTTATCACCCTTGACCAGAACTATGGAAACTGTGGGTCTGGCCCCTGGGGGGCACCAGCTCATAGATTCTGGTCTCACAAGTGAGGTTGTAGAGACCAGGTTGAATGCTAGAGCACCATCCATGAGGAAATTGTATGCGCTCAAGTGGTGACTTTTTGTCTCGTGGTGTGAGGAACGTCAGCTAGACCCAGTGAACTGCACAATAGCCACAGTCCTGGAATTCTTACAAGGATGTTTCTCAGCAGGGTTGCCTCCTTCTACAATCAGGATCTATGTAGCCAATATTTGGGCCAGCTATGCCCCTCATGATAAAGAGTCTGTGGGGCAACATCCTTTAAATTCTAACTGGGACCTTTCTGTGGTCCTGGAAGGTCTGTCAGGTGTCCCATTTGAGCCCTTAGAGTCAGCCGTACGGAAGCTTCTGACTCTAAAGGTAGCTCTTCTGCTGGCCCTGATATCTCTCAAGTGAGTAGGAGATCTACAAGCTCTCTCTGTTGCCCCTTCCTGCCTTGACTTTGCCCCTGGATTAGCCAAGGCGTTCCTATATACTGGGCCAGATTATATTCCTAAAGTGCCTACATCTGCTGCCCAGCCAATAGTGTTGCAGGCTTTCTGCCCTCCTCTGTTCCTCACACCGGAACAAGAGAAATTGCACCTACTGTGTGCAGTAAGGGCTCTCTGTACTTATGTCCACCGCTCTGGCCAGTGGTGTAAGTCGGAGCAGCTGCTGGTCTGCTTTGGTGGTGAAAGTAGTGGTAATGCTGTGTCGAAGCAGCACATCTCTAATTGTATAGTGGAAGCTTATTACTCTTTCGCGTATGAGGTGCGCGGTCTCTCTACACCTCTGGTCATAAGAGCTCATTCCACTAGGGGGGGTCACCTCCTCGAAGGCTTTGTCCAACGGAGTACCCTTAGAGGATGTGTGTGCTGCAGCGGGGTGGTCTACGCCACACAGATTCATTCATGTCTTGCAGTGACCCTCAGGCTCTGACCTTTTGAAAAGACCATGCCCTCAGTATAACAGTGTGGGTATTCTCATTCCCACAGCGTGGAGTTCACGCAATGTTGAGTTCCCTTTGAAAGGGAACCTCTGGGTTACACATGTAACCCTGTTCCCTGAGAGGGGAACAAGACGTTGTGTAGCTTGGTCATACTGGGGCATGCCTGTGAATTGCGTTTTCACTTCAGACAATAGAGGCTGATGGTGCGGTTCACAGGTGCCGTTTTTATATCACATGACTTGCTTAATTTCCACGTCACCTGATCACGGTAGGCCTATAAATAGGCATGATGTTGCACAAGCTTCAGATACCGGTCACGTGCGAGGGCGCTTCCCACAGTGTGGAGCTCACGCAACATCTCTTTCCCTTCTCAGAGAAAACAGTCAGACGTTTTTCAGTCTGAAAATGCTCTATTATGTAATATGTTGCTTTCTTTACTGACATACAAACATTTTTCTGAAACATAATATTCTTTTTGTTTGGACATGTAAAATGTTTTTGTACTTACTGAATAATGCAGAAGTCATGAAATAAACATCTATAACAAAATTTGTACTAAAGAAAGACTTGCAGACTTTTTACATTGTGAAGCAACTTATCACTCTGGAGTAGGAAAAAACTGGAGTAGCCGAAATATCTAAAATATGTTCAAATATGCTTCCAAGTTGAAACAAACCAATCATTATTCAGTGTACCTTTTACCTGGCTGAGAAAGCTTGCTGTCTGTTTACACTGGCACTTTTCTGCATGAATGCCTTGTTGTAAACAAGGAATTCATTTTATGATTCACAAAAATATTTTGTTCGGAATGCATTTGCTGAAAGTTTATGACGGCAGTCTACTTGAATAAGAAGACGATTTATTTGAAAGTATGATTGACAGGTTCATTCACGTCCTGCATTGTAGACAGACACGCCCCTAACGCGGTGAGAAACTGGCAAAAGGAAGCAGAGGGGGATATTCGCAGTGTCTTGTTTTTTCTGGAGTTAAAGATGTCTTGAGAAACTGATAACAGAACTAAAATAACTCTTTACATTTGACACTTAAGTACAGTAAAATGCAGGTACTATTTTACGTGAACTCATCATGAAATGTGCGTGGAAGTCTGTGAGTGGAAGACTTTTACTTTTACTTGAGTGGCATGTTAGAACAGGAGTTGTATATTTTGTGGGTTTTATTATTTTAGTTATATACTGTAGCTCCTACACTCCATACATCACTCCGCATAAAAGCCACAGATTTATTACTATCCTCCAACTGAGTGTTTCTCAGGTCTCATCCCATCAACTCTGCTGTTCTTTCTGACACCATTTCTGTTGGTGCTATATGATTTACACACACACACACACACACACACACAGACACACACACATGCACACACATGCGCACACATACACACATACACATACACATAAACACAGCAAACTTACCGATAGGACAGGGTCCCTCTGACACCACCAGGATCTCGGTCTGCTGTTTGCAAGCATCCCTCCGGAGCAAACACTCGTTATTGTAGAACTTGTTATTGGAGCCACACACTGGGGCATAGTCGTTGTTACACTGATCGTGGGAGAAGAAATGAAGAGTGTAAGAAAGGTCTGCTATATTTTAACAACATATTGATTAAATTTTTTTCCCTTATTGTTATGAGTGCCGCACTGATTTTTTAGGTTGCTATCAGCATTCTGGGGAAGGGGATTCACTTTCTTTCAACGTATTCAAGTTGTCTTTTTCAATTTTCGGTGTTCGATTATGTTATATTCCATTTGCACTAGATTATTATAGAATAGACACAAGATGACTGACAACATATTTTCAATGAAAAACTGTCAATATACCCCAGTCCACAGGTTCCTGTATTCTCTTCACAGTTGGAAAAAACACTTAGAAATGCCAAATAATGAAGAGCAGCAGTGCTGGCTGCAACACATTTAGTGCCCTAAGCAGGTGTCACCCTTTCACCCACTACCAACTACTGGCCAATAAACAAAGCCACAGTGCCACAATATTTTGTGACCTTCGCACTTCAAACTTTTTCACTTTTTCACATGGTACAGGTGGTTCTGTCACCACTGAAAATACATTTCAACATAATCTGTTAAAGGTCTCTCAAATTTTGTCAAGATTAGGTCTCTATCGGTTCAGTAGCTAGAGCTGAATAATATTTGAATTTTTTTTTTTACTCTTTGAGCCCGGCCCCTTTTCCCACCCATGAATACAAAGATGGAAACTAGAGTTACCATTAGCAAGTACTGTCATGACATCACTTTCAAGTACAACGATCAGCCATAACATTAAACCCACTGACAGGTGAAGTGATTATCTCGTAACAGCGGCACCTGTCAAGGGGTGGGATATATTAAACAGTAAGTAAACAGTTAGTTCTCAAAGTCAATGTGCCGGAAGCAGGAAAAATCTGCAAGTATAAGCATCTGAGCGACTTTGACAATTGTGATGGTTAGTACCTACGAAATGTCTTCCAATGAAAGACAACCAGTGAAGCAGAGACAGGGTCATGGGTGCTCAAGGCTCACTGATGTGTGTGGGGAGAGATGTCTGTGCTGGACAAACAAGTCTGATCCATGGAGGCCCTACCTCACAACTTACAGGACTTAAAGGATTTGCTGCTAACATCTTGGTACCAGACACCACAGCACACCTTCAGAAGTCTTGTGGAATCTATGCCTTGACAGGTGAGAGCTGTTTTTGCAGCACAAGGGGGACCTGCACAATATTAGGCAGGCGATTTTAATGTTATGGCTGATTGATGTATAACACTATATACACACAAAATCCAGCTTATAATGATTTATGAGAATGGCCACAAGTGTAGTCGCTGTACTTTTTTCTTGGTAATAAGCTCTTATGAGCGCTAAGCGGTGGTATTAGCATGTTAGCAGGGTGTGGCATGATGGAGTGTGAGGGAATATGCATTTGGACCATAACACAGTTTTCCAAAGGGGATTTCTCAGCAATGTAAAACTTTTCTCCTGAGTTTCTGCTGCTTAAGCCATCGTTTTTTTTTTTTAAATCATGTACATCATGTATTTTAATCATGTATAACCAGTAGATATTATTAGTATGAAAAAAAATTGACTATTGCACCTTTAAAAGAAAAATTTCTGTGATGTTTTATATGATAATAGCATTTCTGATTTATGTTTTTAACTTGTCTCAAATAATCATTCAAATTAATCTTCAGAATAATCATTAAGGAAAAATCCACCTTGAACAACTTGCATGTTAATCTTCATATCTTCAATGACATCTAAGATTTTTTTTCATTGAAATTCCAAGTTATAGTGGTTCCAGTGGAATTTAGCCCTCAAAGAGAGTGATGCAGCCTCACTGGTCCTTTTGGCCCTATACTTGTATTACTACAGTACCTTCAGATATCCATGTTCAATATATTTGTAAACATTAAGAGGTAATGAATTATGGGCCATTCTTCTTTTACATAGTGTGTAAAAATTACTCAATATAATCATGCACCTTGAGGAAACTTCTGTATTTTATTCATCACAGCACAGGCCAGATATCTCCAGAGCCAGAACAGGCAAAAAACAAAAAAACAAAACATAAATTGGCTTAGAACACTTGCACTAGTCCAACGGAAATTTATGTCTGAAAAAGGATTATGTGGATACAAGCTTCGCATTATCCAGCAACCCTGAATCATGATGAAGTCTGGAGGGGACAGAGATTTTATTTTTAAAGCAAATGAACAAAATATCTGGCCTACATATCTCTGAGCTGATCTCAGCTGTGTTAGCATTTCTTTTTTTAAAGAAACATGTTTGGGTAAACAGCTAGCACAAGAGAATACAGAGGTGTGCGTTTGTGTGTGTGTGTATGTGTGTGTGTGTGTGTGTGTGTGTGTCTGTGTGTGTGTGTGTGTGTGTGTAGAATCTAAATGAAGGCAGTGAAGGAAGACCCAAATATATTCTGGCAGCTTTGAACTTCCGAAGTTTCTCCTATAATGAAAGAGAGACTAGGAAGTCCTGAACATCAAGATGAGAAAACTGGTTCAGGACTGACACGAGATCTAAGTCGTAAAATGTAAAATGTAAAATGATAGCGTTTGGTTGATGGGTGACCTCAAGGAGTATCTATTCCTGTATACCCATCCTGTATTTTGTTTTTTGAATCAAACACATCCTCCAGCAGCACTGCTGCATTTCAGCAGAAGAAAGGACTCATCTGTTTCGCTCCCTTGCTGTACTGCATATAAAGTGGGTGGTCTTCCGGAAACTGGAGCAGATCCACACCTCAGGCAGGTATTCTGGGAGAATATGATAATGCCACATACGGGTACACCTGGCTTCAGCAAGCAAGAGATCTGTCTCTGTCCTACGCCATGCACAAGGTGAGTAAGAGAGGTGGATATGATATAGGGCAGCGCTGGCCTGCCTGCTCACTGTTTGGATAAGCCACTGTATTGGCCTTTATCCAGCCATGAAAGGAAGAGAGGAAAAGCCGTGCCCATTGATTCCGGAGCCCACTCCATACCCACTGTTTTATCGGCTGGGAGGCAGTATAATGTAGAGGGAGAGCGGTCGGAGCCAAGGTTGGCAGCGGTGCAAGAGATCCGGTTGAATGGAGGATTGAGAGGTAGGAACAAAAGAACAAAATAAATTAAGGTTGGATATTTGTGGATAGATGGATGAGATCAAAAATAGCAGATGGATCTCGTCAAGAATCTCATTAGGAAAATCTGTTAGGAAAACCGATACATTTTGAATCATGTAGCTCATTTCTATTAATCAAAATTAAGCAGCAAGCACAGGAAATTTTTACTGTTATCTCCAGAGAAAAAAATAGAGAGAAAGAAAGAGAGAGGGGTTATAAAAAGAGACAGATTGGCAGATATACCTAGACAGACATAAAGGTGAGAAAGAGAGAACGTAGCAAGGTAGAGTAGAACTAACAATGCTCTGAGGTGCTCAGTGAGAATAAAGCCCCACTGATATTACAGGAAATAAAGAAAGAAGAAGTTACGAAGGACTTGCCAGTTTCAAAAATAGATGCAAAGGAAGCAGTGGGGGAGTGCAAGAGAGAAAATGAAAACGGCACAGAAAGAGAAGAAGAATAGAAGCCAAAGATTGAGGCGCTGCCATCACATGGCTTTCAAACCCCTCGTCCTCCGTCTATGTCTCGGCAGCTCAGAGTTTTCAATCAGGCTTCGCTTTTCACCAGACATGATGCAACAGTACGAAAGATGCCCTGCACCCCAGGGTGCCTCGAGAGGCGCCTGTTCTTCCCAAGCCAGTGCAATTCACTCTTTTCATACTCGTCCCTTAAGGCTATCAATATCGCCACCCTTTACGAAGTGTAGCTGTGAACTGTTCTCACCACAGCTGAAGGAAATACTGAGTAGTTTGGAAAAAGCTATAGGAAGATAAGAGGATAATCAGTGATCTGTTTCCAGGTGAACACTGTACATCAATAGTGTCTCAATTATAAAGCAAGGAGAGTTTGAAGAGAGGGAAAAATATAGAGGTGTAGTTATGACCTGCTCAGTCTCAGATCAATGCAGACAGTAATAAAAAGTGTAGACAGATACAGAAAAGATATGATAACAGGGACCAGACAGACATGTTCTTAAGTATAAGGTTAAATATACAGTAAAACCCCTAGAACCCTCTTCTCAGACAAGTCAAAAAACATGTAACTATCCAAAGAGCTCTCTCTCCCTCTCTCTCTCTCTCTTGCTCTCTCTAAAAGAAAAATTCTTCCAAAAGTACAGGGATGTATTGATTTCATACTCGGTATCAGGATCAGAAATGAAACATGTCTGTGTTCAGAATCTGCTGGTTTGTTTAATTCTGTGAACAGTTTTACTAAGTGAAGATCCGGCATGTGAACACAAATTGTCTTAAAGCATGTCACTGTTGTGGATGGCACCTTTTGCACAACCAGGCAATAAACACTCACACAAAATCAACTCACTTATAATAAAATGTTGGTATCAGTTAATAAATAAATAATTTTGAAATTGATTTGTGGCACAGTGGCTCTCAAGGTTATCATGTTTGCCTCGCACCTCCAGGGTTGGGGGTTCAATTCTCACCTTCTGCCTCCACCCTGCATGTGTGGAGTTTGCATGTTCTCCCTATGTTTCAGGGGTTTCCTCTGGGTACTCCAGTTTCCTCCACCAGTCCAAAGACATGTGCTGTAGGCTGATTAGCATTCTCAATTTGTCTGTAGTGTGTGGATGGGTGTGTGATTATGCCCTGATTAGTATCCTGTGCAGGGAGTCAACCGCCTTATTCCCCGAGAAGATGGTAAAAAATAAAAAAGGGAGCGGTGCACTCCTATAGACACGATCTCTGTCAAGGTGGCACCCCATATAAAAAGAAATTGAACAATACTTATGCTATTTGTTTCTGCAGGTTTGGTTGTCAATTAAGAAATAAAAACCCCAGTGACATGCTGTTATAATACAATATTCAGTGATGGGGTGGTGTGATGAAGCCCGACATGAAGCAGAGCGAATTTCACTGAATATTTTGCCATAACAGCACATCCCAAAGTGTTTTATTCCTCTTCCACCACAGCAATTTGTCAATATTCAATTGTCATTATTAACTAAACAATAACACATTTAGAGTTAAATTTAATGTCATGAAATATGAAACTAGTCAGTTCTTTAGTTCCTGTTCTCACTTAAGTCCAGCTTGTCACGTTAACACAACGCACAAGCCCTCCGACATGAGGACTTTCCTGTTTCTGCACACTTACAGCTTAATCTCTGACTGGTACAAAGCAATGACACTGGGGACTCCTTCCAAAAACATTAAACAAATGTTTCCTCTCAGAAAATGCCATCATAGTGATATAAATTTTATTGTGTTAAATGACAATGCACTGCAAAATCTTATCAAGCGGAAATAACGTATAGTCTAATTTATCTAGTATTTCGTATTATAAGATCATAATGAAAATAAATATATGATTTAACCAATTTCTAGCCATTTTTTAAACTCTCTTTATGCTTGAAATTGTTATTGTTCTATTACTAGACAATTTTGTTCATTTTAAGCATTTATTACTAGAAAGAAGCAAAATTATCTGCCAATAGAACAATAACAATTTCAAGTATAAAATGAGTTCAGAAAGACTAGAGATTGGTTTAATATTCTTATAATAGGAAATACTACATCAGTGGGTCGTTCCATCTCAAGTGGTCCAATGCAGGTTGGTTGACCATTTTTTATTTTGTTTTTAATTTAAGAGTGATTACCTCTGTATATTGGCATTGCAAAACCTCCAGTTTTTTAAAAAAGTTTTTTTTTTACTTGGTTTAACTATGATGCCCATCTTTGTGTCATGACACACAACAAATTTAGGTTAGCTGTCTCCTTGGAACAAAAACTGATATCTAGAGCACATTACATAGTACATGTACATATATAAACATTCACATTCATGTTCCTTAGACTTAGAACTTAAGAACTTAAGAATTTAATGCTCAAGATTGCTCACAGTTCCATGTTTAGGGTTAATTTATAATGGGAAGGGTTAAAGTCTCAGTCTTAATTTTTAGGGTGTACTTAGGTAAGTATAGTATGCGTGCAGAACATTTCAGGTTTGAGAATTCTCTTTTTTATGGGGGCAAGAATTATATATATATATATATATATATATATATATATATATATATATATATATATATATATGTATATATATATGTATATATGTATATATATATATATATATATATATATATATATATATATATATATATATATATATATAAAATTCCCCTAATTTCAGGTTTAATATCTCTGGTGGGGGAACAGATACGAATCTGAAGTTTTCACAGATATAAGACCTCTATAGTAAAATTCTGCTGTAAAAATTTTGAATTTAAGATTACACTGGTTACAGAGCTAATCACTCAAACACAATTCGGAAAATTAAAAATGGTCAGGCAACCAATTTAACTACATTCAAGATATTTTCACTTGCTAAGACGGCATTTATTGCAGTATAGATTTTTAACGTGTTTAGTATTAATCTTAGATTATGGTGAGCATTAACGTGAATGAGTTGTTACTATGGAAATTATAACAAATGCATTAATATAAACCTGTGAGTTGCTGGAAGTACCGTCGGAGCGCACATTTTATAGAAAATTAATTGCAGAATTGAACTGCGCTCTGGTATGAGATTTCATAGCCAATATATTTCACAGTGCATGAAATCCATCCATCCACTTTCTACACAGCTTATCCTACTGGTCGCGGGGAACCTGGAGCCTATCCCAGGGAGCATGGGGCACAAGGTGGGGTACACCCTGGACGGGGTGCCAATCCATCGCAGGGCACGCTCACATATACATTCACACACCCATTCATACACTACCTACACATTGGACACGCCAATCATGCATGCAATACATGCATGTCTTTGGATTGGTGGAGGAAACTTGAGTACCTGGAGGAAACCCTCGCAGCACAGGGAACATGCAAACTCTGCACACACAGGGCTGTGGCAGGAATCGAAACCCAAACCCTGGAGGTATGAGGCAAATGTGCTAACCACTAAGCCACCATGCGCCTACACAGTGCAAGAAATAAAATAAAATAAAAAATATACATTTAAGCAAAGTAGTGTCATTAGTTTGTGCTATTTTTTATATTTTATTTTATTTTATATAAAAACCTATTATTTTATATTAAAACCTGCTCATACCTGGAGAGAGAGAGAGAAGAAACAGATAATACCTTGACCAATGGACAAAGGAAATCAGTACATAATGTACACTCAAATCTTAAGAATATGCATTATAGTAAACCATGATAAAAATCAAAGCATTTCTACTCAAAGCATTTCTGATCAAAGCATTTCTGCTTGTGACTAATGTGATGACATTTTTCATATTCACATACAATACGCAAGTCTTTTTGATAATGCACATCATCATCTTGCACCTGTATTGCCATATGGCAGTTTCAGTTATGTCCTGCAGGGGCTGCTGTGACTCTTGCTTGCAACAGGCTGACTTTCTCCGGCTCACGTTTCCTCATTCACATACACTCTACACATAAACATGGCCTAATGCATGAGCGTGCTGTCTATCCGTGCGGCCCACCTTTTAACACGTCACTGACTGTCCATCAACCGATATACACTAATGCTTGCACTTGATTATAAAAAGGCATTTTCATAAAACATGCCATTTATGTGTAATCTCAGTGATTAGAATGAGCAAACGGATAAAGAGGACAAGATGGATGATGTAATGTGATGTGATGGCATGTTTTGGTGTAAGAACCCCTTCAGGAGTATGTGACTATCCGTCCCTGCTTTAATTTTTTTAGTCCATGAATCAATTTAGTCAATGCCTCCCACTCGAGCATTAATCAATCCATCCATTAGGCCGCTCATTCATCCGCCCAGTGCCACAAAATAGTCCACTTGTCCAAAGATGAGCAGATCAGTGGATCTCCGTTCATGCTGAGTGCGTCGAGTCTGAATAATCTCTCTCGTGAAGAGACTTGCTTCACAAAGCAGTGTGCAGAGAGTGTACTGAGACAAGCAATTAGAGTTTGACACAGGGGAGAGTGTGGATGGAGTAGCTGTGTTTAAAAAAAAAAATCCAGAGCTGGGGAAGTGTGTGTAAGCCGCTGTAAGGCATTAGTACCAGCAATTTCTTGCACAGATATCAGGTCAGCTAGAGGTCTGTGAGCTGTGGAGACAGTTGCAGAGGTGCTAATATAAAAGACCTTTATTCTCCAACAGCTGTGCGAGAGACTCATAAACAAGGTGAGAAGGACACAGCAAATGTTTGTGTGAGTTTGTGTGAGTGTGTGTGTGTGTGTGTATAAAATTTTAAATGTATTTACTGAAAATGCACGAGTATAGTTAGTGTGTATGATTTGTTTAGCATGTGCACATGTACAGCCTCACCCATGTGTGAAACGCTCCTCGTAAGCCTGTCAAGGAGTAAGTGTGAAATCCAGTCATGTTATATTTATAATGGCAAGACGTCTGGGGGGGATAACGCCAGAGTCCCATATGGTCCCCCAGCCTGCAGCCCACTAATGGAGTGCCTGAATGAAATGGAGAAATGGGGAATAAGAAAAGCATCTTCATACGCTTGACTCTTCCCCTCAATATACAGCAGCTTGATAGGAAATGGGTATACCGAGTTAATTATGCATTGCGCAACATGATCCAATCCATTTGCATCATTAGACATTATGTACACCTTCCTTCACCCAAAATGCCTTTGTGAGAACTGACCCCTGGGTGCATTAAGACGGCTGAGACAGCACACGCCGAGAAACATGAGAGCCCGCAGTGATGTGGAAAGTGCTCTGTGAGTGAGAGACTGTGATTGAAAACAGCTAAAGGGGAGACATGGAGCACTGATATGGACACACATGCACATACGCACCCGAATTAACCTGATGTGTCCAGGAGACACATCTGCAAACAAGACATTTGCCTCAGACCATTTCTTTCCTTCGGTTTCCTTAAGTTTGTAGTTGCACTATTATCTGGTGCATATCAGTTAACCGCATGTGATCCTTATCAGGAGAATAAATCTGTCAAAGGGACCGAGCCTTGAGGAGAGGAAGGGCAGGCTAGGACATAGTGCTCTTGAAATTCCTAAACTTTGCTATTTGCTGTCCACGATGCACTACTTGTGGATTTCTTCCACAAAAGCGTCCTTTTGTTGAAAACTTAAAGGTCAGTTTTAGCAAAGCAGAGGTGGTTTACAAAGGTGACTGAAATCACTGAGTGCTTATACCTGAGGCACCTAACAAAAGAAAGAAGCTTTCTCTGAAATTCTGTGTTGCTCACTTGGTTGTCAGATAAGCCTGTTATATGATGGGCATCTGGTACACTGTTCCTGACATGTTAAAATCCCAAAGGGGATAGCAAAAAAAAAACAAAAAAAGCAGGCCTCCTGTCTGATAATTAGCTCAGCACCAAGGGGACAGCCTGACTTTGGACAAGAGCATGGATAGAAAGACCTTGCACAAGGACACAAGAATATTCTTCATATTCTTTCATGCATGATTTGTTCCGTCTTTTCATTCCCAAATGCTCTTTGCCTCATCAGTCACCTCTCGAAAACCTGTCCCTTGAGGTCAGACACGAGGCAGCTTTGACCGATTGTGAAACAGGAATTAAGGCAGCCTTCCAGAGTGATAAATTCAACTTCACCCTTATCTGAGAAAGCAAGAGAACAACTTTGTCCTCGTACATTAGAATTCAAGCCTAGCCTTCTCACAGATGCACATTATCTATGACAGCTCTGAGAGAGAGTGGGTGAAAGAGGGTCACGTCGAGGGGAAGAAAAAAAATCGGCTACGATATGCGTGCGCAAATAATGGAAATCTGCCGTGTGTGTCTCCACATGATATTTCTTTCCTTCCCTCGGACCAAGACACGCCTGCTGATGTCCGGCTGAGTGACAGTCCACTATTCCGAGGATGCCCTTTCTGGAGTAGTGTGTGCCGCCTGATTCTGACAGGAGTGGAGTGGTGGAGGTTGGTGGAAGGATGGGAGAACCCTGGCTTCTGCCTCTCTCTTTAACTGCTTGGCAGTCTGCTCTTGATTAGACTGAATCTCTGCTCAGCGTGGAGCTCCCGGGCCCTGTCAGGAGAGACGGCTCTTCTGTAATGGTGTCTGACAGGCTGAAGAGAGGCATGCGGGGGTGACACATATGCTACTATCCAGGGGAAAGGCTCTCACTGGAGTTAGTGCTACAGCAACCCCTCGGCGCTCTGTTCTCATTTCCAAGGCAAATAGCTTTCCCAAGGCTCCCGCCTATAAGCCGCACGGGGCTGGGTAAAGTCCGAGAGAAAAATATAATTCTCTAACACACCCAAAGTAGGGATGGATAACAGGTGGCTTCGCTGTGCTGGATTCTCATTCAGCTCACACAAAAAACTAGTCCATTATCTAATCTGTGAGAACTGCCTCCCTGATTTTAATTGCTCCATTTGTAATGCATCAGTGGAAGTTAACCTTTCGTGGACTATGTGGTCATATCCTGCAGAGACCTCTCGGCACAATTGTGGCCGTTCATCTTAAGCTACAGCTATTAGGAGGGGCGTTGAGGGGTGAAAATATATACCAGTTAGAGTCCCAGCAAAAAAAACAACAAGTCAGCTCTAAAACATGCTGAGAAAGGAAAAGTAGAAGGCTGAGAAAGAAAGACAGGTGGATCTGCTGAAGCTGAGGTAGGTAAAGCCCAGATGTCTCAAATGTGTAAGAATCTCAAAAAAGACGAAGCAGCATCTTACAACTATTTCTGTATTTTGCAGATATCAGTGCAAAAGGCTATACAAAGATGAGCTGCTTGTATGGCTACCGCTTTCAAGCCAGTAATGGCACAGTCCCCAGACACCCATACAGCTGAGATGACACCAGGGAATACTGTAAAGCACTAGCTTTAAACCTGCTGACTTACCATGAGAGGTCATATTGCTGATGGATAAAGGAATCACAAATGTATGCAAATATATGGAATGAGGGCTTCATGGCGATGTATGTGATCATGGCATAATTCTAGACCCTGTGAGAATGTCTCGCACTGAACACAAGCTTGTTAGGATGGTTGTCTCTGCTTTTTTGTCTTAGAACTCAGTTCCCGTTACGGTAATGAAACCACATCCGTTGTAAACAGGAAGGCCTGCAGTATGTCATCCGGCACGGCAGCGAGACTAGTCGTATATCAAGCAGACAAGCAGGGAAACAGAGTATGAATGGCAGCCAAGCAAAGAGAGCAGGTGCGAGAGTGCAAAAATTGATCAGTCATGCTAGACAGAGGGCAAAGACCACACAACATAAAAGAGAAGTGACGGACATGCAGTCAAGTCTTAGATCAGGGTACAAAGAAGCAGAACCGAGTCCAAACAATGCACTACAGACGCACTGCAATGGTGAAACAAGTGCAAAATGAAAGCACGATAGATGAATGATTGAGTATGTTAAAAGTTGAGATGAGAGCCACAACAAAGTGAATCATCACGAATGGAGCACGATCATACCAGCAGAAACCCAGCAGGCGGTAACTAGGTGTGACAAAACGCCTCATGAATAGATGTGATAAACAAGACCTGACATCCCATAAACCACGACTAAACTGGAAATAAAGCAAAAGTACAGCTGGATGCATGAACATTTCAAGATCAATTAACACTTCGAGCTGGTCAGTTTCTCCTTCAGTATCAGAAACTTGTAAATGCACAAACTTGCCATGATGCAACACAAGTTGATCAATACACTCTAACAGCTGCAGCAAAATCCCGCTTCCCTGCCAACCTCTTTCCTTTTATCTTCCCATATCCAATTATGGGCCAATGTGTAGGCTAAGATAATACAGTATATTTAAAGAACCTGCAGAAAACAATGGCTATTAATATGCATGAATGTGAATGCACATATCATAAGAACATAAGAACATGCCCTAATTTAAAATATGCTGCATGTAGGAAGATTCTTTAAAATATATAGCTTACACTGTAAAGGCAAAACTGTGTCATTTTGCTTGATTGAAAATGATTAAATGGTTTTGCCATGCTAGATTTGGAATGATTTCCTGCCTCCAACTTGTGAAGCTCTCTTTCTTTTTCACTGATGGCAGTACTAGTTTGTACCTGAATCATAAAATTGAGGGCTATCAATACTGCATGATTTAGTCAAGGTAAAATCAAAATCATATGATTACAATGAATGACCACAGAAGACTATTATTGGACTATTCCGGTCCACAAATGTGGAGATGTTATTGGAGTATTTTCTTATTTGGTCTCACTATATACAGGTGTATAGGTCTCTATATACGAGTCCATATTAATTCCTTATATCCATATTTGCTTTTTTAGGCCTGCTTTGCACATAAACACAAGACATCATTTAAAAATATTTTTCAAGGTCATTTTCACACTTTTTTTTTTCTTCTTTTTCCAGAGTATGCTTTGATTGGTGAAGCGTGAAAGACAATAATAAAATACTTTGGAAAGTGTGTTAACACAATGTACATTTATAGAAGAGAAATTATATAATCTGGTGTTATACAGATGAGGATGGTTTCCCTTTTGAGTTTCAAGGTTTCTGCTTCATGTCATCTCAGGGAATTTTTCCTTGCCACTGTTATATTTATAAATTTCACACTTAAATTGAATGGATGTTATCTGCTCTCAGTCGAGTAAGGTGACTGGTTGTAAGGTCATTTCCTAGTTCAAGTTTTGTCATGCCATTGAGAGAGTTATTGTTAGCCGAGGAGATGGAAAGCTTTATTGATATATAAAAACAAGCTTACAAATTATCTCACATTTAGTATGTGAGCACTTATACTGAAAACACTGTGGAAAACTCAAGTCTGGTGCTGGTAGTAAAAACCTTCTTATATGAGAATGGCACATCACTGTTTGTAGGTATTCCTGCATGATGACAGACCCTGCATCCAAAAATGTGCTGTACTTCACAGCTTGAGCATTGATACAGAACGAAAATAATAATAAAAAAAACTACAAAAAGATTAACCTAATGTCTGCCATTTTGTAAACCTGTGTGCACAAAAATGACATGTGGAATTGAGCAGCTGATCCACGGTTCAGAAGGAATTCTTCTATGTGAAAGCAAAACTGAGATTATGAGTGCCGATCCCAAACAAGCCCAGAAACAGTATTAAATCAGTAAAAACTCCCTAAATGTTTCTGTGCTCATTGGGTATAAATTTTACCATTCATTTGTATATACTATACTAAAATCCATAAATATTTCCATTATTCTATTGTGTGTGTATATATATATATATATATATATATATATATATATATATATTTATATATTTATATATTTATATATTTATATATATACATATTATCTATATAGTTTAAGCTTTACCTATTTTTTCCTCTGGGAAAATGTGCACCACATACAGTACCCCCTAGGTGATCTCTAAAAGAGTGCTGCACAACACAAGCCAAAAAGGGGGCCATTACAGAGACACTAGGAGCCATAAAAGAGCAAGTTGCATGCAAGCGTGACACTAGGAGCGATGCGGCAGGCGCCTGAAAGGCCTGGGTGTGAGGTGAATAAACTTCACTGAACGGACATGAGGAGCTGAATGACCTCTATTCATCCCCAGAGATCAAACCCACTTCCCCTCTTCCCAGCAAGCTGAAGCTTTCACTACCTCCCCTGTTTTTGCTAACCCTCTTCCCTCCAGGCTCTGACTCTGACACAGCCCTTAAGAGGATCCTCCTTTGATGAATTACTCCACTTAATGGAATAAAGACATGGACTATGATTTGGTTTAAGCTCTCTGACGTCAAGCTTTTCTCAGCTGCAGTAAGTGAACCCGGCAGCCCAGGATAACTGCAAAGGCTGTGTACGGCCCCTCAGGAGGTAACAGGCTCCGAAATAAAAACAATGTGACCCAGTGTTGCCTAAAAACATGACGGCCTATGTCCTGCAGCCAGAGACCTATTTTGTCTAGAGAGATAGATAGAGAGAGAGAGAGAAAAAAAAGAGAGAGAGAGAGACCCTGAAATGGTAACTTTATTTATCTCTACCAAAGAGACTAATGATGCCTTGTGAGCTGGGATAAAAATAACTGAGTCATTTGGACGCGCTGTAATCCATTTTCATTTCGACTAAACTCAAATAGATTATTAAGGACGTCTCTCGCGCTCTTTCTCTTTCTGTCTCTTATCCCTTTTTCTTTTTCCTCTCACACTCCCTCCTTTTGCATTCCACAGTTGAATGGAAGCCAAGGCTAAATTGGATAGGGGTGGTTGTGCTCTTTCTTTGACAAGACAACAACCCTGGATGTAAAACAGCCTCATGCGAATTTACAATTAGCGCGTTGCACTTACAATTAGTGTGACATCGAATGCTATAGTGATAATTAAGTTTGCCAAAATTTACTGTGAAAAAGGAGGCTGCAAAATCCCAGCCAAAGGAATGGAATTAAACCAGAGCCTACAAAAGCATTGTTTTTCCAAAATGCAAAATTATTTGAAAAAGAGAACTACATCACATGTAGGAAAAATAAAACTATTGTTCACTACTAAAATATCAGTCAAAGTCATTTGACTACACTGATCTGATTTACAGTGTCTGCAGTAGATCGTAATACCGCTTTTCCCTCTTTACTGCTTTATAAGAGTTTTCAGTCAGCAGAGAAATAAATACTTTCAGGTGAGACTGGCTTGTTTATAATGCTGTAAACAGCCTGTGTTTGAGGGTGATCCCAGGGCAAAAAAATAACACTTTTCTGATTGCTTGCATATGGTTCAGTCTGTTCAGTTTACTGTGTGCCAGGTCACAAAAAAAAGAAAAAAAAAGAAACAACAGTATACACTCACCTTAAAGTCACAGATGCAGGTTATTATGTCCCCGATTCTGAGACACTCGCCATCAAACTTGCAAGTGTTGGTGTCACAAAGGAAGAGATCTGTGTCTCGGTCATCATCACCTGCAGAACACACACACACACACACACACACACACACACACACACACACACACACACACACACACACACACCTCAATAACAAGACATTATGGTGGATCATGGATAATTAATGATTATTTAAGTATTGTCTGTCTAATAGTCAGAAAAAAATCTATATCATGGTATAGTTAAAATCATCAGGGTGTATATCACAGTATATTGTTAGCCCTTTCATTTCAAAACCATTGACTTATTGGTTCCCTGTTGAGCAATTAACAATACCAAACAGACCATCACATTTATATTGTCCTTTAACTCAAATGCCTTATGCAAAAAAAAAGAGGAACTAAATTACATTTATAGTTTAGCAAACTACTCCACCCATTATACACTGCTTCATCATTTTATTCTTAGAAATGAAAATAAACCATATTTACTGTTTGTGCTAGGCGCTAACACGACCACACACGCTCCACACAATCTGCTCAGGGAAAGGCCAGCACGCAAGCTCATCATAGCGGCAAGCCTACTGCGCTTTTCCCCCATTTTTGGATGAACACGAGTTCATCACATGTTTGCTAATCGCAATGTTTATAATAATATATTAATATTTATACATATCCAGCTGTTTTTTGTGGATGTAAATATCAGTATGTTCTAATAACTCACGCTGAGCACAGTTAAAAGTGATTATTAAGCTATTGATTCTGTGCAGCCATACAGAATAAACTACACATTCATTGGTGTTTCCCATAAATACAGATACACACTGAAGATATTCTTGTCTCTATAACACTTCGTGACATGAGTTTGATTATAGATAGACCAGGTGTGCTTTGGAGGTGAGACTAGATTGAGAAGAGGCTGAAAAGTGCAGACTGATTGAAGAAGCATGTTCTTGTTAATGCTGTACTGCATGAATTATTACATTTACATAAAAATATTTTTATTGAGTTATTTAATGGGGGGTTGGTGAATTGTTGCTGTATGGCAACAGTGTGCAATCGCGGAAAGTATCATATAGTACAAATCATATGAGATTACATTCCAATTACTTTATTTTGCAGACTATAAATTGTAGAGGTTTTTTTGCCACCTAGTAAGCATGTAAAAGTGATATCTTCTATAAAGGAATTAAAGTTGTAAAAAGTATGTGGATGGATTTATTCATTTACATTTACATTTATTCATTTAGCAGACGCTTTTATCCAAAGCGACTTACAAATCGAGAAAAAACAAGTAAAGTATTTTCAAAGTATTTTTTTATTCACTTAAAATATGTACAAAAATTAGATCCAGACATGTTTTGGGTGAAGTATCTTTTTCATTCTTTCTCTTGAATTCTTAATTTTTTCTCTTGAAGCATAAAATTTAGATTGCAAGTCTGAAATTGCAAATTTTTCTTACTTTGAAAGGATAAATATAGTATTAAAGAAGTCTAGTCTCTGTTTTTTTTTTTTTTTTTTTTTTTTTTGCTATGTAGGCCTGTTTCAATAATTTATTAAACCTACCACAGTTCCATTATTGCATATTGTTGCCATATGGAAACATTTACATTTTACCATTTAAAAGAATACTCAAAATATATAAACTTGTTTAAATGACAAAAAAAAATGTTAACTCAGATAGTGTCTAATTTTTTTCCTTTAAGTAGCCTAATATTTTGCCTAAATATTGAAAAATTTATCACGTTTTCAGAGCCCTCTGATGACGACCTGCACCATGCCATGTGATTGCAGAAAAGTAAGTGCTAACATCACTTCCTGGTCATGTGACATGACATTTTTTTATGTCAAAGGTAAAGCCATTTTTTTTCTAGTTACATAGGAAAACAGTAGCTCTGTATTACTGCCTATCAAATAAAAATTGGCATATTGCCATATGACAACACCATGCAGTGAAGACTTAAAGTCTTTAGCTCTGGAGCACAGGATCTCAACCCTAGTCCTGAAATACTGCACTTTATAGTATTTTTACTGCTCTATCACACTCACTTCAACTCAGGAAGGTCTGTTAATCAGCTCATTAGTTGAATTAGATTTGTTAGATCAGGGAAAACACTATAATATGCAGGACAGGGTGGGGTACTCTGGGATCAGGGTTAAGAGCCTGTGCACTTCATTGTGTGAAATACATTGTTTTCTCACAACTAAACTGTTCCATAGTGGTATAGTGGTACAGATGAAATAAAAAAAATTACAAAGATTATCTGGGATTAAGCATCATTCTGCCACTGCTATCTGTCCATCAATTAAATTCAGTTCAGTTTATTTGTATAACGTCTTTAACAATGTACATTGTCACAAAGCAGCTCTACAGAAATCTGGATATACATTTTAAATGTATAAATTTATCTTTAATTATTTTATCATTAATAATAATGCAAAACAAAAAACTGTGCAACATGATTTCAAACCAAATTCGTGACAAAACTCTGACCTCAAAAAACACAGCCAGTGCTTCAGAATATGCTGTCTATCCATGACTAAGCTTTGTTGTAGATACATTCCTTTTACAAAGCGAGACAAGCCTCGCGTTGGGCATTTTAGTGGCACATGGGTACAATATGATGTACTTCTTGGAGCAGTGGCCTCAATTCCCTCTTCAGCTCAATACATATGCTGAGTGTTTGGGATTCACATTTTGCTGAGGTGCCTGACAGAATCATCACAATTTGAAGACCACGCAGCGTTTTTGAGCCCAGCGCGAGTTTTGTAACACTGTTGATGAATCGGTTGCAAGTCCAAATGAAACAGGACAATGTGCAGTTGACTGTAACACAACCTGTGAAATAACCAGTTCATTTACCTCATACAAAAACAGAGATGTGCTGTGAGCCACACAGCCCGTTTATGTGTGATGTTTATGTGAGACATTGCACTGTGTGTAATCATTCATGATAGGCCTCGTATTCCTCTCATATATTCAAATTCAAACTTATATACATCACCATAACTGGTTCGTGCTGCAACAAGGAATTGTTTTTCCTCCTTGGGATATTTGATGTCAAAGCACATTAGCTTATGGCAAGGATTATATATTTTTTACTCGTCGTTCCCCAGGCTCGTCTCACAGCTTCGCCTGAACTGGAATACTATACAGCTCGACACAAGATGAGCTCCGGTGGAGCTGATAGTACTTAAGACTCCTGCTTAGAGGGCTGATCCTAAAGTGGCCTTACGTAACCTGCATGCCTCATTTACATGCCAATTAAAGCAATTACCCACAGACCTCGCAAACTGCTGGGGGGAAAATCAAGATGAGCCTCAGAGAGCAAGGAAGGGCAGAGCTGTAGTTGGATTGCACAAATGAGGCATAGTGTGGCCAATGGGTGCAGGGCAAGGGATGACAGAATACAAAGTTCTCTTCAATTTTAGCATCTGCCTATCGATAACATTTTAATTGATCAAATATAATCATAAATCAGCCTTAAAGTCTAATATTTTTGAAAATGTATCAAAATAAATTGTTAGTGTTTAGTTTAGATGTGTTGGTTAAATAGTAATAATATTATTTATTAATCCACAGTACATCTATGTTAAACCAACACTTAATCATGTACTCATTAAATTGGAGACTTGCTTTGACTTGACTCTGCGCAGGGGTGCCGCTAGGGTTTCTGGGCCCCCTAACTAATTTGTACTCTGGGTCCCAAGCCCCCACATCCCAATTATCTTTTCTTATTGCCACGTGTAAAAACAGTCAATATCAATAAGCATATCAATTATTGCATATTCAATAAGAGACTATAAAGAACTAAATTTGACCAGTTTATTAAATTAACTGAAATTATGCATTTATAACTATATACAAATAACTATATATACAGTACAAGTAATTAACACCATTGTACTCTCTCTCTAATATACAGACACAATAGAAACTCTGTCTGGGTGTTTTTATAAGCTGTCGACTTGTAATTTCTTATTCCCCAATGAACTTTACTATTTAGAGGTTCAAGCCCTAAGGGCTGAAACCCTATTAAAAAATCGGCTACTATGTGGAGCTATCATGATTTTTGTCTGTGTTAATGGCTTTATATAACAGTGTTTTGAACAAACACAAATAATATATATCAAATGATAAGTCTTCTTATTCTAAACATAATTGCCTCAAGAACCATTGGTGCCTGTCAAATCATTCGGTAAACATTTCACATAATGTTAAAAACCTACTTTTGCGAACTAGTCATAGGTTTTTCACTGAAGTGAAATAAAACTATAGTAGGATAATTCTTTGGACTATTTAGATCAATAATTACCCAAAAAAAGTTTAAGTTTTGATTTACCCTCGTAAGGGCACATCAAAAAGTTTGAAGTGGACGTGGTCACTTTTACTTAAATGGCTATAACTATTGAACAGAATTAGCTATTTTCACCAAGCTAGGGATACTTAGGTATGGGTTCAATTTGAGGACAATTCTAAAGAGAATGCTGACTGTGACCAGTTGGTGGCGCTGTAACAGATCAAAATATGCAATTGAGAGTAAATGTAGAACCATTGGTCCAACAGACGATAAATAAATCTTGCAAGAATTGTCCTGGTCCAATCAGCATATACGAGGACAATTGTGAATCTTGAAAAACATGGCTGCCATAGGTCGAGCAATGTTCAGCAGCTATTAGACAAGCTTAATGAAGGTTGATATTTCTTAAAATGATCTTGGTTTTTCTTTATTTAGGTGCTTATAGGATTGTACAATATTAAGTAATAACTTTTAACGTCTTTAAAGGCCCTAAACGGCTTGAATAATTGCTGCTTGCAGCTATATTTATTATTATTATTATTATTATTATTATTATTATTATTATTATTATTATTATTGTTGTTGTTGTTCATTAAGTGAATAATAGGTTTCACACAGCTCCAGAAAGGAATTAACTAAAACAGTGACAGGATCATTGAATCAGTGAGTTGAACTTGAGAATCAAATCGGTTCTATTTGTGAATGAATCATTCAGACTGGTTTTACCAACGGGATTCTCCAATTCATTGAAATGAACCGACTCAAACAAACAATACACTCACGAATTGGACATCATTACAACACTTCTCTCATAAACTCACTAGGGACAAATGTGTAAATTTGCTGTCCCCACAAAATAACTCAACACACAGACATTAATGTCTAAACTGCTGGCAACAAAAGTGAGTACACCCTAAGTGAAAATGTCCAAATTGGGCCCAATTAGCCATTTTCCCTCCCCGATGTCATGTGACTTGTTAATGTTACAAGGTCTCAGGTGTGAATGGGGAGCAGGTGTGTTAAATTTGGTGTCATCGCTCTCACACTCCCTCATACTGGTCACTGGAAGTTCAACATGGCACCTCATGGCAAAGAACTCTCTGAGGATCTGAAAAAATGAATTGTTGCTCTACATAAAGATGGCCTAGGCTATAAGAAGATTGCCAAGACCCTCACACTGAGCTGCAGCACAGTGGCCAAGACCATACAGCGGTTTAACAGGATAGGTTCCACTCAGAACAGGCCTCGCCATGGTCGACCAAAGAAGTTGAGTGCACATGCTCAGCGTCATATCCAGAGGTTGTCTTTGGGAAATAGACATATGAGTGCTGCCAGCATTGCTGCAGAGGTTGAAGGAGTGGGGAAGTCAGCCTGTCAGTGCTCAGACCATACGCCGCATACTGCATCAAATTGGTCTGCATGGCTGTCATCCCAGAAGGAAGCCTCTTCTAAAGATGATGCACAAGAAAGCCCGTGAACAGTTTGCTGAAGACAAGCAGACTAAGGACATGGATTACTGGAACCATGTCCTGTGGTCTGATGATACCAAGATAAACTTATTTGGTTCAGATGGTGTCAAGCGTGTGTGGCGGCAACCAGGTGAGAAGTACAAAGACAAGTATGCAAGTGTGTCTTGCCTACAGTCAAGCATGGTGGTGGGAGTGTCATGGTCTGGGACTGTAAGAGTGAAGCTCAGTGCTCCATTACTATTGCTCCATTGTGTGGAAAAACATACATTCTTGGAAATATTGTGTTCCAACTTCCAAGGATAAACATCAGGGTGAGTAACTGATAGAATTTCTATTTTATGTTAATTATAACAGGTTCATATGGGCTAGCTGCAGAATGATAGCACAAAACAGGGAACACAAATCATAATTTTTTTTTTAAAAAAGTGGGTGACTAGCTGTCTTCCCCATCTTGCTCGCTCCTCTTTTTCATGTTTTTATTTCCTCTTTTGGTATCCTGATTTTGTCTGCGCCATCTCTTGCCATCTACCTAGGGCATGTAACGACTCACAACTTTGAAGTGTCGCGTTTCTGAATAATCAGCAAACGTCTTAAGGGGACACACACACATGCATTTGGCAGTCTGAGGGCATTCATTATAGCATTCTACTTAATAGATTATTGTGCAAAAGAATCCATTTAAATACTGAAATCATACAAGAAAATATGGGGTTCTGCTGGCCCCCCTGAATCGTCCTAATGCGTCACCCCACCCCCATTATGGTGCCCCTGACTCTGTATGACCTAACTACTAAGAAACTGGTTCACTTTTTCAAAATTAGGTAATGAATATATGGCTCATGAATAAGATGTTAACATTTAAGAGTAGAATACAAATTTGGCAACAGTATTAGGTTGTATAGTGATAATAAGTAATTATGGTGCATCATGAATAATTAATGTTTATTTAACTATTGTCATTATATACAACTATTGTATTATAGTTATGCTGCGTTCATGGTGCCTTGTAAGCGGTAAATTGTAAGTCATAATGACGTAATTTCCCACCTTCGCACATTCAATGTGTGAGGTAGAAAAAATAAACATGGAAAAGCGTGTCTTTTGTTTGCTCATAAAAAGCTACTTTAAGTGCACTTTCACAGTTACAGGCCTGAGTGGTGCTGTCCAACTGTAGTGACCTTCAAACAAGTTAGCCGGCTAATGTTAGTCATAACTCTAATGTTGATGATTACTTTCTCAAAACAGGGATTATTATGATCAATTTTATACATTTAACCAAGCATTGTGTCTGTATATAAATTGATTTAAAGCCAATACTACTATAAACACATTTAGAGAAGAGGGATGTTACACTATTCACAGTGTGAGCGTCCATGTTGATTTGATGTCACTCAGTAAACAGGGAAGGAACATGTAGTTGAGAAGACTAAATTTGACAATGTTAAAATGTCAAGTGGATGGGTATTTTCTGTGGCTTTTACTGGTTGTAAGAGGGGAATTAAGTTGAAGTTGCAACTTCACCTCGATTGCAGCATTATCTTATGCATTATATTATGCATCAGGTTGTATATCACAGCATAATATTATCCCTTTCATTTCAAAACCATTGACTGATAGGTTCCCTGCTGAACACTTAACAAACCCATACAGACCGTCACATTTATATTGTCCTTTAAATCAAATGTCTTGTTGACTATGTATAAAAAAACGTAAAAATACAAACTAAATGAAATGTAAGGTTGCTGTTTAGAAAACCACTCCATTAATAAGTGTACACTGCTTCATCATTTGTGCTTATAAAAAAAAATAACAGCAGGTTTTATTCTTATAATTAACAATAAATATCACATTTTCTATTGTTTGTGGTAGGCGGCAACACCTCCACACTATTCAGCCACTGATTCTAACTCTAAAAAACACTCAGAAAGCTACAGCTACAGGATAACTGCAGTAACCAATAAAAAACAATGTGTAGTTATCCACGGAGCCATGTGTGATTATGTGTATCGTGATGTTTAGATGATGACGATGATGATGATGATGACTATGAGGATGATGGGAACTGTTGCACTGACGTACCACAATATTTAATGTAACAAAAATGAATAAAATAATTTTTATTATTAATAAGATAATATAATAATGATGTTGTTATTTAATTAATAAGACTTGTTATCTTTGGCAAATTGCTGTGGCATAAAACCTTTCAGGATATGCTGTTATAGGATAATAATTAACTTCAGGATGGTAACAATAACCCTGCTGCTCTTTGGGCCTCATCACACCACCCTCCATCCATTTTCTACCACTTACTCCTTTACAGGGGTACACCCTGGACAGGGTGCCAATCCATCGGAGAGCACACTCACACACACATTTATATACTATGGACACTTTGGACATGCCAATCAGCCTACCATGCATGTCTTTGGACTGGGGGAGGTAACCGGAGTACCCAGAGGAAACCCCCACAGCACATGCAAACTCCACACACACACGGCCCCAGCGGGACTCAAACCCCAGACCCTGGAGGTGTGAGGCGAACGTGCTAACCACTAAGCCACCGCGCGATTGAGGATTACTTTCGTCAATCACAAGCCATCAAGAACCTAATACAGGGTCTCTGAACATGAGCTTTACAAATGGAAACTAAATGACAAAATTTTTTAAAGTAACGAAGTTGCAAACATTGTATATATGATGTGCAAAACATCTAGGTGATAATCCTGATGCTGGCATGTATGCTGTACCATCAGTGCTTTTAATAACAGCTGTAATTCCTGCCTTCAGATCATCAGCGTCTGTCACCTGAGTGTTTGTAAACATGATCTTTGAAGAAAACAGAGCGTGTGATGCCGGGCGATCTAGACACGCTGGAACAATTTGTCTATCCACAATTGGATGAACTGCAACCACGTATCATCCGTGAGTCTCTGAATCAGACATTCCCAACCAGGTGGTTTGGATGTGGAGATGGCATTTTTTGACCACCTAGATCACCTGACATCATGACATCAGCATCAGGATTATCGCCTGGATCTTTTGCGTATAACTAACAGTGCTTCTACTGAATGTTTGTAACTTCATCACTTTCAGAAATAAAAAAAAACATTTGGGTTTTGTGTGTATAATTCCTTGATTGGCAATTCTATGTCCATGCATCTATCCATCCATTTTCCATGTCGCTTATATTACACAAGGTCGCAGTGAGACTGGAGCCTATTCCAGGGAATTCGGGGCACAAAGCGGGGGACACCCTGGACAAGGTGCCAACCAATTGCAGGGCCCAATCACATACACACACATACACACACACCCATTCAAACACTACAGACAATTTAGAGATGCCAATCATCCTACAACACATGTCTTTTGGACTGGGGGAGGAAACCAGAGTACCTGGAGGAAACCCCCCAAAGCACAGGGGGAACATACAAACTCCATGCAGCAAATCTGTTTTCGTAATTATTTAATTTAGTATCAACTCTGTCAAGATCATTTTCAGCCACTGTATATTTGTATATTCAAGCTGCAAGTTTCACTGCATCATGAATTTGATAAATGCATGATTTGGCTGCATGAAGTTTAGCCAGTTTTTTTACAGATCATTTTGACTGTTTGAATGACTGATTTACTATAAAATAAGTAAGTTGCCAGCCAATTAATAGTATCAATTTCAGGAAAAAAAAGAGAATCAAGAGAAGTACAATCCTTGTAAACACAATGTATATTATTATAGATCTCTCTAGCTAAATTCTTTGTTTCAAAATCTTGTCTTGTAACTGAGATAGTCGTTTTGTTAATGACGTTTATTAACTATTCAAGTCATGTTCTCTTCTCAAAATGACAATTTTTCCCCCATTTGCTTAACATTACTTAAAGCAACTCTATAATAGGGGTTATATTGTGATACTGATACTGCTATGACATGCAAATGTTTGTTATTGGACAAAACACTCGTAAAACATTCCATAGGGACATTTGTGCTTGGGTGCTGTGCACAAATGTACATATTATAAACATTTTATAAGTTTTTGCTTAAGTGACATATCTCATTTTCAGGGCACGAGCATTAAGACACTTTAGTTAAGACTTAATTAAGATTTCCAGCCAACTATCTGATTTTACTAAGAATTGCTTATTAAGAAATTTAATATATTTCCCAGTGCCAATCTTTCAGCTATCTCAATACATCGGGATTGCAGTAGAATTAATTTCTTACAGTGATTTTTTTAAATACTGTGTCAATTGTGATCCTTTATGCACGGTATTTATTGCATTTTAGACACTGACTGAGAGACATAATATTTCTGGACCACATTCTAATCACACTTTCTACCTAAGTAACACTCATGCAAAGGACGTATTTGGTATCTTGGACCTAAATAATTTATTTTTCCACGTTGTGAAATGCTGTTACTGATGAACAAAGCAATACAACTGCAAATTGTACAGTTACAACAACTCTGATGATGATCAAAACTATTTATTTTAACTGTTGTAATTCAAATATACACATGTAGACTGATTTGTTAGATATATTTTGTTATACATTGGGGTCCAAAAGTCTGAAATCACTAAAGAAAATGCATCTATTTTGCACGCTTTATAAACTTAAAACAATTTTTTTTTTATTACAAATGATAATAACAGCAATGACATGAGTGAATAGCAAAATTGTATAGAATAGCTACATGAATTTAAGAGTTTTAGTAAAGAGGGGTATGTCCCATTTTTACATTAATGACTGTGTGCACTCGAGCTGGCATGGACTCCACAAGTTTGTGCAAAAGCTTATGATCCAGTTTAGATTGAATCTATCAGTGTTGTCTAAACACCTGCTTCAATAGAAAAGATTAGACATGAGGAAAATATGACCTTTTGTACAAAGCAGTTAATATGATAACAAACATGCTTACATTTAAATAGTGCATAATCTTATATAGTCATATTGAACATTTACTTTTTGTTTTAAATATTTAAAAATTCTAAAACCTTCTGCTCATTTCCAATTTTGAATGGAAAAAATAAACAAATAAACAAATCCCAGATTTTCAGTGTGGTCTCAGATTTTTGTACAATGTATCATGTACTATAAAATCAATTATTGGGTTGCTCAGAGCCTTCCTTTATACACAATGCTTTTAGAATGTTTACATGTAAATAAAAAGTTATGATGAAACATTATATATAATAATTCATATATAGTATAATATATGATATATACTTCCAATCAAAAGTCTGGACACTACTAATCATAGAAAGGTGTTCTGTGTGTCAGGTAATGGAGACGAAGCCGGATGCAGGAGAAGAAAAGATTTAATACAAATCAAAACAAATAGAAATATAGAACTAGTGGCAACAACACACATAAAACAATGACCATAATGCAGAAACAGGAAACAACGGCAAAACAAGACAAACAAAAGACAATGTGTGCCGAGCAAAATGTGACATACATGTGATCATGAACCCCAAACGTGAATCAGGTGCAGATAGTCACGTGACATGATCAGGTGAGGTGCAGTGGCTGAGAATCGTAGTCTAGTCCTTTTCCGGTATTTACATAACAGAACCCCTATTTAACGCACGGCTCCCAAAATGTGTATAGGAGGGGGTACTGGACACCTAGACCAGATGTCCCTAACATTAACAAGTTCAATCGAGTATCATCCCTCACGGGGCCAGAAAAAGAACCCTTGGCATGTTCTCTGGGGTACAGATGTGGGGCGGCCTCTTCCGTACCACAGAGATGACGCAATATCCCCGGCCTGGCTTGGGCGTGGAGCAATGGCTACCGCGCAGCTAGCGGGGGGAACAAAGCTCTAGGAGGAGTCTGGGGGTGGGGACAGGAGTTCCGCGTTAACCATGGAGCAAGATGGGGGAGCAACGCTCTCTGCGAAGCATGGGGGGGATTTCCTCCACAGAGTAGAAAGGCGGAGCGATGGCCGAAGAGAAGCCTGGTGTAGTGATGTCCAAGGCAGAGCATGGGAATGACATGAGGCGTGAAGCCTGCAGCGGAGCAGGGAGGTGGAATGATGTCCTCAGCTGAGCAGGAAGGCGGAGCAACGTCCTCACCGAAGTAGGAAATTAGAGCAGTGGCCGAAGAGAAGCCTGGCACAGTGACATCCGAGGCAGAGCGACATGCGGCATGAAGTCCTCATCTGAGCGGCATCCTCGGCTGAGCAGGGAAGCTGAGTGTAGACCATTTACCTGTGAGCGGTGTCCTCAGCTCAGCAGGGAGGACGCCACTCACTGGTAAATGGTCTACACTTATGTAGCACTTTTTTTTAACTTTACACGTTCTACACTGTGTCTCATTCACCCATTCAGACACACACTCACACACATGCAAGGCGCATGTGGGCCGGGAATCGAACTGCCAATGCTACAATTAGTGGACAACCTGCTCTTCCACCTGAGCCACAGCCCCCACATAGGCAGGCTGAGCGAGAGCCGTGGTAGGGGAGGGAAAGTGGGGAAAGATCTTATGCATGGCTTTTCAGCCATGCTTCTGTGGCCCTGATCAAAGATTCCCTCCCCTCTGGTTCCAACCTCAGGGACTCCAAGATTTTCTCTTGGGTGGAGAAAAAAATCTGCTCTATCCATTTTGACTGTCTTTCGTTCTGTCAGGTAATAGAGACGAAGGCGGCTGCAAGTGCAGATAAGCTATAACGCGAATCAAAACAAAACACAAAACATGAAATATAGAACTAGTGTTAACAACACAAAGGCAAGGCAACAAACACAAAACAATGACCATAATGCAACAACAGGAAACAACAGCAAAATAAGATAAACAAAAGACAGTGTGTGCAGTGCAAAACGTGACTTAAATATAAGTGAACGTTAACCCCAAAAGTGAATCAGGTGCAGATAGTCATGTGCCGTGATCAGGTGATGTGCAGTGGCTGATGGGAATCATAGTCTCTAGTCCTTTTCCTGTATTTACATAACACAGTGACTATTTTCTATTATTTTAAATAATAATGCTAATATTTACATTATAAAATAACACACACTGAATTATACAGAGAGAAAAAGAAAATATACATATATTTTTAATTCTTAACAGTTCCTGATGAAGCGTCACACAGTCTTGGCTTCTTCTCAATTGGTTTCACGTGGAGCTTTACCCAGGAGGCATTTCTTAAACTTATCTTATTTTAAGTAAAAACTAATAATAAAACTACATTTTGATTCAGAAATAATATCTTTACATTGAAATTAAATTCATTATTTGCATCTGTCATAAGTTTTAATCAAGATGTCTTTAATACAATGCATTCTAGGGTGTCTAACTTATAATATTTAAATAAAAAATCTACGCCACTCTCTATACAGCACCAGTCAGTGGACCTCTGTCATTTTTTTTATCTAAAGGTAATGTACGGGATTTCTTTCTAAGACAAATATAACGTATGATTTTAATTTAATGGTGAGTGGTCAGTGTGCGGGAACTGTTGGAACATAACGTCCCAGGTGGCTTCCTCGGGAAACTGGTTGAGTGAACAGTAGCGGTTGAACCACAATGCATCTTACAGATACCAGTAACTAAGTTGGGCAGTACCTGCCGACAGCGGCAGATTAATCAGCTGATAGTTTTTAAAATTGATCTGAATGAAAACATAACATTCAGAGCAAATTTATTCTGAACTTTATTACAAAAATAAAGAGTATTGACTGTACCTTGAAAATGTACTGTACTTTTTAAATTATATATATATATATATATATATATATATATATATATATATATATATATATATATATATATATATATGTGTGTGTGTGTGTGTGTGTGTGTGTGTATATATATATATATATATATATATACACATACATACATACATACATATATATATATATATATATATATATATATATATATATATATATATATAAATAAACTATTAATAAATATTAAATAAAAGATATACATCCCAACTGAATCAAAAAAATTATACTCCAAATAACAAATGAAAATAGGGACATCCAAAATGAATAAAAAAACACTTCAAATAAAACAAAATTTGTCAGTGATAGTTTTTATTTTGCCTTTAGAGGCTGCTCTTGTACTGTAACTATGGACAGCGAACTCTTCTCAGCCGCTCCCGCAATGGACACAACCGGGAAAAACTATTGGTGTGGATTTTTGCAGATAACGTTGGTTCCAGCAATTTGTTATCTGTGCCAATTAATCGACCTCTAGTGAACACAAGGAATCTGTAAAGCTATGAAGCTTATTTCAACAAAGCTACTTAAATCAAATAATTTCTGACCACTGCATAATCCTGATAGTCACATCTTAAAGTTCACCTTTGTCCTAACGTGGGGAAACAGTAATTATAATGTAAAAATTAGGAAAGGTGTCAATAGTTTTGCCTGGAAACACATATGAAGGAACTGCTAAGCATTTCACTTTGTGAGATCTAAAATTCATCCTAGAAATTACTAAAATAATTTACTATAGAAGGAATAATATCAGCTTCAGGCAGAACCTGAATCATGTGGCTGTATTAAAAGATTAAATGTTCAAGTAGCATTAATATTTAGGCTTTTCACTGTTTCTTTATGTTTAATTCAGACAATTGTATATAACTCATTCACAGGATTTATTATTATTATTATTATTATTTTTACATATTTTTCTATGCCAACCAATCAAGATTTGTCTTTTTAGTATTAGTCTTAATCTATTCTATAATTAATGATTGTAACAATGAGATTTCATGTTTACTGGGAAATTATTATTGCATATTATTAAATACAGATGAGTAGACAAACCTAAATCTTTATTCTGTTGCTATAGAGTCTGAACAATAAAAAAAAAGCACATGAAAGTTAAGGAAATTACTCCAACATTAATTTAAATAAATAGATCACCAAGAATATTGACATTAGTATTTTTGTGTAAGGTTGACTGACTAGTTATAGCCTCTACATAGTAATAAAGGAGTATTGACAATATCAAAACAAAAATCTTTGCTGAATTAAGCATCCAGAAACACACAATTACATTAAGAATGATTTAAGAATGCATTTTAAAAGGCTTTAATACTGAGTCACAAAACCACAGACCAGTGAAAAGTGCTTTGATTTTGCTATCTGGAGGGAAAAAATCAGTATATTTTCCTCACAAAGCCTCACTGGTTGTTGTATTGAAAATATGACTCATCATCCTCAGCACATAAGACATCTCTGTAATAAACCCTATTGATGCAAGGAGGGATTTCATTATTCCACAAAAGCTATCGGACAAAGGCTGTGGACTCTCAAAGTCTCACCTCATTACCCAGAAATCACATAAAGACAAGCTGTCCAAGGCAAGAAGATTTACATTGCAGAGACAGCAGGAGAAGCTGAGAGTGTGTCAGTGCAGAATAGATCATGGAAAGCCATCATGGTGTTCATATGGACCAACTGAACTGGCTTTAGTTAATCAGACCCTTAGAATAGGGGCTCAGCAATCCAACCTGAAAAATGTCAACAACTAGCAGAGGATTATTTGGTTAAAATGTGTCTGACACTGAGAAGCCTTCCTTACAGCAATATTACCATAATATTTATTTTCTTTCATTAATTAATTCATGCAACACTATGCATAAATTTAGTTTATTAACAATATGTTTTATCTTCATCTCAATTAATAGTTTTTTATTTAAGCGTATTATTTTGGAAACAGACCCTAAATTCATCCAAATGTTCATGTGCGCTTACATGGTGTATAAATAAAAACTTTTTAAGACAATATGATAAAAATATGACTTCAACATAATCTAATTTGTTCAGTCTAAAGGAACTAGGCTGAGATCATCGGGGTCATGTTGGGAAATCTTCCATCTTTTATATTGTTGCACTTTTAATAGAAATGCTAAATTAATTACTTTAACACACACACGACTGAAGGGTTAAGTGCTTGTCATGTTTACCCAGTACCAGTTACCAGAACATCTTTTCAGTGACATGGACTACCAATTTATACTTATTCAGGTGTTTATGGATCATGCTGTATACTTAATTATATTTGAACTAACTGTGCTCAGTTAGGAACTCACCAGCCGATTTATGATATTATCTAATCAGCCAATCATCTGGCAGCAGTGTAACACATAAAATCATGCGGACAGAGGTCAAGAGCTTCAGTTAATGTTCACATCAAACATCAGAATGAAGAAAAATGTGATCTCAGTGATTTTAACCCCGGCATGGTTGCTTGTGTCAGATGGGCTGGTTTAAGTATTTCAGAAACTGCTGATCTTCTAGGATTTTTGGAAACAAGAGTCTCTAGAGTTTACACAGAATAGTGCGAAAGACAAAAAACATTCTGTGGGTGGAAACACCTCATTGATGATGAGAGAGATCAGAGGGGAGTTGCCAGACTATTTCAAGACAACAGGAAGGCTACGGTAACTCAAATAAGCACGCTTTACAAGCAGAAAATCATCTCAGAATGTATAACATGTTGAACCTTGAGGTGGATGGGCTACACCAGCAGAGGATGACATCACGTTACACTTCTGTCAGTCAAGAACAGTAATCTGAGACAACAGTGAGCACAGACTCACCACAACTGGAAAGTTGAAGATGGAAAAACATCGCATAGTGTACAGGTGTTCCTATTAAAGTGGCTGATGACTGTATAAAATTAGTATAAATTGTAAAGGTGCTTTTAATGTGTTTCATTTCACTAAAACCTGTTGTGGAATAAATCATCACTGCTTACCACTGGGTCTCCATTGAAACTTTTGTGTAATTTCAGTCATACTGGACTCAATGTTCTTAAGCAAACAGCCAACGATATGCTTGTCATTTTATGTCCTCTTGGGCATGTGTCCTTGCAAAAACAGACATACCTCTGTGGGCTAATGCTTAACATCTCGTTCTAATTCACAGTCTAACAACATTCTCCTTAAATAAACTTTGAGTATCGCTCTGAGCCAAACTGACACTGACACACCTCTGACAGAAATGGAAACTCCACTTGGAATTATAATATTTGTCCCAAATGCAAGCCAACTTTGTCCCAAATGCAAGTAGCTTGTTAGCAGTTAGCTTATGTTAGCGTTATTTTGAACTTTATTTGATTTAATGTCAGAAATATATCAGTCCTGCCTGTTGTTGATACATGACAGTGGTAATGTTTTACAACGCGAGGACGTAGTCATGTCACCAGAACTGAGTCAAGACATCAGTTTCCCAACGTGTAGTGAGCCAAGGTCCTTACCAGTGTCCCAACTCGTGTACACGACCTAGGGAGCTAGTGAGCTGATTGAGATGCATGTAGTGAGTTTTTCAGCCTTAGTGAAAACAGACAGAATGCTGTTGGTAGTTTTATCAGACAATCCTAAAATATAGCAAAAACATAATAAATGTTTTGCCTTACAAAAGACTCACTTCATAACCCATCTTCTAAATGGCGGGACTGTGGAAGGTTAGAAACAGGAGTCGTCTCTCCCTAGAGTATGTCAATATTGTTTATTGGATGGGTGTTGCAGTGACTTCTCTTTCTAAGTTCCACCTCACTAGGTTGTACACCTTTCTGTAAGACCCTGACAATAAGACCTGATAAAAAAATGGGTCAAGAGGTAAAAGCAAAGAAATAATTACAGAACCCAAGGATGACTGAAGGTGCAACATGCTTTTCCTATCTGTAACAGACTGGAAAAGCATGCACTGCCAAAGTAGTAAAGGGAGAGAGTATTTTCTCATCATATCATATGTATTTGCAAAGTCTAATTTTATATTTTGATATTTGGCCCAACATTAATTCCACTGGAATGAAAATTCAAAATGTCTCTTTTTGACAATTATAAATATGGTAATCATGTGTCCTATACCTAATAACTGGCAAACTTTCCTTTATAGAAAATGAGGGTCAGCACATGTCCTATAATTTACAACATGCTACAAAAAAAATAAGAAATGAGTCAAGGGTCATGTGATTCAACTCATAATTAAATATAATGTTTTGCTAAACGTTAGATGTAACGTTACTATGATTTGAGGGTCACATGACAGTGGCTTCCTCATGGTTTTGCTAACCGTTTTAATAAGCAGAAATCCGTTATTGTAAAATGCCCTAACAATTGTAAATGAGAGGCTTGTTTTCTAACAGGCTACTTATTCATGACACACTGCCTCGCCCGTCTTCTGTATGTGGGCCACTTGGGCCACTCACGTCACTTTGTAAATAGAGTCCAGTCAGTATTAATTTGTTGCACTACGGCCCATCATGGGGTAATTACAAACACACCTTCTAGGTTCAAAATCCTGCCTAGAGAAGACAAAGGAAATTACCCAAGGTCATTTATCCCCACAGAGCTTCATTAAGTTGAACTTAATTGGATGGGAACATGTCCAATCTGGCAGCACTGACCAGCTCACTGAGGATTGTGGAACAAATAAAAATAATGACACCGTTGTGTAAAAGAATCCAAGAACTGATGGTTATTGGACATTTTAGTGCATTGTAGCTGGACAGCAGAAACATGATTAATAAAGGGTTCAACTGCTTGATATGGAGAACTGAATGGAGCTTCAGATGATTCAACAACCTTAAAACTTTCTATGGTTCTTGGTGGTGTGACACACCTTGATACTGTAACAGTAGCATACATTACTTTTCCAAATGCCACCACTTGTTGCACTACACACATAAATGAATCATGATCTGTTGGAACGATTTTTATTAAGCAAATTAATTAACGTGCAGTTTCAGAATCAGTAACAAAGGATCAAAGAAAAGTGCTGATGAAAACTGTTCGAAAATGCTCCTAAGTGCGAATCTCATGGTTAAACATACTGAGAAAAAACAGACAGTAATCAGACTCAAATAACACATTTTATATGTTGTGCGAGGACAAAACACCACAGCTTATAACTAAAACATTTAGTTTTAGTTAGGCCACAATTGTAAGTGCTTGTTCTACATCCCATTCCAGATTTATTCCCCCTTTGGTGTTATAAAAACCTCCATTCTTCTGGGAAGGCTTTCCACTAGATTTTGGAGCTTGGCTGTTTGTATTCATTCAGCTACAACAGCATTAGTGAGGTCAGGCACTGATGTTGGGTGAGGAGGGTCCAGTTCCAGTTCATCCCAAAGGTGTTCAGTTGGGTTGAGATCAGGGCTCTGTGCAGGACACACAAATTCTTCCACTACAACATTGTCAAACCATGTCTTCATGTAGCTCGCTTTATGCACATGGGCATTGTCATGCTGGAACAGGTTTGGGCCTCTTAGTTGTGAAAGGTAATTGCAATTCCAACTTTGTGTCAACTGTTTGCGGAAGAAACACATATGGGTGTGAATAAAGTCAGGTGTTCAAAAACTTTTGTCCATATAGTGTATCTTTTCAGAGGGTGCAAACATGATGCTCAGTGCTAGGTTGGTGGTTAAGACATCGGACTACAGATTGGAAAGTAATGAGTTCATATCCCAACACTGCCAAGCTGCCACTATTGGGCCCTTGAGCAAGGCCCTTAACCCTCAACTGCTCAAAATAAATATAAATTGCCCTGGATAACGGTGTCTGCCAAATGCTATATATGTAAATGATCATATACTCATTGATTTCCATTAGTCTATATTAAAGCACGTAACAAGCCTACTAACTCACTATATGTCGATAAATTATATTAGATACCATTTTTAGCCTTGTCGATTAGGTTTCCGGGCAACCAAAACATGTTTTGACTGGGCATCACACTACCTAATGAATCATTTGTCCACCCCTGATATGATCAAATGATAGTGAGTCAGAGTCCCCAATAAGAAAGAACATCAAGAAACATAGACATTGTCCTGGAGAGTGACAGTTTAATGTGTTTCCTCAAACAAAGGTTGCTTGTGAGTGGTGCAGCAGACACAAGTTGTTTGGAAGATCACATGTTTGAATTCTGACAATGCCACAGCCATCTGTGATCAGTAGAGCAAAATGGTGCAAAAAATGGCTCTCTGGGTGGGAGGGATGCTATACACTCTCTCTTTCCTGTCCATCACAGGGATACTAGCCAATCATGGACATCTGTAAGCTCATGTATGTGGAAGAGGACAGATAGCATTGTCTTCCATGTGTCCACACATCCCTGTGAAGCAGCATGAGCAGCAGTCTGAAAAGATGTGTTTGCTTAGTGTTTTTCTAGGCACTCAAAGAGCTTTACACATTATGGGGGGGTTGGGGGAGTCTCCTCAAACACCACCAGTGTGTAGCATCCCATAGTCCACCAGAATGCCCACTACACACCAGTTATTGGTGGAGAGAAGAGGAGAATGATGTAGCCAATTAAGGGATGGAGATTAATAGGTGGCCATGATAGATAAGGGCCAATGGGAGAATTTTGCCAGGACACCGGGGTTTCACCCCTACCCTTTTTCGAAATGTGTCCTGGGATTTTTAATGACCACAAAGTCAGGACCTTGGTTTAATGTCTCATCCAAAAGATGGATTCATTCTCCCTGCCCGATAGCTTCTGGGGTGAAAGTGCGATAGCTAGTGGGTGGGAATTGGAAGTAAGGAAGGAAGTAAAGAGGAAGTAAAAAGTAAAAAAGTAGTGGCTATTCTTATGTAGGAATGCAATGGTTTTTTTCTGTGCTTTAGTGGCTATAGAAAACATTTTTAGATTCCTTACATAACCTTTATGAAAGGAAGCATGAATGCCATATAGTTCATTGTGCCTGCAAGTTATATCCACATCTTCTTTTACAGAATATGAAATTTATTATGATGTTCTTCCAGGCTTCCTCCATTATGGTTTCTCAGTTGTGAATGGCCATCATTATGCCACTGTAAAAAAAAAAAAAAGAAAAAAAAAAACCCAGCGGCATGATGAGTTGCCAAAGCGGGACAAAATGAAGACGGTTGGTAGGGTAGTTGTGTGTGTAAATCCTTGCTGTTCAATAACAAGCAATCATTTGTACTGCAACAACAAGTCAACATATTGGAGAACAACGACTCAGAAAATATCCATCAATAACAGTGACATCAATGGAGAGTCGATAGAATGATGCCCCATCATCATGCTAACATTTCCCCCCCCTTTTTTAATGATGAAATAAGGAAAAAAATATAAGGCTTGCACTTTCTTCTTTTGTTTTTTTCCCCTCTGTCTGCTTGTTGGAAGTATTGGACTTGTACAGTGTCAAAGGAGTGGGTTTGGGCAACTGCTGTTTCTACTCATATGCCAAACAGCCAGGTATCGAGGGATGGGGCTGATTGTTCTTTCTGCCCAAGGCCACTGTTTCAGCCCCGTGAATAATTAAAAAAAACAAGCTGGCCAGCATCAAATATTTAACAGGTGATGTTTATACACTGCTGTATAAAGCATTATGGCATTTTCTGGTTGAAAAACAGGAAATGTAGTTTAAAAGCCAGGGTTTTTGTCTCACACAGGAACTTTCACTTTAATATGTGTGTCAAAGCTAAAAAGTGGATTTTGAAACCCAACAAAAGCAGTCTTCATGATTTTAATGTGGTCTATTAATATGCTAAAATATTAGCAATGTAATTATTGCAATTTTACTCTTATATAACAGATCGCTTTTTTGGATGCTTTGGGTTGTAAGTAAAAAAGGAGAAGAAGACATTTGGGGGAAAGAATGAAAACACATTAGACGATTTTCCACTTGAAGGTACATCTGCATCTAACTACATTCTGCTTACAAACCAGTCAAATCTTAAGGGATTACTGCAGCAAACATGCTGGTTTCTGGTACTGTAGTATCAGAAGCTTGCAAACATTACCACCATATGTTCACAATCACTAAATTAGGAATCTGTATTATGGTTACTATTGTCTGTGTTAATGAACTCTGAGCTAATCATGTAACTCTGACTTTTATGGCTAAATCAACCAGGGACGTGCAGAAGCGGGAGCTTTGGGGGCTCGAGCCCCTGCCCTTTTTCAAAAAAATTTTAAAAGTTCCCCTCTTAACATTAATTAATAAACAATTATATTATGTAAAAAGCATTTGATTTTAAATTAACAGAAAAGTGTGCACAAAACACTAGCAAATTAATCACAAGAAAGTCTAAGAATTGTCCTTTTTATTTGTCCGACTCGAGTCTGCAGTCAGATAGTCTCATTGTCATGATGCAATTGTGATGCGTCTTGCTTCAACAGGCAGACAGGTATGCTGAAACCACTAACTCTTCTGCTAACCTTTTAGTAATATTAGCAGCATTTTATATGCTTATTGTCAGTAGTTTTCAAATTGATTGAGAGGGAATGTGTTGGTAAGTACTAGCTACTCAACTTTGTTAAATTTCCAGACATGCAAGTAACCTTGTTATATTATATGTATGTTATATAGTCAGTAAAGGCAGGATGCCAAACAGACAGAGACAGCAGAAAATGAAAGAAAAACTGAAGGAGGCAGCAAAAGAGACAACTTCCTTATCAACATGGGAGAAAAAAACGTGAGCTAGTATGAGACAAATAGTTGCAAAAAAAGGCTCGCTGCTATAGTCTGCATTACTGGTGTTCTATTCGGCTATACACCGATTACCCTTGCCCCCCTCGGCACCGCCTCCACTGTCGTTTTGCTTTTTTATATACATAAAAAACATTTAGTTCAGTTGGAGAATGTTCAATGGACGCTATAAACTGAAAGCGTCTGCTTCATTCAGCATGAGCTGCAGAGTTGCAGCACAGGATAATAATTAACCTACTTTTCAAGATCACGAATATATATATATATATATATATATATATATATATATATATATATATATATATATATATATACTGTGTAAATATATATATATATATATATATATATATATATATATATATATATATACATATACATATACATATATATATGTACACAGTATCTCACAAAAGTGAGTATACCACTCACATTTTTGTAAATATTTGATTATATCTTTTCATGTGACGACACTGAACAAATGACTCTTTGCTACAATGTAAAGTAGTGAGTCTACAGCTTGTATAACAGTGTAAATTTGCTGTCCCCTCAAAATAACTCAACACACAGCCATTAATGTCTAAGCCGCTGGCAACAAAAGTGAGTATACCCCTAAGTGAAAATGTCCAAATTGGGCCTAAAGTGTCAATATTTTGTGTGGCCACCATTATTTTCCAGAACTGCCTTAACCCTCTTGGGCATGGAGTTCACCAGAGCTTCACAGGTTGCCACTGGAGTCCTCTTCCACTCCTCCATGACGACATCACGGAGCTGGTGGATGTTAAAGAACTTGTGCTCCTCCACCTTCCGTTTGAGGATGCCCCACAGATGCTCAATAGGGTTTAGGTCTGGAGACATGCTTGGCCAGTCCATCGCCTTCACCCTCAGCTTCTTTAGCAAGACAAAAGTTGTTATCATGCTGGAATACTGCCCTGCGGCCCAGTCTCCGAAGGGAGGGGATCATGCTCTGCTTCAGTATGTCACAGTACATTTTGGCATTCATGGTTCCCTCAATGAAATGTAGCTCCCCAGTGCTGGCAGCACTCATGCAGCCCCAGACCATGACACTCCTACCAGGCCTTTTCTGAGTGGAACCTGTCCTGTTAAAACGCTGTATGGTCTTGGCCACCAGGCTGCAGCTCAGTGTCAGGGTCTTGGCAATCTTCTTATAGCCTAGGCCATCTTTATGTAGAGCAACAATTCTTTTTTTCAGATCCTCAAAGAGTTCTTTGCCATGAGGTGATATGTTGAACTTCCAGTGACCAGTATGAGGGAGTGTGAGAGCGATGACACCAAATTTAACACACCCGCTCCCCATTCACGCCTGAGACCTTGTAACATTAACAGGTCACATGACTCCGGGGAGGGAAAATGGCTAATTGGGCCCAATTTGGACATTTTCACTTAGGGTGTACTCACTTTTTTGCCAGTGGTTTAGACATTAAATCTCAATTCATCTTTTTAAAATTAAATTTTAATTGTAATTGTTTTTATGAATGTAAAAATAAAATACCATAGGTTATATTAGTTACTAAATTATAATTACTAGATTATATTAGTTTACATTGTCTACAAGGGTGATAAGAATATTTAGTTACATTAAAATTAGTAAAGTAGTTAAAGTACTAAAGTACTAAAATTTGCTCTTTGGTGATATAGCCCTTTTTGACATTTGAGGAACTCTCTGCACGTCCCTGAAATCAACACATTGCAACAAAGGCTATTCAGTCTACAGCTGTGAACGCATCATCTACAGTATCCACCACAATCTCTGGACTTCAGATCAATAAAGCCTGGGTCAGGAAGCCTGTATCACTGTTAACTGTCCTCAGAAACTGTTTCATTTGAAAGGCAACCTATAAAAGACTCACATTTCTATTAACATATGTTACAGAAAAACAAAGCAGGTCTTTGATGAGTGATAAATTAGCAGTCTCTGTTTGTCCCCTTGACTGCACATTCCTGTCTTGTAGCTGCCATGCTTTTCACATTTTTTGCTTACTACTTGCCACACAGGCCTGTGTTAAGTAATTATAAAGCCTCAATTACGACAAATTAGTCACATCAAGTGAAGCGACTTCTGACTGTGTCCTAGTTATTAGTCTTTTAACTGCCTTGCCCTTGCATTCACCAATGTGCCTTTTAAATAGTCACCTTTGGTCACTTGTAGCAAAGTGGAATCTACATGCACGATTACACTGCAGTTGTGCTCAGATTAAAAAACAACAACAACTCTGCTTCAAAACCAGTTTTGGGTACATGTGTACAAATACTATGAAATCATGTCTCTATAATGGCAGCTCAATCAGCTCAAAACATTAAGAATAAAAACGCAAGTACCACAGGAAAAAAATACAGCTCTCATTATTTTACAATCAGTGTATTCATGTTGTGTTGTACAGTATCATTCATCACTGATGTCATCATTATCATAATCATCATCATCATTGTTACCCAGTATCTATTATTTCACTCTTAGAAATCGGCATTACTATTGAAAATTCTCTAATAATGAAAATCTCTATATAATATAAGTGATTGCACTATATAATGACACTACATAATGCACTATATCATATTTTATACTTTTAAAATGTTTCTATTTGTGTAAACATCATTAGGATTAAATTATTCTATCCAAGTAATTATTTAATGCAGCTACAGTTAATCAAGCATTAGTCTGTTCAGAAACCATATCGGCTGCACACTTAACTTTCCCAAGTTTTACAAAAAGCATGATTATAAAATCAACCATAGGGTTTTTTTTTCTTCTGTTTTTGATAAAACTATCTTACATGCCACTTTGCGCCACTGCCTATGCAACAATCTTTTTTTTTTTTTCATAACTCAAATATGATTCAGTTAGAATTTTTGGAAGAACAAGTTATTAATAACTTCTTAATTAGTATTAAATTGATAATTCCTGTTAAATAAACATATGAACAATTTACATATCCAACGGGTAATGGACCAAAAACTAATAGAAGCATAATAATAATTATAATAATAAGATTTTTTAAAATTTTCTTTTTCTTTCTTTTTTTTGCTGTAAATCTAGCACTTGTGTAAATGGATTTACAGTAATAACACACTGGAATAAGGATTTGTCAAATTGCGGGGTCGCTCATGCACATGGTTCTGACGTCCAGTAAAGCAAAAACAAACAACCACACAAACAAAAATAGACATTGGTTCAAACGTTGACACAGTAAAATTTTAAAAACTAAAATGTCTGGGTTGGTGAAATGCACCCAACATGATCATCATCATCATCATCATCATCATTATTATTATTATTTAATTGTTGTTATTGTTTTCATTGTTATTCTGTCTGTTAGACTTTACCGATTTTAATGTCTGAAATGAATAGATCTCATTGAGGTTATTTTTTTCAGAAAAATATTGGCCTTGGCTTTGTTCTGAAGACTTGCAACATACAACACACAGTGTATCAGGAAGGAGATAGTGTAACCACCATTTAAAACACTGATCATTCAGAGATTTTCCAAACGCGACAAACAATCACATACCGGTGTGTTTTATCATTTGGACTCATTAATGGATGATTTCACTTTGTAAGGCATGTGCAAACACCATCCACAGTCTTCTGTGGGCAAAACAATATCACAATGAACAGAAATCATCAGTAATCAGTGATTTAAAATGTTAGAATGAGTTTACAGTGAAGTAATGAAACAAGTTTTGGAATAAACAGGAGTGTCTTGTAACTTTTAATTAGCAGATTCACTTACAATCGTTTCATGTCTTAAAATTTTGTTTATCAGTTTGGGGTGTGTGAAAAAAGATGCTCACGTTGAACATGTGACTCATGTGAATATCATTCAGAAAGGCCTTGAAACTTGGAAAAAAAACAACAACAAAAAAACAAGGACAGCATCCAAACAAGGCTATAAAATTGCACTCAGGGGACAATGATCACTTTGAGGCTACATGTTAGATGTTGACTGAACACTCAGAGTGAGTGTAACTTGTATGTATTTGCTCCTTAAAACCTGATTTTGTTGCTTTACGCAGAATAACTTGCCCCTCAGTAAAGCCAGAGGCAGCACTAAACACCATAAGCCTGCTTTCTACTATTTCAGCCTAAATCTACACATTCTAGCTTCCTGTTTCTCACATCAATGCACGACATCACTACTGTACCAAGGCACACAATGATTTCATGCATTTTCCTTGTTCGGTTATTTTTTATTTTCTTTTATTTATTTATTTATTTTTGGTGGTGTCAAGTGCCTTCCAGGCTCCGATAAGGCGTCCTAAACCGCATCGTCTCCTACTGAACACATCTGTCCAATATTGCTACACACCTTCAGGAAGTCTATTTAAATGTAACCAAGCTATAGATTTATATATATATATATATATATATATATATATATATATATATATATATATATATATATATATATATATATATATATATATATATATATATATATATATATATAAGCTGGAGTGAAAGTGGGAGACATAGTCTAGAGAAAGATAGAAACATGCTGCGTTCCCAACCGCGCAATATGGCACTGATTAGTATTAAAATATGCAGTAGGATAGGTTATTACCTTTACATTACCACTGCCTATATGTTATATACAATAACAAATTTTGCATTAGAGATAATACGATATTAGAGCACAGGAAAGAGAATGGTTGTCCCAAACTAATACGGTTCCGAACTGTCTATGAATCTGGCCCGGGCTGGTGTGGATCAGACCCGGGATATGTGTGTAGAAGAGCGATGCGCGGTTTGGGACGCAACCTGAGTACAGTGTCGGTCTCCTCGGCTGTTGCGCAGAACCTCCACCCGCTCTGTGTTTATAAACTTTTGCAACCTTAGAAAATAAAACAAATGGATTCCTCACCCGAGCAGTTCCACCCGGTGGGCGTCTGGCAGTCGCTGAGGGAAGATGGGAAAGCGCGGAGGCGCTGCACGGGGAAAGTAGCGAGGAAAGAGACCACAGCGACCCACAGCCAGTCTCTGGCAGCGCGGCTCCATGAGCGCCGAGGCTCCGCTGTGGCCGAAACCGCCGCGAAACCCATCTCAGTTTTCCTCCCGGTAGTCCGACTCAGGCCAAATCACAGGCCGGAACGGGGCCATTTCCCGCGACCCATTAAGCGCTGCCGTTAGTCGCGCGACTGCACCGGATCCGCCCGGAACCGAAGAGCAACCAGGCGCGAGATGATGGAGAGACAGAGAGATAGAAGGGGGAGAAAGATTGTGAATATGATGATGAGGAGGAGGAGGATGGAACACCAGGATGAGAAGATGCCCAGGAAGTCAAAATTAAAAGAAAAAAGAAAGACAACTAAATAATTGATAAAAGGGGGCAATAAGGCAATTCCATTTCGCAAGCTGGGTTTAAGATCCGCTGGGCTCCGAGATGCGTTTACTTTACTTTCATTCCCTTCTCGCGCTACCCGTTATAACCACAGTGACTCGCAGCGCGCGAGCAGCAGGTTTCCAGTACGCTCCTGAGTCATGTGGTCTAGGGCCGGGCGGAGCCGCGCCGCTGATTGGCTGAGACAAAGAGATCGAGAGAGAGACAGAGAGAGAGAGAGAGAGAGAGAGAGAGAGAGATGCGGGGGAGCGCGAGGGACCGGGGCGTTCACGCCCAACGCTTAGACTGGTCGGTTGAATATATCACATCAGAATCCCCAGTGCTGTGTGAATACACTACACTCTCTGACTATACACACAGTGGGGTCCAGAGGTTTGAGAGTATTAGTGAAAAGAATTCTATTTTGCAATCATTTCTAATTGCATACAGCAATTTTCATTACAGATTATATTACAGACAACAACCTGAGTGAAAAGTATAGAATCTCTGAAAATTGACATGAAATTCAAAGTTTCTTAGAATTTGTTATGTCCCGTTTTTTGCTTTAATGGCAGCATGCACTGAAGCCCGGCATGGACTCCACAAGTTTGTGCAAAACCCTGTGATCCATTTTCGATCAAATTCACCGGTGTGTGGTCTGATCACATGACCTTAAAGATCATTAATGTACTTTTAACTAGCTTTTAGAGTAATAATTTAGTGTCAGCATGGTGGCACAGTGAATATCACGGCCATCTCACAGCTCCAGGGTTCCTAGGATTGATCCAAAACTCAGGTTACAGTCTGTGTGGAGTTTCTCTACATTCTCCTCATGTCCACCTGAGTTTCCTTTGGGTTTCCTCTGATCTCTCAAAACATGCAGGTGGTTGCATGTACACTACATTAAGTGTTTGTGTGTGTTTGTGAATGGTGCTTTGTGAAGCACTGGCGTCCCATCCATGGTGTATTCCCATCTCGCACCCTGTATTCCCAACTCCACATTCATCATGACCATGACCAGGATAAAGCAGTTACTGAAGATGAATGAATGCATTCTTGCACCTTTTCAGTTAAAACATACACAGCGGGTATCATTACAGTAACAAGGAAAGTTACAGTTTAATACCCCTTTTTTCTTAGAATGTACAGTGTTTATATAAAACCAATTGGACAAGTCAGCACTAAAGGAGTTACTTTAACACCACTAAACTATCCAGTTGTTTATTCATAATAATTGACAGAGTTTACAAAACACTGCATTGGTTAATCAGTGCATTATTTAAGGTTAACGCTACAAGAATGTGTTATTCCATCAAATATGTTAATTCAATACAGTATGAGCTCATTCATCTTACTTTAATAGCATATGGGTTTGTTCTAAATGTGGTGAGAAATAATTCAATATAGTAAAAGCTAATTTAACACTTTGTGAATGTATTAAATATAGCAAGAGTTAATTCAATACTCGTTTAAACATCATAAATGTTCATTCAGCACTACAGTGGTTAATTAGAGATTTAATTTGTCATTCATTTGTTCATTCATTCATCTACAGTAAGCTCTTTATCGTGGTCTGGATACCATTAGATCTGGAATTGATTACAGGAACACTGGACACCAGTTCACCTTGGATGGGACACCAGCCCACTGCAAGACACCATGAATGCACACATTTACTCACTCATTGACATCTAGGGGTAATTTATCTTAGCCAATCCAGTCAGTGGCACCAATGCACCTTTGGATAATGGGAGGAAACTGGAGAATCTGAAAGAAACCGTCATGGACACAAGAAGAACATATGAAACTCCACCTGAGCTCAGGATTGAACCAGCAACCCTGGAGCTCCGAAGTAGCAATAGTACGCTCACTGTGTCACCCCTCGAGTTAATTAAATGCTATAAAATGCAATACAACTCTGTAGTTGTTTATTCAGTGTAAAATGTTATTCAAAATGTAATTCAATACCGTGAGAGCTCATTCAACACTACAGTGTGGTTAATGAGAAGCACACGGTCATGTGACGTAATAAGTACACCCCATGGAAATTGTTGACTTTTTGACATATTTGGACAAGCAAATATTTGATGCTCTTTGAAACACTGCCTATTAATAAAGGTGATACACTATCAAATTACACATAAAATTGACATTTTGCACTAATTTTTACAATTTAAATGAACAAAAAACACCAGATCAGTCAGATGGAAAAAGTAAGTACACCCCTACATTTATCACACCTTCAAATCCATTAAATTACAGTCAGGTGTTCAAGATTGGGTGGCAGTGATTAGAAGCTGCTTAGGGAGTGCAGGTGGAACCTGTCTTATTTATACCCCTCTCATATCTAGTGTCTGGTGTTCCCTTTGTTATTAAGGCATTTGGTGTCATAATGCCAAGATCTAAAGAGTTCTGTAAGGCCTTCAGAAAAAAGGTTGTGGATGCCTATGAGTCTGGCAAGGGTTTAAAAAAGATCTCCAAATTATTTAATATACATCATTCCACTGTAAGGAAAATAATCTACAAATGGCACAGCTTTCAAATGATTTCACAGATTTCAAACTCCAATTTGTCCAAGACTGGCTGTCCCAGAAAATTCAGTCCAAGAGCTGTCTGATGCAAAAAGAAGTCTCCAAGAACCCCACAATTTCATCAGAGGATCTGCTAGTAAGTATTGGTACTGTTGGTGTTAAAATGCATGCTTCTACAATCATAAAGAAATTGCATAAATTTTACCTTCATGGGTGGCGTGCCAGGAAAAAGACTTTGCTGTCTAAAAAGAACATTAGAGCAAGACTACAGTTTACCAATGAGCATATAGGCAAAGACCAGGCCTTTTGGAATAATGTGCTCTGGACAGATGACTCAAAGCTAGAGGCGATGCTTTTCAGGAGAAGCACCTCATACCAGCTGTGAAGCATGATGGAGGTATTGTTATGGTTTGGGGTTGTGTCACTGCCTCAGGGATGGACAACTTGCATTCAATGATTCAACTATGAATTCTGCATCATATCAAAGAGTGCTTAAAGATAATGTGAGGCCAACTGTCCAAAAGTTAAAGTTGAACCTAAATCACACGAGCAAACCCACCAAGGAATAGCTCAAAAAGAAGGAATAGAGGGTTATGGAATGGCCTAGTCAAAGCCCAGATCTGAATCCCATTGAAATGTTGTGGGGGGATTTGAGACGGGCAATACATGCAAAAAAACCTTCAAACATCTTGCCACTGAAAGAGAATTTAATGGAAGAGTGGTCAAAAATTCCAGCAAGCCTGGTGGACAATTATGCAAAAATGCCTACAAGAAGTTATTTCTGCTAAAGGGGGCAATACTAGCTTCTGAGACCAAGCGTGTACTTACGTTTTCCACAGAAGGATATCATATCTTTTTATATTTCTGTTAAATAAATGATTGAAAAAGCTCATTTTCCTTGTGGTTTTGTTCAAATTTATCAACTTTATTAATAGGCACTGTTTCAAAGAGGATCAAATGTTTGCTTGTCCAAATATGTCAAAAAAAAGGCAACAATTTCAGAAGGGTGTACTTATTTTTTTCACACGAGTATATATGTGTTAGTCAACACCAGGTGTTAATTGAAAGCTGTAAAAAATGAGTTTTAGGCTAACTTGGAATATGCTGTGCACCGAAGAAATGTCTCACTTAATCATGTAAAAGTTATAAACATGTCCATGTCCATGTGAAATGGTGCTAAATGATCGGATATATATTACATAGCCTTAGTACACACCTACATATCCAAGTGTTTAAATTGGAACTTTGGACAGTGAGACAGGACCAGTGTCACCCAGAGAACTTTAATGCAATGGTTCAGTTTAAAACTCTAATGCTCCTAACAATAAATGGAAGAACAGACCAATTAGCGAAGTTGCATTTACATAACGCTAATTGGTGTCTATTTACTTTAATTTATTGTTAGCAACATTAGGTAGTATCCACCAATTAGCAGAATGTCATTTGCATAATGCTAGCTTCCATTCATTGTTAACCAAATTGGGTTAAGCAGTTCCTGTAATGGCACATTGGTCTGGCATGGTATGTATGTGTGTGTGTGTGTGTGGAAGTGGGCATGCCGTGAGGCCTGGCAGTGTAATTTAGCCTCGCTAGTTCAAACACAGGCCTGCAGGAATCGATGTGGCTGGAACTTGGATAATTGTGAGGCTTTGAAATAACACGGACAAGAGCTTCCGGTCCTAAACTTCATAGATTAAAGTATCAGATAGCAGGAGGGATCAGGTTCTTACAAGTCTGGTAATTGATATGCTTTTGCTTATGAGTAGGCCTGGCAATTGAGTAGAAAAAGATCATTATGAAACAGAGCAAATGAATATGTTTGTTAACTGTCATCATGTGTCATTCTGGAAGCTGGAAGTGAAAAATATTCTTCCTTCTCAAACAACCTGCTTTGACTTCAATCGTAGTCTTAATTATAAAGGGATCATATTCAGCAAAGTGATGATGAAATTTGCACTGTGGCCTAGGAAGCCATTCAACAGGTTAAATGTTGACCTTTTCTATTATTATCTACTGTATAGTTCTGGAAACTGCAGGGTTTTAAAAAAACAAACAAACAAAAAACAAAAACAAAACTGAAATATGTTTCCCTTTTGCATGCAAGCAGAAGTTCTAGCAATTAAAGCAAACATGAACATGGAGAAAATAACATTTAAAGACTTTCAATTTTCAGTTCCACTGAAAGACACTGCACCTACTTCTACATTTGTAACCAGAGTCTACATATGAAAAAAACAACAACATTGCTGACAAGTTTTAAAGAACTATAAGTTTATAATGAGAAATGAACTTACTGATTATCAGTTTCATCCACATCATTACCTCATCACCTGAGTTAAAAATCAGTCACAGCCTCATCATCATCATCATCATCATCATCTCCTCTTCACTCGAATGATCACTGTTCATGCTAACATCAGCGGGGAAATAATCACTGTTTTATTCAGTCAGTTTTGTTCTGTTGACAAAATTTCTTGTTATTAATGTCTTTTTATTAAGATAATTTAAGGCAAGACTACAGGTATATAGTGATCTTTAATACAATAGATATAACGTGCAATCTTCATACATAAGAACACACAAACACAAATCCAACAATAATCAACATTATGGGAAATTCTTCTGTAATATCATTCTAATTATGATGAATGCAGATCATCTAGATCAGAAAGAGAGATTTTTAGTTCTGATAATAGAAAAAATGGTTTTGAGAAAACAATTTTAAAAACAGAGGTTTTATGTATGGTTCAATGTGCTTCCAGTCTGGTTTGTGTCATTTATAAGGGTTAAAAAGGAAATTGACATATATATTATAAATATCATCATCAGGAAATAAGCTTTGCAGGGGTATATACTGTAACATGGCACCACTGTACTGAGTGGGCAGAGCTTAAAGCTTTCTTCAAAGTTGCTAAGTTTCAGATAATGGCAAAACAAACAAACAGTGAAATGAAAATTATTCTGCTGTGTTTTGATACGTTTTTCTATTCTTTTCTTTTACTTTATTCTAACAGTTTGAAAAATGTAATATGTTATACAAAAAATATGAAAAATGATTGTGGGGCTGGTGGCTTAGTGGTTAGCACATTTGCCTCACACCTCTGGGGGTTGTGGGCCTGAATCCCACCTCCACCCTGTGTGCGTGGAGTTTGCATGTTCTCCCTGTGCTTCAGTGGTTTCCTCTGGGTACTCGGTTTTCCTCCCCCAGTCCAAAAACATGTGTTGTAGGCTGATTGACATTTCCAAATTTTCCATAGCACATGAATGTGTGTGATTGATTGTATGATTGTGCCCTGTGATGGGTTGACCCCCATACAGAGTGTTCCGAGCCTTGTGCCCCAAGTCCCGTGGGATAGGCTCCAGACTCCCTGTGACACTGTGTAGGATAAGCATTATGGAAAATAGATGGATGGATTGTGACCAAAATTGATGTTTCTACCTGTAGTATATTGAGAAAGAGCATTGTGGACATTTTGACAGCCCTTATCTGATTACAAACAACATTTATTAATCTTATATCCATTTCACTATGGCAGGCAACTATACAAAAACTTGATCAAATCATGAAAAAAAATCACACTTAGACAGCCAGGTTTTAGAGCTCTTTAGGCAGATTGTGTTGACTGTTTCTGCCACTGCAGTTGCTAAACTGGATCACTCTAGAACGTGTTCTTTGCTACAGCCTAAATTAAATAATATCCATTTTGTTTTTATGAATTATATTTATCATTTCATAAAGAAAACATGTCAAAGTACATTTTTGGCAGAAAAAGATCAATTTTGGTCGAAACCCATTTTTTTTTTTGTCATTTTTCCATCACTTTTTCAGAATTCAGCCACAGGGACAGGTTTTCCTCCAGACCACCACACACATAATGTATCAAATATATAAAGAATTATTCAAGGGCTCTCATTTGAGACAAACAACACATGCATATACAAAGTATCAAAGTAACACTCTGTCAGCATCATTAAATATTCCTGATAAAATATCACATCATGTATCAGATTTTTAACCATTTATTAATTAGTAATTAGCACACATAAATGCTGCACATAGTATCTAGCACAATTTAGCTTTTTTTTTTTTGAGTGCAAAATATGCTACAAAATGGAACGTGAACGTACTGAATGACAATGTGTTAATGTCTACATCTGTAGGAGGAAAACAACCATTTCACAAGTGTACTCAATTTCTGGATGTGTTAGTGCTTTTTAAGGAATGAATCACTGTTGATGTGGATGTGAAATAGAAAGTGAGACTCATCCTTTTCTCTATCAGAAGACAGAACAGGCTCAAAACCATGAAATCCATAACGGAATAATGAATAACGAATAAGGAATAACGGCTTAGTATGGCTCTGGCAGCAAAACTCAGAAATGCAATATATTGCACACGAGGGGTTGAGGACTAAACATAATCAAAGGTAAAACATAAACAGCTGAGACACATTAACAGACAACCAATAACATAACAGGGGCGGAGACATGACATAAACCATAACAAATACACGTGTAGTAAATGAACAAAGACAATGACAAAAACCCATAAGTGCTCGCTCCGGTGCTCAGCATCTCTAACAGTGTGAACCTCTAACAGTGTGATATTTGGCAGGATATTAATCCCCAGATGGTGGATTAGTATAGCCTGATTGGTCACATAGGCTGTATTCCAATAATGTTTTTAATGTGCTCTTGTCCACTTCTCCTTAGCACTCCTCCCAGCCTACTGAGGGAATTTTTGTCAACTAAATGGAGATTCCAAGAGTTGTTTAATATCACTGGGCTTTGGAGAAGCTTTAGTGAACTGCTTATAGACTGTGTAAGCAGATCAGGTCCAGAAAGAAATGCAGTTAGATTGGAAACAATATCAGTAACAATAGTATTGTGAGGGAAATTATTAATTTCTTACTTTAAGAAATTAATAATTTAAAAATAATTTTTTATTTACTGTAATAGCTCTGTTCAAGTTCATCAGTGAATAATGCCGCTTGTGGTCATGTCATGGAGATCAGCACAGAACATTCTTTCCTCTTATATTGATGTTATTAAACATGTTATTGTCTTCAGGAATGTCTGCATATCTGCTAAGACCTTGAAACCACCAAACTGGCTCAACCCTCCTAAACTCTCTTTTCAAGACTCGCAGATGTCCAGCTCTCCTTATCTTAAAACTTATATAGGGCATGTTAAAGACGAGTGCCTCAGAGCGCTCTCATCTTCTATCCTGCTTTCTTCTATCCTGCATTCTTCTATCCTGTATTCAACCTTCTGTAATAAACCTTTTTCAACTGAGAGGATGAGTTTACTGGTGTTTGAATTTGATTCAATTCAATTCAATTTTATTTGTATAGCGCTTTTTACAATAGACATTGTCTCAAAGCAGCTTTACAGAAATATCAACATGGTATACAGACATTAAAGGTGTGAATTTATCCCAACTGAGCAAGGCTACGGTGGCAAGGAAAAACTCCCTAAGATGTTTTAAGAGGAAGAAACCTTGAGAGGAACCCGACTCAGAAGGGAACCCATCCTCATCTGGGTAACAACAGATAATGTGAAAAAGTTCATTATGGATTTATATGAAGTCTGTATGGCCTTAGAAGCAGCCGTAGTCCCAGCAGTCTGGAATTTGAGAAGATTTGAGCTCCATCCAGAGGCAGAAAGGATCTGGATCTCTAGTATCTCCATAAATTCGTGTGGGGCTCGGCAAAAGGAGAGAGGGAGAAAAAAGATTATTAAGACCGCGAAGTAGTAAAATAGAATCTAGTTAGGGTAGGCTTGAGTAAACAAATACGTTTTAAGCCTAGACTTAAAATTTGATGAATTTCAAAATTACTTTATTTTTTTTTCTTAATATGGTACATTTACTCAGTTTAAACATTTGATATGTTTTCTATGTTCTATTGTGAATAACATATGGGTCTATGAGATTTGCAAATCATTGCATTCTGTTTTTATTTACATTTTACAATTTTACACAGTGTCCCAACTTTTTTGTAATTGGGGTTGTACATGTTTAGGGCTTAGCCTTGTTTTTTTAATCACTCAATGGTACCGATTTCAGCCCCTGTGAACACCACCAAGTACGGAACAGGGTCGGTGACATAGCTACTATCAGTCCCTATAAATTCACATTTCTGCCATGCCTAACCCTTGAGAGCTTTCTGAAACAGGTTCAATCACTGAGACTTACCTTGAGTCATTTTCAAGCCCTGAGTCAGCTTATGTGCTAATCTTAGGCTCTGTTTTGTCCCATGCGCCAGCCCTGGTCATATTGAATTCCAAAAAACATACGGCCCAGAAAGGGTAATGAGTATAACACTGGGTCCACCTCAGGTGTTGAATCTGGCTTAAGGGATGGTCCTTTAGTCTTCCTTTGTGGCAGATTCAACACCTGAGGTGGACCTATTGTTATGCTCATTTCTCTGTTGCCTTGCTTATGCTGCCTAAAGGCCCTTTTCCCTTCCTCACTGGCCTTGTTCTCTTCCTGGTTGTGTTTATTGTCCCTGTTCCCTTCCTGGTCATGTGCCCCCCTTTTCCTTCCTAATTTGTACACCAAACCTGTTCCCCTCTTGGTGGTGTTCACTGGCCCTGTTCTGATTTAGGTGGTGGTCCCTGCCCCTGATTGCTTGCTGGTGCTCCTCATAGGTCTTATTCCTTTTCTGGTATCCTCAGGGGTTCTGTTTCTTTCCTGATGCTCCTCACTAGCCCTGTTTCATCCTGGCGGTGTTCAAAATACCTGTTCCTGTCCTGGTGGTGCACACTGACCATTTTCCTTTCCTACTGGAAGAAAAGAATTTCACTGTGATGTAATGTATATATGACAAATAAAGGCTTCTTCTTTTGTTCCCTTCTTGAAGCTTCTCAGCAGCCATGTTTCCTTTCTGGTGGTGTACACCAGCCCATTTTCCATTCTGGTGGTGTCCACCAATCCAGTTCCCTGCCTGGTGGTGTTGGTAAGCCCTGCAGCTTTCCTAGCCTTAGTGTCAGACTTTGCTTCCTCTCCAGCCTTAATCCCATGCTGCTTCATCACTGGGCATTTCAGCTACTTACCCCTTTTCTGTACCCCTTTCTATATAACTGAATCTGCCCTAGTTTATTGGACCTTAGCTGGGATTTTAAGCTGCATACAGTGCATCCGGAAAGTATTCACAGTGCTTCACTTTTTCCACATTTTGTTATGTTTCAGCCTTATTCCAAAATGGATTAAATTCATTATTTTCCTTTTCACAACGTGAAAGAGGTTTGTTTGAAATCTTTGTGAATTTATCCATCCATCCAACCATCCATCTTCTACCGCTTACTCCTCTTTGTGAATTTATTAAAAATAAAAAACAAAAAAAGGACATGTACCTAAGTATTCACAGCCTTTGCGCAATACTTTGTTGAAGCACCTTTGGCACCAATTAGTGCCTCAAGTCTTTTTGAGTATGATGCTACAAGCTTGGCACACCTATTTTTGGGCAGTTTCTCCCATCTTCTTTGCAGGACCTCTCAAGCTCCATCAGGTTGGATGGGGAGTGTCGGCGCACAGCCATTTTAAGATCTCTCCAGAGATATTCAATCGGGTTCAGGTCTGGGCTCTGACTGGGCCACTCAAGGGCTTTCACAGAGTTGTCCTGTAGCCACTCCTTTGTTATCTTGGCTGTGTACGTAGGGTCGTTGTCCTGTTGGAAGATGAACCTTCGCACCAGTCTGAGGTCCAGAGCACTCTGGAGCAGGTTTTCATCAAGGATGTCTCTGTACATTGCTGCGTTCATCTTTCCCTTGATCCTGACGAGTCTCCCAGTTCCTGCTGCTGAAAAACATCCCCACAACATGATGCTGCCACCATCATGCTTCACTGTAGGGATGGTATTGGCCAGGTGATGAGTGGTGCCTGGTTTCCTCCAGATAGGACACTTGCCAGTCAGGCCAAAGAGTTCAATCTTTGTTTCATTCATGGACTGAGAGTCCTTCAGGTGCCTTTTGGCAAACTCCAGGTGGGCTGTCATGTGCCTTTTACTGAGGAGTGGCTTCCATCTGGCCACTCTACCATACAGGCCTGATTGGTGGAGTGCTGCAGAGATGGTTGTTCCTCTGGAAGGTTCTCCTCTCTCCACAGAGACACGCTGGAGCTCTGTCAGAGTGACCATTGGGTTTTTGGTCACCTCCCTGAGGCCCTTCTCCCCCGATCATTCAGTTTGGCCAGGTGGCCAGCTCTAAGAAGAATCCTGGTGGTTCCAAACTTCTTCCATTTAAGGATGATGGAGGCCACTGTGCTCATTGGGACCTTCAATGCTGCAGAAATGATTCTGTACCCTTCCCCAGATCTGTGCCTCGATACAATCCTGTCTCAGAGGTCTACATACAATTCCTTGGACTTCATGGCTTGGTTTGTGCTCTGACATGCATTGTTAACTGTGGGACCTTATATAGGTGTGTGCCTTTCCAAATCATGTCCAATCAACTGAATTTACCACAGGTGGACTCCAATCAAGTTGTAGAAACATCTCAAGGACGATCAGTGGAAACAGGATGCACCTGAACTCAATTTTGAGTGTCATGGCAAAGGCTGTGAATACTTATGTACATGTGCTTTTTTTGTTTTTTATTTTTAATAAATTTGCAAAGATTTCAAACAAACTTCTTTCACGTTTTCATTATGGGGTATTGTTTGTAGAATTGTGAGGAAAATAATGAATTTAATCCATTTTGGAATAAGGCTGTAACATAACAAAATGTGGAAAAAGTGAAGCACTGTGAGTACTTTCCGGATGCACTGTATGCTTGTCACTGAGGTGGTAACATCCATTGTAGACAGTATTATTCTACAAGAATATTTTTAAAGTACATACAGTTATTGGACCTTAAGGAGCATTGTTGTACCTTCAAGAGTACATTTAAATAGTTTGGATCATAGCAAACAGTATAATCATTTTACTTTTTCTGTGATCCAAGTGTCATTTAGAGCTGCTCATTATTCACAGCCTTTTATCCTTTTATTCAGGTCATGGTCCTGTCTGACCCTTCACCCATCACAGTGAATCTTTCTCTAGTTTCAGTATCAGCTCTATTCTCAGCCTCAAACACAGTTACCACGTGTGCTTCTGTCTGCACTGCTGGTTTTGCTTTACCCTCTGGACCTGTGTTTTTTCATAGTCTTGTCTGTGTTCCATATCACAGTCCAGACTTTGGCTAAGGCCTTGGGCTGAGTGGGGTATTTCCACTACACAAACCACCTTGAGGTACAAGTCAACCTCATGATTGGTCTGCTTTGGGGTTTTGGTGTTGGGGTCCTGTCACTGTGCCTGTGCTTACTACAGAGTACAGAGGAGCAATAGGAGGTACCCAAAGGCAATTGCTGTTGCTGGCAAGCCCCAATATTTGCTGCTTATATGTTATGTCCACTTCTAAAGCAAGCCATCAAATAAACCCCAATTCCCTTAATATCCAGCCAGCAACCATGTTGATGATTACACACATCTTCACAATCACACACATTCCTTTAGATAACCTAGACATTTAAACTGTCTTTGAAAAGCCTTGCTCCACCACTGCCTATGACAATACTAAGTCTGTTAAACATTGCCTGGTTTGTCTTGCTGTTTGACCTCTGCTTTGTTTACTGTTTGCCCAGTCTACCCATTTGTCCAATCTAGTTTAGTTTATGCGTGACCTCTTGCATGTTTATCATTTTGGATATTGCTTAGCCTGTTTGCCCTGTTTTTTTTGTAATAAAAGCCAAAACTTGCACTTGTCTTCAGTAAACCTGATACTGTATATGTGAGATTAGTCATTGAACCTGATTTCACCTCTTAATTCATTTTACAGAACAATAGAGAACTAGACAGGTTGAAATTTGAACACATTTACACATGGAATTTATCACTGAGATCTACTGAGATGTATGCATAGATGAACAGTATGCAGCATCTTAAAAATCCTTAATTGGGGACTAACCCATGAATAGCTTGTAATGGTCCTATTGCTGGTGCACAGTTTGCTGGTGGATAAATAGGAAAGCATTAGACAGGCCCTTATCCAGTTCTCCCAGGGTGAATTATAGCTCCTTCACCAAATGCTGTAGTAACAGCTTATCAGATATGGACACAGTGTGGTATAGCATAGGATTCCAATCTATATTCACAAAACATTATATATAAAATGCACTATCACTGGATAGAAGCTTTTCTAAACACATTAACCTATTTTGGATCTTGGGAAACACTATAGAATAAAATCTATTAACTGCATTTCTGAGTATTATGTTAACTCATATAGTGAATAATATAATGATATAAATGATGATAAGAAAGTCTCAAATAATTATATTTTTAGCTTGTATAAACTTTTCCATTTAGGTCTAAACAAAATGAAGTTCTTAAGGGTTCTTTGGATGGTTAACAGATTTAATGGTTTAATGTAATTGGAACCTTTTCTGGAAGATAAACCGTTTTGAAGGGTTCTTAATATGACCTCTAAGGATAGCCGTAAGGTACTTTAAGGTAACCATACTTGCTTTTGGCTCAGTGGTGGACTTGTGGCTAGCATGCAGCATTTTCACCACCATGGCCTGGGTTTGACTCCCGGTCAGGAAACCAACCTCTGCCACTGGAGGGTTGCATGATTCAGTGCACTCTCCGTGCTGGTCCCAAACCCAGAAAATGTGGAGGGCTGCATCAGGAAGGGCATACGGCATAAAACCTGCCAGACTCAAAATATATGGAAGGGTGATCTGTTGTGATGACCCTGAACGGCAGCAGCTAAAAGTAAGAATAAAAAAAAGTGTGGGCATCATTTATTGAAGAACATTAACATCCATCTACCTTAAAAAGAGGGACTTCTAAAAGGATTTCTAAAATATGTGCACATAACCATACTTAACACATCAGCATGATAATTGCAAAAGCTTAGCGGGTGCTGGACCAATAATTCACAAAATCCAGCTGTCGTCTCTCTGCCTTTGCGGAACTTTAACAGATGTCATTTATATATTAATCAGGTTTGTTGATACTCACCGTTAAGTAGTACCGGCACTTCTAAAAATCTCTCGTTGTAGCAACTGTATTTTTGGCTGCACACCCACACTAAGTGGAAATTAATTTCACAGATTACAAAAAAAAGTGTGATTGTGTGATTTAATAAATTCCTGTGGAGTTTGTGATTCATGTATGTATGCATGCTTGTGAAAAATAATAGAATGTAACAGCGTGACACAAGAGCTCACGTTTTTGCACTTGTCGCAGACCCAGTGTGTACTGAAACAATTCTTAAAGTGGACGAGCAGATGAAAAAAAAAATGCATCAGTGGCTATTATTAACGTAATATATAGTATGTTTCAAATATTGGCCGTTTGGTATATAGAGATACAAATAGGAACACGGCTAAATTTGACTTCCTATACTGAATCTACATGCCTATTACATGTTTTAAATCATACGTGCATTTAATGAACATTGACTTATTATTAGCAAAACCTTAGGGGGAAAAAAACAAGTCTTGTGATAAAACTTAATAAAACTTAAAAGATTGCAGGATTTATTGTAATTATACATAAAAAGTAGAATCGAATTCTGCTTTTCTTCACATAGCTTGGAAGGCCGCTGAGGTCAGAGCACAGGTCAGCCATAACACAGCAGAAGCAGAGAAATATAAGGCATTGCCTACAGGCCCAACAGTGGCAGCTTGGCAGTGCTGGGATTTGGACTTTGAACTGCTCTAACTCTGCCTCAGCACTATATATAAAACATATTTTTATATCACGTTTGTCATTTAGTTAGCACAGATTGTGCTTCAAATTACAGAACATGATTCATAACTGTTTGTCAGGCACTTGGCTATATAAAATGCATCTTGAGCAGCATGTTACATAATGTATTGTTCACCAATATTCTCTCAGGCACTGAACACAAATTGAGGAGTTAAGCAGTTAGGTAACATGTCTTTTTACTTTCACACTTAATAATGAAGTGAAGGTGTTGTGATGTGTTTATAATTCCTCTCAGGCAAAAATTTCATATTCTGTTTTTGCACACAAAAATGCCACTGTAGTCTCCAAAGGCCAAAGAAAATATTGGATACAACGATACACACCTTCAGCTGTATAAAAATGTGTATGCAGTAGTTGTAATCAGGCATAGCTCTTCTAAACCTTTAAAGAATCAAGATAAAGACATGAACAGAACTCCATTAAATCCTCTTGTCATATGCAGTATTTTCCTTGAGTTATAATATCCTCTTTTTTTAAGCGATGCCTTTTGAAACTGTGCTCTGAACCACTGCAGTGTGTGTTGATATCCCCCCTATCATTGCCAAAAGCTTTCTCTTCAATAATGCTCCACATTTTCACCAGTCCTGTATCATAACACATTGTGTATTAATGCTGGCTTAAAACACATCAGATCTTGAAACAAATGATTTTCCTTTATAAGGACTACTTAACAATATGAAAATGTAAATTTGTTATGTTATCCTAACATGCTGTATGAAGCTTGCTGGAAAATCATTATATTCAGTGACAAAGTAACTACACTAGATTTGATCTGTTTTGCATGTACACTGATCAGCCATAACTTTAAAACGATCTGTCTAATATTGTGCAGGTCCCACTTTTGTCGCCAAAAAAGCTCTGACCCGTCGAGGCATGGACTCCACAAGACCTCTGAAGGTGTGCTGTGGTATCTGGCACCAAGCTGTTAGCAGCAGGTCCTTTAAGTCCTTTAAGTTACGAGGTGGGCCTCCATGGACTTGTTTGTCCAGCACATCCCACAGATGCTTGATCAGATTGAAATCTGGGGAATTTAGAGGCCAAGTCGACACCTTGAACTCTTTGTCATGTTCCTCAACCCATTCTTGAACAAGTTTTGTAGTGTGGCAGGGCTCATTAACCTGCTGAAAGAGGCCTCTGCCATTGGGGAATAGCATTGCCATGAAGGGGTGTACTTGAGCTGCAACAATGTTTAGGTAGGTGGTACAGGTCAATGTAATATTCACATGAATGCCAGGGCTGACGGTTTCCCAGCAGAGCATTGTGCAGAGCATCACACTACCTCCGCCGAATTGCCTTCTTCCCATAGTGCATCCTGGTGCCATCTCTTCTCTATGTAAGCGATGCACATGCACCCGACCATCCACATGATGTAAAAGAAAACGTGATTCATCAGACCAGGTCACCTGAAAAAAAACAAAAACAATGGAGGCCAGAATAATCCATGGTCCGATTGTGATGCTCACGTGCCTATTGTAGGTACTTTTGGTGGTGTACAGGGGTCAGTATGATCACTCTGAACAGTCTGTAACTACTCAGTAAGCTGTGATGTACTATGTTCTGACACCTTTCTATCATAACCAACATTAACTTTTTCAGCAATTTGGGCTACACAGTAGCACTTCTGTGGACCTGGACCAGATTGGCTAGCCACACGTATCAGTGAGCCTTGGGAGCCCATGACCCTGTTCACCAGTTGTACTTTCTTGGACCACTTTTGGTAGAAACTAACCACTGCATACCATGAACACCACACAAGACCTGCTGTTTTGGAGATGGTCTAACCCAGTCATTTAGCGATCACAATTTGGCCCTTGTCAAAGTTGCTCAGACTCACACTTGCCCATTTTTCCTGTTGCCAACACATCAACTTTGATAACTGAATGTTTACTTGCTGCTTAATATATCCAACCCCTTGACAGGTGCCACTGTAATGAGATAATCAATGTTATTCACGTCATCTGTCATTAGTTTTAATGTTATGGTTGGTCAGTGTAAATTTGGTTATTGGTAAGATTTGTAGATTGGAGTTAAATTACTCAATCATGATTTAAATTTCAGACTTCATACTTTAATTTTTAGATTTGACACATTTGTTTGACTCTTTTATCTTACAATTGAGACAGGATACAACTGAGCAGATGATGATTAATGGTCTTGCACAAGGAACCAATGCCTTAACGACTGTGCCACCACTTACCCGTCTTGTGTTATAATTGTCCTGGCAAAGCAGCACAATTGTAACACATGGGTCAATTGTAACACAATTTTTTAAAAATAGGTAACACTTTCTATGAAGCCCATGTTTATAATAAATTACAGCCCCATTTATAATTATTTATAAGCAAGTATTACTGCTCTATAAACACATTTATAACAACACATACCACCTAAGACCTACATACAAGACCTAAACTTTGTTTTAATAACAGTTACAGCTACATTTATATTATTGTTATAATTATTTATAAATTATACACTTGCTTTATCAGTTTGAGCATCATAATGCATTATACACCAATTTATAAGTATTAATTAGTCAGTCTTATGGTTCTATTAATGTATTCATAAAATACAGCCTGCAGTTTATAATGTTATTATATTAGTTATAATGACTTATTAGCCATGCAGATTTATTTCTATGTCAAATAAGTGAATTATTTGACATAGAAATTATATTATATTATATATATATATATATATATATATATATATATATATATATATATATATATATATATATATATATATATAAATATACACGATTTTATATAGTTGTTGATTGTTGTGTTGTACTCCTTATAAATACTTATTGTGAGTTATAATACAATTACTAACCTTTATAAATGCATCATTGATGGCTTTAAGTAAAGTGAAAGCATAGGATTTAGTTTACATGATGCAAATGTTACGTACTCATGAACATGTGCTCATTACACAAATAGAAGATGTCCAGTAGCAGAAACCACCAATAAAATACACAAATATATGCAAATGGAATAAAATGAAATAACAAATTGGAAAAGCATGAAACTTTTAGATACAAAATGTGCAATGTCACAAATAAAATTTGAAATTTACTCCTCATCTCATTTAGCCTTTACTGAAATCAGCACCAGAGCCTTGTTAGCACTGTCACATATGTAATACAGGCATGCAGAAGGTGCTGTTTCCACCTCCCATGACATAGACATGGGATTGGATTTTAGGAGGCAATAAGAACTATTTACAACAAATATGAAAGTGCAAAATAGAAACTAGTATATACAAAACATGAACAAAAGTGCAAAAAACTTGAATAAAAAAAGATTAAGAGTCAGAATCCAGTGCGCATCATTGAGCTTAGCTGTCTTTGACATCATCCCAACTCAGTGAAACAAAGATGGTCCACTATAGTACACAGGAACACATCAGAAGACCTGCATTTGTAAATAGTCTTGCTGTACTTCTTCCTTTGAAGGCAGTACACAGTGTTTTCTCTCCCAGCTGAGGCTTTGTGTCTCTTGGCAGAGGTTGAGATGTTTACAATTGTCACTGGATAGCATGGACTCTTCTCTGTCACCCGTGACATGTCACTGACAGCTGCAGCTGTCCCTGGCTCAGACACACTGAACTTATGGCTTCAAAACTCCCAAAATCCACAATTCTAGATCTTGTGGTTGCCATTATTTCATCGATGGCCAGGTTCTGGTGAGGCTGGTAGCACACCCTGCATGTCAAAAAGAGCTGCTTCCTGGTGGGCTTCAAATAAAAGGGACATTTTATTCGTTCACTCTGCTCATCATCTTTGACGTTGCTCATGTACAGGATCCAGAATATTGCCTCAAATCTGTAGAATGCCAGGACAGAGTTGGGAATGGAAAATTATGTAGCTTATTCTTTCTCCACAAATCCCAAACTCTTGATGGCTTTATTACGCCACAGTAAATGACTAGGCCCAGGAATTTGCATATCTTCAGGCTAGTTACAGTACTCCATGGAGTCTACATACTCTTCTGCTTTTACTCTGCATATAGGTTTGTGTTGTTGCAGAGACTGTGGCTTTATTGAAAAATAACGAACAGCTCTAGAGAACTGTGCTGCTGGTGGCTATCAACACGTACCCCAGGAGTATGGGCAGGAGAAAAGTGATATTGTACAGGAGGCACATCATCCTCATTAATATTATGCCACCTGTCCTGTTGTGCTGTAGGTGCAGGAGCACTGGCTCTCCTAATGGTTCTAATGAGTGACACATGAGTGACCCCTTTTCTCTGACTTCTCTGGAGGGTAGACGGAGCTGTCAGTTTTGCAATGGAAACCTCCATGTGGGTGTTGGGGGTGAAGGCCTCAGAAGAAGTGTGAGGAGGATCAGGAGCATTTTCTTCTTCTTCTCTGTAACAATAAATAATCATGAATACAAAGTACAATAACTACCCAAAATCACCCATAGTAAATGCTAAAGTGGCTTTTATATTTATATAATAACAATAATAATTCTATATTTCTATTTAGCTATCAAAGAACTCATGTGGGTACATTTACTGTTGTTTATTATTATAAAAAATGCAGTGCCATGCTACATGTGAAAAAAAATACTGCCATGTTACAAGTGGAAAAATATAGTTTAATTCTACATGCAAAAATGGATTCACATACTACCTGCAAACAAAGACATTTCCACACTACAAGCAAAAATGAAAAATAGAAAGCAAAATAATTTACGTACTTTTCAAGGACCATGTCCACTCCATGCTGGAATGCTCCTCGGCTCAATCTATGCTGCCTTCCTCCAAAAAAAACTCCAATTCCTGGCCAGAGTCATGGGGCGGTCACACAAGGTTTTAACGCACAAACGCATTTGAAAACGACAAACGCATTTGAAACGCAAGATCGCTGCATGATGAAAGTTCAAATTTGGTGAACTCTGACCTGCGTAATCGTATCATTTGAAGATGTGTGGCCAATAGATGATCGCGACATCACTGCATGACATTTTTAGTAAAAAAATTAAAGTAAATAAAATGGAAGTGCTAATTTTAACGGTGTCGAGCTATCCTGTACTTTACAACACAGCTTGAAAGATTATAAAAACAACTTAAAAAGAGAGTCTGCTTGGTTTTGACGGATGATATCATATCCTGTTCCCGCCAATATTTGTAGCGGCGGCCGATAAAAATACGCATGCTTAAACTCGTGTGAGCGCTGTCATGACACACTTATCTTATAAGCCAATCTTATAACAGACTTGCGGTAATAAAATAATTATTTTTTTTATACTGATTGAAAATGTCTGATAAGTCGGTTTCCATTCCGCCTGCGGAAAGGAACGCCTGAATACTGGTAAATGTTACTACTGAACAATAATGGCTTTAATAAAATAATGAAAAAACATATTAATGCAACAAATCATATTTTTGAACTGAAATGAGCTGCTCTGAGGTCTTTGACACCATGGAGTGAGTGTGTGGAGAAGCTCTCCTCATTTACTGATAGATGTCATGCTGCAATCAGCAGTGCCATCAAAGAGACAATCTCCCAGATGAAAATTGATGGAGAACCTTTGCCAGTTGCCAGCACCTTCTGAGATACAGTGTGTCAGCCACTTCTTCTTAATGCACTTGTTCATCTCAGACATGTCTTGATGTCAGGAATTTGTTTGTCAATATTTGTTTGATTAGAAAGTTTGACTTGTTAAAAGCTGTAGCTCCTCAGCCATATGCATGGGAATGCATATTCAGATTTGATACTACAATGTTTTGCTGATATGTAACATAAAAAACAACCTTTGCAACAGTTTGCATTAATATGATTTCTGTTTTTTCATTACTTTATTAAAACCATTATTGTTCAGTAGTTACATTTACAAACAAACAATTTTAAAGGAATTTATAATGCATAATATATCGCTTTGCTTGTATCTTTCTCATTTGTAAGTTGCTTTGGATAAAAGCGTCTGTTAAGTGAATAAATGTAAATGTAAATGTAAATAATAAGCTAATCTTCATGATTTCTTAACATGTGAATTATGGAAACTGCATCCTATGCTTTCACTTTACTTAAAGCCACCAATAATGCATTTATAAAGGTTAATAATTGTATTATAACTCACAGTAATTATTTATAAGGCAGCACAACACAACTATTAACAACAATATTCAATAATTCACTAATTGGACATAGAAATAAATTTGCATTGCTAGTAAGTCATTATAACTAATATAATAACATTATAAACATGCAGGCTGTATTTTTATGAATACATTAATGGAACCAAAAGACTAACTAATTATACTTATTAATTGGTGTATAATGCATTATGAACATGGGCATTGAAAAAGAAAGTGTATCACTTATAAGTAATTATAACAATAATATAAATATAGCTATAACTGTTATAACAAAGTATAGGTCTTTATGTCATTATAAATGTGTTTATAGAGCAGTAATACTTACTGATAAATAAATATAAATGGGGCTATAATTCATTATAAGCATGGGCTTCATAGAAAGTGGTACCAAAAATACTGTAAGCTTATATGTACATCAGGAAAATCAAATTAAACCATCAAACATTCAAGACTTTATATGAAAGTGTATCTTTGAGAGTAGCTTGGAAAATTATTTACAACACCACTGGATGTGCAATACAACATGTAGAGAAGCATGCACAGAACCTATTTAAAGGTTTTTAAAGGTTAATGGACCAAACTGTGAACAACACATAATTGTGGAGTCAGTGTTATTATTAACAACATATTTACCATAGTTTTTTTTTTGGTGGTGTGTTGCTATAATCTAAACATTATTCTATGATATTAAAAAAAAAGGTTAATGCCTTTTTTTTTTAACCTCTGCATCAAGTGCAACTCATGTGTACGAGCATAGAAAGTAGTGGGTGCAAATCTTTTCTGTCCTAGTGATGCCAACATTTACTATTGTCGGTGCACTTGACCTTTTATGGAATTTTGTGGACGTCACTACATGCAAATGAGCTGTGTTAGGAATGCACTTTGCACTTATATATGGGTGATCAACATACGCACGCAAGTAGAAAATGTTAGTTTGGTTTGGCTTATGCAAACCTTTACACATAAATTTACTAGAAGATTAATAAATGAGGCCCAGTGTTGGCAAGAGATAACCATTATCATTTGTTATCGTCATCATCACCACTATACAATAGCTGCACAGCCAATACTGGTAAAGCAACATTTTGAAGTGTTTTCAGTATCAGACTAATGAGTGAGGCTTGTCTGGGGTTAAGAACAGTGCTTGAAGCTTCATGCAGTAAAGGAGCTCTTAATGACACAGCATTTAATTCACTCCCAAAGGTTTCATTCAGCATGCTGGGTATCTTCTAGATCTTTCTATCAACTATTCTTCGATCTGTATGTATTGCAGGGGTGGACTCAGTGTGGTGGGGGGCCCTGTGCTTGGGTCCTATACATACACCATGACATGAACTTCCATCTGCCAAAAAACAGAAAAGAAAGCAACTCTAAACAATAGCTACTATAATATCACAATGACATGGTATTTGCACACAATTTATCATACAATAGCAGCTACTCAGACACTCTTGTACATAAATTGTATCTGATTACCATTTTCTATTTTTCTATCAGTATCAATTATTAATAATTATAATTATTTACAAATTACATGTCCACAGTAAATATGTGATTAAATATGCTCAGCTTGTGGGTGTCGTAGACTGCTTGCTGTTGTACAGCTACTTTTTACTGTTCTAATGATATGAGGTAATTCTTCCCAACTAAAAAATTCAGTTTGTCTGTGTAGGCTGTAGTTGGTTAGAGTGCCTTGTAGGGTCTGTGCTATGAAAATCAGGCAGTTCGTAATGTAAAAGTTTTTACACTTTACTTTTTTTGCTTCACTTTATCAATGTTCCCTAACATCCCAGCAACACAGATACTCCTACCATATTTGGAAAAAATGTTCTCATAAGTCCAGATCAGTTGTTTTACCTTCTGATGTCGCATTCAACATGTAGTCTTGCAGCAATTTTGTGCGCTGTTTGTGTATTATTGACCAGAAATACTTGAATATCTGAATATGAAACTAACTAGTGTAAAAGAGACAAAGGTGAGGTATAAGAGACAAAATGCTACCCCAAATCAAATATCTACCCAGCCACCAGGCATGGGGAGTAATGGAATATATGTAACAGCATTAAATAATCAGGATACAAAAAAAACTGGTAACTGTAATCTGTTACAGTTACGTCAATAAACAAAGTAATCAGATTACAGGTACATTTTGTAAAAAAAATGGAAATATCAGGATTAAATTTGTTTTCATTTAAAACCAAAGAAATTGCTCTTTTGACATAACTAGTGTTGGTAAGCTACTCAAAAAAAGGTAATCCACTTCAGATTAGTAATTACTTTAAAATTGTAATTTCATTACATTACTGATTACTGCATGTAAAAAGTAATCAGATTACTAATTGCTTTACTTTCATGTTACTTTGAAAACATATCAAACCTACAAAAATAGACTACAGAATGAAACTCATAGTTCTTTCAGTAATTTTAGCACACGTCAATGTTTGACATGATCAGAAAAAGTTGGATTTATCATAAAACATGCCTCGGGTGTTGTCACTGTTTGTAGAACTACCAGACCGATAAAATATAAAACTTTTTTAACTAGGCTAGTTTGGTGTTGCTAGCCAAGGGGAGGAACAGCTAAGCTATCATTGTATGGGTTTAGCTGCTACAGTGCCATCCAAAGTACATTATCTTTCCTTATGCTTTGCTCATACCATGTTCATGTAAACTGGACCTCATACAGACATGTACACATATTGTTTCCCTACTCAGCATCAGAGGATGTTGGTGTTTCAGTTTCCGCTTTACTGGTCGGCTTATATCCATTTTCCATTATTTTCCATTTCCAATAAAATTACAGGTGATCTTCTTTTACTGACATTCAGTTGTGTTGTGATAAACCGCTTCAAGTGGAGAATTATTTGGGGCTAAAGAAAAAAATCCTCCGGGCAAAACGTGATTTATTTTAAAAATGCATTTTACTTAATATTGTTTCCTTAACAATAAATTTGTAAAGTGCATAAAAATTTGATTGACATCAGTAACTTTAATCCAATTACATAAATTTAAAAAGTAATGCTTTACATTACTGCATTATCAGAAAAAGTTACGCAGATTACAGTAACACGTTACTTTGTAACGGGTTACACACAAATCTAGACATAACACATTATAGCTGCTTGATTATAGTTCTGGTTCTTTAGTTTCACTATGATGTGTTTATGGTCTAATACTGTATCATGTGTGCATATATTTGTATATTGTATCTTTGTAATTCTCACCTTGTCGTACACCAATCGGTTGATTATTAAAGGGTTGCCGCAATTAGCCTCAACCATTAGCCTACTTTCAGCGAACATGCAAAAGGTGAAGTGCTGTTCTGTATGGTGTCAAACAGTTGACAATATCTGCAACTGACAGCTGTCCTGAGTCAAAACAATGCCCCATATAAGGTAATTTTTAATTTCATATTATCACATTGCTTCATATTACATGGTCATCAAGTGATGGCAAAGGAACACTCGTCGTATTTAATATTTTATTTTATTCCATGAACATTCAAAAGAATGTGTCCTCTTTTTGGAAAACCAGAATATGGTCACCCTAGCTTTTGTGATGTAATGTTACCCACATCGGGTACAGTAATCTTTTATTTATTTATTTATTTATTTATTTATTTATTTTATTAAAACAAATCCCAACATTGAACCTGTTTTTAAGCTCTAAAATAAGCTCTAAAATAAAATAATAAATAAAAGTATTTTATATCATATTTCTTGACTTTCTTTACATATGTGACCTTGAAGTAATCAAAAAATGATCAGATTACATTACTTTCATATTGTGATACATTTTTTATGAAGTAATTTGTAACTGTAACGGAATACATTTTTAAAGTAACCCTCCCTACCCTGCCAGCCACACACCATACTCTAATATGGACTGTTATCAGACAGCATTGTGGCCAATGGAACAACAGGCACAATAAAGCTAGTCCAAATTAAATCTCTAAAATATAATGCAAAAGGAAGTTCTTTATCTTTTAGAATTGTCCAGTCAGGATTTATTTGCAGCAAAGTCCTTCAAAAATCCAAAAGTTTTTTTTTTTTTTACCCCACTATCATATTTTCTGTTATCCAACTTTATCAAAAGCTCACATGACTCCACCAGCAAACATTTATTCATGTGGTTTTAATAGGGTCACTGATTTCATGTGAGCTAAGTTTGCCCATAATTCTCAATTCTTGAAAATATGTACGTTTTTAGATGCTCCCTAATGTTCTCACCTGTTAGCTTGGTGGCAGTTTGTACTGGACTGATTTATGAATGTTGGATTTGTGAGAGCCAGTATAATATTTTGCACAAACAGAATAAAAGTACTTATATTCATTAATTATAAATGATGTCCTTAACCTTGAATTTCAGTATACCATGATATACCCACTGTCTTATTGGGTATCTTTCAAGGTCGCTTGTCTTACATTGACTTATCTCTCACAAACACTTATTTAGGTCAGTTACCTTCCTGGGAATTTGTATTTACTGGACTAATTTGTATTGATAAATCTGCTGTATGGAAGAACTGCAGCTGTAACAATAAAAACGGTCCCTGTGCTCATCCCAAGATTCACAATTTGCTCATACAAACATTCTTAACATAAACATCCTCTATACTGTAATGATTTATATCTCACTATCTCATGTATTGTTACTCAGAAGAGAGTGGCTTCCCTTTTGAATGTGATTTACTCTCAAGGATTCTTCTTCATGTCATCTGAGGGAATTTGTTTTCTTGCCACTGTCGCCTGTGGCTTACTCATTAGGGATCTAAATCAACATCCGGATTTCTGTAAAGCTGCGTTGTGACAGTGACTATTGTTAAAACCACTACATAAATACTGAATTGAATTGAATAAAAGGCACATATCGAGTTATTTTATGTAAACCCTAAACGTTTTTGTTAGAATCTTAGAATCATATTTTGTTATAGCTTTTCTTTCTTTCTTTTTTTTTTTTTTAAAGCCCAAATTGTTTTGGTTGTTTGGTTCTTCATTCTGCTCAAAAAATGCTAAAAAAAATGCTTTATTTATGACTCCTTTCACTGATTTGCTTTCAGAACTGAAGCCAGACTGTATTTCATTTCCCATATCACATCATATGTGCATGTAATGTTTAATTAAGTCCTATACAGCTTATTTTGTGAAATGCAAAAGTGTCTGAAATGCAATTGGATGTTGCATGCACATAAAGCTGTATAGTCCCAGGACACATCTCTATTTTATATTTAAAATGTATTTGCCTTTTTAATAATAATATGATATGTATAGATGAATTGCACATTTTCATGTCTTTCTTTGGCATTTGAGCTTTTTGAAGTACAGAAGGTTGATGCTGAAAGATCATTCCAGACTTTCAAACTTTTATATGCTGCAAAAACACATTGTTAATTGTTGTTGGCTCTTAGGGCTGTATTCAGAGCTGGCAACTTATGTTCAAAAGATACGTCAAAAGATATGGGCACAAAGTGTCTGGGCAGCCTATTAAGATTACTGAAATTACTTGCATGCAGATCACACGTCTGAGGTTGCCAGTTTTCTTTTGAGCAACACTTTCAGAAATTTCATTTTCATTTGCTTCAAGCCCTCCTCCTGTAAAATATACATGCACAAGCACAATATTAAAAACAAAGACAAATCCATTTTTTAGCTGCTTTAGTCATATGAAATTGACATCTGAGTTGCACACCATCCATCCATCCACATTTCATATATTTTCAGTAAAACTTATCCTACACTGCAAGGTGGGGAGCCTGGAGCCTATCCCAGGGGACTTGGGGCACAAAAAGTGGGGAACACCCTGGATGGGGTGCCAACCAATCACAGGACACAATCGCACTCATATTCACACACTACAGACAATTTGGGAATGCCAGTTAACAGGGCAGACATGGGATTCACACTCCCAACCCTGCAGGTGTGAGGCAAGCATGCTAACCTCTAAGATACACAGAAAGTTCTCCATATTAAGTATTGACTTGCGTATATATTTAAGTTGAATTTCTGCATAGCTGTAATAATACTATTAGCCAAATATATTGGGAAGGTATTGAGGTTAATGAATAGTCCTAGTCATGATAATCATTATATTGAGATCAATTTGTCACAATATAACAGAAACACACTAATTTGTCTCAATATAACATAAACACTGTTAATCGGATGCTTGCCTTTAAAAGCAGATGAAATGAAGGAAGCTCAGTATTTTGCAAGATAAACTAATAGGCACACGGTATATTCTCATTCTGTTTGTGCAGCTTCTCTGTTCAAGGAATTATTTAAACGTTGTACCATGTGGACAAGTCATACAATTATTTATTTCATAATGTAAAATTCATATACTGTAAATTACCTAACCTCTGAGCACATAATGTTTAACACTTGAAATTGTTTAAATTAAAAAAAAAAAAAAAAAAAATGCAATAAAACAGGTCAGATGTTTGTCCTTATGTTATGTCCTATACATACTGGAAATCACGATGCTACTGCCTCCACTCGTCTGTCCAACACTCAGAACAGTTTCATCACTTTCTTTCCTTTCATTCTGCTTGCATCCCACAGTGCAGAACCATCATGCTAACTCGACATGAGGTCTGACGTTTAGAACATTGTGCTACAGTCTTTTACACAGTTTACTGGCAGTGTGGACGAGTAGCAATGACAGCAAGAATAACAGCATATACAAGAGTGGCAGCTACTGTAGCTTAAGAGGAAGGTACCACAATTCTTTTATTCCCCCCTGATGCAGTACACATCTGAGGCAGAATGCAACATATTTGCACTGTAATAAATGAACCCTGCAAATTAACAGTAACTTACTGGTTTTCACCCTGATTGAATTTTTCTATATTTTGTAGTATTACAGCCTGGAACTGAAATGGACATAACTAGGATTTTACTATATGTCATCAATCTGTAAATCAACAGATTTTTAGCCTAATTCTTTCCAAATAAAAAACATTAAAGTTGTGATTGTAAAAATATCTATCCCCCTATTGCTGTGAACTCCCTAAATTACTTCTGGTTGACATCAGAACTCTCATGATTAGTTGAATGGAGCTGTCATGTGATATAAATGTAAATACACCTGCTCTTGGAAGTTTAAGGGTATAAATACTTATCCAAGTCCCTCTACATCTTTGGCAGTGAATTTATGGTCTTGAGCTGGATGGGAATGAGATAAGGAGTCACAGAGAATGAGTGGGTAACAAATGAGTGTTTATACATGTGCATGGTTAATGAGAAGTATAGAAGAGTTGGAGATAAGGAATAAAAGTATTTAACATCCCTCTTTCTCTTGCTCTTTGCATGGAGAGAATGCATGGTGAGCTGTTTCTGCACTCCCCCCCCCCCCCCCCTCTATTGTCCTTCCTTTTTCTTTCATTTAAATATTGAATGTTTTAGATATAAGTGAAATATTTGTAACTGAAAGCGGGAGAGAGTACATGGGATGCCATGGCCTCTGAGGCCAGAGGGAAGATGTTGTCCCTCAGGTGTGCACCAGAGAGCAAAGCGCAGGTACAGGATGTGCTGTTGGCTGTGGGAGAGCAGATCAGGTGCAAGAATATCTACTCCGCCTCCCATATGAATAAAGCAGTGTTAGACACATTTTTAGATAGGAGGTCTTTAGTGGAAAGGTTGTCATGTTTCTAAATAACCAAGCTGAAATTTCAAGTGCAAAGATGGTTACACTGTTTACACCACCACTGAGAGCCTGAGATGTTTTGACTGTTGGGATATCGTGCACAAAATGTTTGTCTGTCCGCACAGGGCTGTGCAGCTGGAGATACAGCTGGGGGTTACTGGGGAGCTGGAGTCTGGAGTGAATAACTCTCAGAGCAGTGACACTACGGACCCAGATACAGAAGAGTTCAGCGGTGAACCAAACAGTACCACTGAGGCAACACTGTGTCCAGTGTTAACACACGTGCTGATGCTGATACTGTAATTATTGTAACAGCAGCAGGAGTACCCACAGAGCTCACACAGGAACACACAGACTGAGAAACTCTGCTAAGGCCAACAAAGCAGAGTTGAAGACTGGAAAAAGAACATGAACATTATTGATCTGTCAGCAAAACCAAAAAACAGCAGTGAATCAGTGAATGTTTTGATGCAGGAAAGTGAAGACCCAGTGTGCAGTACAGAAGCTATGGGTAGAGAACAGCTCACATCTATGGAGGACAGAGAGATCGGCTCAGATGAGCTTTTTAGAACTGACAAACGGTAAAAGAAATGATACATTCTCACCCTTCTTCCCGGAAAATTTGTTAAATCAGCACAACACACTTTTGTTTTTTGAAAATTTGAAAATACTCTCACAATGCCAAAGATTTAGACTCAGATATTGGACATCAGCGGCATGAAAGACATTACTTTAAACTGGACAATGTCCTTTCATATGGACTGAGGGGGTTTTGGCTTTTTGGTTGGGAGGTTTTGGGTATGGGGTCTGAAGGGTTTATAAGACATGGAAATATGTCAATATGCAACTGATGCATTAAAGGCATCAGTCAATCCAATCAATTAATTTGAAAGAGTCAAAAGATAGAAAAGAATCAGATATAAATGTGTTTATTAAAACAATCATTACAGTTCCCATAAGAACAAACACAAGAACTAGTATGAGCAGTTAATTTGAAGGTGAAATTATTGTCAGGTGTTTTCAATCAATGGGATGACAATCAAGTGTATGAGCACCCTGTTTTATTTAAAGAACGGAGATCTATGAAAGTCTGATATTCACAACATGTTTGTGGAAGTGTATCATGCCACAAAGAGATTTCTGAGGACTTCAGAAAAAGATTTGATGCTCATCAGGTCAGAAAAGGTTACAAAAGCTTCTCAAAAGAGTTTGGACACCACCAATCCACCGTCAGGCAGATTATGTACAAATGGATTAAATTCAAGACCATTGTTACCCTCTTCAGGAGTTTTCAACCAAGAAAGATCACTCTAAGAGCAAGACGTGTAATGGTCCACAAGATCACAAAGGAACCCAGCGTAACTTCTAAGGAACTAAAGACCTCTCTCACATTGGCTAATGTTAATTTTCAAGAATCCACCATCAGGAGAGCACTGAACAATAATGGCGTGCATAGCAGGGTTGCAAGGGGAAAGTCACTGCTCTCCAAAAATAATATTTCTGCCTGTTTGCAATTTGCTAAAGATCATGTGGACAAGCCGAAATCTATTGGAAAATGTTTTGTGGATGGATGAGACCAAAATAGAATTTTTTTGGTTTAAATGAGGAGTGTTATGTTTGGAGAAAGGAAAAAACTGCATTCCAGCATAAGAACCTTATCCCATCTGTGAAACATGGCAGCGGTAGTATCATGATTTGGGCCAGTTTTGCTGCATCGGGGCCAGGACGGCTCGACATCATTGATGGAACAATGAATTCTGAAGCATATCAGTGAATTTTAAAGAAAAATATTAGGACATCTGTCCATGAACTGAATCTTAAGAGAAAGTGCGTAAGGTAGCAAGATTGTCACGAATCGAGGTTGAGCCAGAAGCAAGTGCAGAGAATAACATTTATTTAAACAAACATACTATGAAACTAAGACAACTTGGTATAACACTGTGGCATGAAACAAAACACAGAGACATAAACAACCAGAGTCTAGGACAACAAAAGACACGCAAACAGTGCAGACAAGGACTGTATATACACACACGAGTGCTCATTAACCAAACGTGAGTCAGGTGCAGGTGGTCATGTGACAGCTAGTGTAGTGCAGTGGCTGATGGGAAGTGGAGTCCAGAGTTTCTTGATACGTGACAAAGATAATGACCATAAGCACACAAGTCATCCTACCAAAGAATGGTTAAAGAAGAATAACCTTAATGTTTTGGAAATGCCAAGGACTGTGTAGGACTGATCAACAGTTACAGGAAATGTTTAGTTGCAGGGGGTCAGACCAGATACTAAAAGAAAAGTTTCACATATTTTTACCACTTACAGATATGTAATTTTAGATCATTTTCCTCAATAAATAAATGACCAAGTATAATATTTTTGTCTCATCTGTTTAATTGGGGGTCTTGTTGTCTACTTTTAGGACTTGAATATCTGATCATGTTACAGGTCATTCTCATATATATATATATATATATATATATATATATATATATATATATATATATATATATATATATATATATATATATATATATATCAAAATATAGACAAACACCAGTAAATGGGTAAAAGTCCAGCTACAAAAGTGATATGTTTATATTATCCATTTGAGCACATCAGGCTAGCTAGCAAATCTTAGCTACCAGGCTAGGCTAACATTGCATAGCTTTATTTCTTCTTTAACCTTATTGCAATAATTGATGCTATGCTTCTTTATCAAAACATAGAATAAAAATAATGGAAGTGAAATGAATAATAAGCCAAAGGTTCCTTTGCTTCTATAAGAAAGACTTAGACTTAGATGATGTTCCTTTTCTGCTTCAAGTAAATGCTTTTCTGACTATTTTTACATTAAGTTAATAATAATAATATATGTTTTATTGAGTTATTTCAATATATTCACAGCAATAGTTCCTTTTATACAGTTTAATCAGCCAGGACTATAAATCTTTTCACAGAATACCACACTGGCTCATGTATCAGACTGTAAAACACATTCAAAGTATTATACTGGTTTGAGCACAGTATTTTATTGTGTTATTTACAGAATTTCTTCACAGTGTTCATTCAACAGTTATGCACAATGAAGTGTCAATAAAATGAAAGCACCACCCCGTTGCATTAATCTGACTTGATGATGTTGTCATATTGTCATTTCTCTCAAGACTCTCTGACTCAGAATCATACCAATCCATTCAGCTTCTCTGAGCTATTTCATTACGCATCACTGCTCCACAATTGACTTATTTTACAGCTGACTTTTATGGATAATAATAATGATTATATTGTCAGTTTAGCTCAGCATCAATCCGAACATAGTTACTGAACTTGAAATCAGAAAGATCTCAGTGGTCATGTCAAAATATGAAATACATCAAGTATATAAAGATATTTCACATAAAACCATAAATACATTGTAATAATTATTGCCATATTCTAGAATCTAAATACTAATTTGTAATATATTTTCAGTATACTGCATTTTTTAAGGGAAGCTTACTCTTTACGCTTTTCAATCTTATTGGGTGACAACCTCCATTTTGTCAAGGATTACAAAACCAAAGGAAAAGCTACATTCACTAAACCAATATATCCTTACATTGGGGTTCAAATTTCAAAGCCTCTGTGCAAAAAAGAAAAAGAAACTGTAAAGGACATGTGTCATGAATTGGTAGTGAAGGCAGATGCAATTGCAGATAATATATTGTGGAAAGTACAAACAAAACAAACTGTGGAAACAAGAACCATAAACATGATCTATGGGAGCTAGGTAAGAAACATACAGACAAGTGAGACCATGGCACACACTCACACACCACAACAAATAACAACAGAAGCTTTACAGTGAAACGCAGAAGAGCTAGAACTTAAATAGTGGTGTTAACGAGGCATAATGCATAATAATAAACAGGTGAGCGTGATTAGGGACCGTGTGATCAGATCATGTGACATGCAGGGGCTGAGGTCTGCAACATTCAGCATTACCAAGACACCATGAATAACATCTGGTTTTTGAGGTCCCTGTTTTTGGCCAAATTTGAAAGTAGCATTGCACATCACATGCATAGTATATTAGTAATGATGTCACAATCTTTGTGGTTTCTTGATAACATAGCAAGCAGCATTTTCTTGTCTTGTTAGCTTCAAAAGAGAGAAAAAAAGAGAGGCTGGTCAGGAAACAATAACTGTTACTCTCTTTGGGTTGTCACACCACCTCTTTTTTGATTATTTTTATTATCTATGAGTATTTAATTCCTAACATAACTAACTAACTTACCAACAGTGGTTAGGCCTAGACTATTTACAAACTCTCTATTCTGTTGTTAATATGAAATGTTAATATTGTTAATATTAAATTAAGAATTCCTAGTACTCTTAAAGAATAGCAACTAATACCTCATTTTTTGATGGTTTATTTAATTCTTCATGATATATATATATATATATATATATATATATATATATATTTATGGAGTGCTATTATGGGTACAACAAGACCAAGACTCAAGCTGCACATGTTTTTCCTAAAGTCCCTCTTTACCATTTAGGGTATCCACACTCTAACTACATGGTGGCAAGGAAATGAGACCATTATTCAAATGCTAATTTTTCTTTCTGTTCTTGAGTATAGTAAACCAGTCCAAAATGACTGACGATGCATGTTTTGTGTCAAATTCACTCACCTAAGCACAATTAGTTTTATTAAAGCTTTTTTTTTTTTTTTTTTATCAAGGTTTGATTGTTTTCACCCAACCAACCAAATGAGCACACACATTCTTTTTCATTGTTTGAAATGTTTGTGGACACCTGACCATCAGACCCATATGTGCTTGTTGAACATCCCATTCCAGATTTAGTCCCTTTGCTGTTATAATAAGCTCCACTCTTATGGGAAGGCTTTACACTAGAATTTGGAGTGTGGTTGTGGGGATTTGTGTTCATTCAGCTACCAGAGTATTAGTGAGGTCAGGTACTGATGTTGGGTAGGGAGGCCTGGGGTGCAGTCAGCATTCCAGTTCATCCCAAAGATGTTCAGTGGGGTTGAGGTCAGGGCTCCGTGCAGGACACTTGAGTTCTTTCACTTCAATCTTGGCAAACCATGTCTTCATGTACACAGGGGTATTGTCTTGCTGGAACATGTTTGGGCCTCAGTTCCAGTGAAGAGAAATTGTAATGCTACAGTGTACAGAGACATTCTATACAATTGTATGCTTCCAACTTTGTGGCAATAGATTGGGGGAAGAAGCACATATGGGTTTGATGGTTAGATGTCCACAAACCTTTGGCCATGTAGTGTGTTGGCTGTACATACATATACATGTATGTATATATACTCAGTAAAAAAGAAACATCTTCTCACATTCAACTGCTTTTATTTCCAGCAAATTTCTTAACATGTGTAAATATTTGTATTAACATAAAAACATTCAACAACTGAAACATAAACTGAACAAGTTTCACAGACATTTGATGAACAGAAATGGAATAATGAGTCCCTGAACAAAGGGGGGGGGGTCAATATCAAAATGACAGTCAGTATCTCGTGTGGCCACCAGCTGCTTTAAGTATTATAGTGCATCTCATCCTCATGGACTGCAGCATTTCATGGTGCAGGCACATGGTGGGGCACATGGTTACATGTAATTTTCCACTGCAAGGACGATCAGCTATCCTTCCTGTCTCCCTGTAGCACTGTCTTAGGCGTCTTACATTACAGACATTGCAGTTTATTGCTCTGGCCACATCTGCAGTCCTCATGCCTCCCTGCAGCAGGCCTATGGCATGTTCACACAGGTGAGCAGGAACCCTAGGCATCTTTCTTCGGGTGTTTTTCAGAGTCAGTAGAAAGGTTTCTTTAGTGTCCTAAGTTATTGTAATTGTGACCTTAATTGCCTATTGACTGTAAACTGTCAGTGTCTTAAGGACTGTTCCACAGGTGCAATCATTGTTTATGGTTCATTGAACAAGCATGAAAAACTTTGTTTAAACCCTTTCCAATAAAGATCTGTAAAGCTTTTTTGTATTTTACAAAAATCTTTAAATCTTTAAAATACAGTCTCCTGAAAAAGATATGTTTCTTTTTTTGCTAAGTACTGTATTGTGTGTCACGTCATCACTGGTGTCGGTCATGAGCTCCACTGGCCACAGTTCATTACTGCTTCACAAAATGGCTGAACTGGAGTCCATTTCCCAGCAGCCACCACCACTGCCTTGTTACTCCTGATTATGCACACCTGTTTCTTATCACAGCATAAACAACCAGCAGAGTCATTGCTTAGTCTCTGTTTCCTGTTACCTGTACGTTTCATGCCTCCTACTCCTAGTTCTTGGTTTTTTTTCATTCATTTTGTTTTAGTTGCCTGCGATCAAATAAGTAGCCTGCACTTGCATCCATCTCTGCCTATACCTGGAATTATTTGATTTAGCTGTGGAATATTTATGATAAAAAATTTGATATGTTTAGAAACATATTCACAAGGTTTATTTGGTTTTTTGGAGTAATGCTTTTTATCCCATTTGACCTCTTTCTGTCTGCAAAGGGGTTGCAGTTTATCATCCCAATCAGACAGGAGAAGTACATCATAGTTGTTCAAAGACTACGAACAATATAATAAAAAAAAAAAGTGGAATATGGTGTGACTCCTGCATCAATTCATGGATCAGACTGAAGACCCTGATGATGATGATGGTGATGATGATGATGTGGATAATTCTTATTATTTATTTTTCTAGGTTGGTGTTAAAAAAATGTGTACACCTCATGTCTTTGAATACAATTCTAAATAATAAAAATCTTTGAAATTGTTAATATTTCAAAGAATGAATGATTTAGGGTATAAAGAATAATTAAGGGCATATACTTTAGGGCTTCAGAACACATTCGTAAGAATTGCATAAATCTCTTTTTTGATAAAACACTTTAACGCGGTTTATTTCATTTTATTGACAGGTTGTGTAAGTGGTTTTCCTTTAGTGGATATAAAAAATAACAAAAGAATTCACTTGTTACATATAAAAAAATTATGTTCTTAGTGGCTGAGGCAGTAGGAATGATAACATATAACAAACAGAGGCACATAATGATTGAGTCAGTATCAGCTTGTAGTCTATGAGACAATAATTAGTTAGTTACGATAATAAGGTTATACCTCAGTAGTTATATGATGCAGCTGCAACAGCTAAAAATATAAAATAAATAATGTAGTATTTTTTTTTTTTAAACTAATGGAAAATAGCTCTCAGTAGTCATTTTGGACCTTACTTCTTTTTTTTATTATTATTATTATTTTTTATACAATTAGACAAACCACAGAGTTGCACATTTATAAACTGCTTCCACGTTTATAAACACATCCTTCCAGACACACAGCCATCACTGCAGTAGGGCACTGTCTGTTGTATAGACATGTCATGCCAGCAGATCATGAAATCCAGCTCCTCCTATTGCACTTATTGGATAAGCTGCAGTGATAAAAACTACCTGTTCATGCTGGAGGGGACAGAGGACAGCATTATCTGCTTAAACCATGTGTCCCACAGGCTTTATCAGCGAGCCTTACATAGTCTCATGAACTGCTGAATGAAATTTCAAGACTGCAGCCTGCTCCCTGTGGACATGGAAGGAACTACAGCTGAAAATATTTTAAATAATAAAATAAAAAAAGAAGAAATTTTGTGATCAGTATATTCAAAATACTATGTGGAATCCAAATAAAAGAGACCAACAGGCTTCCCACTATCAAAAGTTCCACATTACGTGCATGATTTACTACACATATACAGCATGATTGTGTATTTATGTGTGGTATGTTTGAGTGCTCCTGTAAACTGGTGTAATCATTTCTAAAAAAATCTTTTTTGTCGAAACTGTCTTTATATACAGTCAGCTGTCACTGAAATAGACAATTCTGAGGGGAATAAAAGATTTCTGAGAATGTTCAGCACTCTGTAATCAGCAACTTAATTTTAACCTCAGACACACTATGCACGGCTCACAGAACATCTTCCAAATCTTGAAGTTTTTAATCTAATTTTTTCACCTTACTTCCACATAAAACAAACCTTTCTCATCAGCATGCTGTCTAAAAGTCTTCAGCGTTTAAAAATAAATAAATAAATCATTAATGGTGAGTAAACATGATTGGCCATTTGTAATGTCATTGAAACAGCTCTTCTCGTGAAAGTTGGTGGTTCTTGGCCAGATTCAGTGACAAGAGATTTTTTTACCAGTGAAAATAAATAAACTAAGCAACAAACAAACAAACAAACACATCTAAGAGAGTTTCAAAGGTCTTAAAATGATGCCAGCCTACTTCTTTCTGCATAATAGGTAGTTATTTTACTTGGAAGGGTTCGTGTAATTAGTTGAAAACATTATACTCTCTAATAGAAATGTGCATGACACAGTCAGCTAGACAAAATCAACACTTAGAAGTCTGCCAGTATTTGGCTGTGAGACTCGTTTGGAGATAGATTTTGAGTGTGGACTCCTTCAGTGTCTAAATCTGGTGGAATTTAACAAGATTGTCACATTGCTTAGAAAGGCCTAATCCCAGACTTACAGTCAGGTCCATAGGTATTTGGAAGGGATAAATTTTCATAATTGTGCCTCTGTACACCAACACAGTGGATTTGAAATGAAGCAATCAAGATGCGATTGAAGTGTAGACTTTAAGTTTCAAGGGGTTCAACAAAAGTATCACATTAACCATTTAGGAATTAGAGCTATAAGCCCTTAATTTCCTTCTCTATACTCTTCTCTTCCCATCATGCTGGTACAAGTTTATCTTGCATCAGAACTGGGCAGGCTTTTTTTTTTTTTTTTTTTTAGATGTTTTTTAGCAAGTCTAGTCTAACCTTTCTGTTCTTGAGTGTTACCAGTGGTTTGCATCCTGAGGTAAACCGTCTCTATTTACATTCATGAAGGCATCTGTTATTGTAGACTTTGACAATGATACGTCTACCTCCTCCAGAGTGTTCTTGACTGGGCTAGATGTTGTGAATGAGTTTTTCTTCAACAAGGTAAGAATACTGTGATCATTCACGTTAGTTGTCTTCCGTGGTCTTCCAGGCCTTTTGTTGTTGCTGAGCTGTCCTGTGCATTCCTTCTTTTTAAATATGTACCAAATTGTTGCTTTGCCACTCCTAAAGTTTCTGCTATCTCTCTGATAGGTCTGTTTTTTTTTTTTTTTCTGCTTAATGATGGCCTCCTTCACTTGCATTGACACCTCTTTGGACCGCATAATGAGAGTTCCCATGAACAGCTACCAAATGCAAATTCAATGTTCGGAATCAACTCCAGACCTTTTATCGCCTTAATCTGTCATGAAATAATGAGGAAATAGGCCACGCTTGGCCATGAAACTGTTTCTTAGTCAATTGTACAATTACTTTGGAGCCTGTGAAAATGGAAGGATGCTGTAAAAAAAGTAAAATGGCTGTAAATCCTAAACAATTAATGCAATGTTTTTGTTAAACCCCTTGTATTAAAGCTGAATGTCAACATTTCAATTACATCTTGGCTGCTTCATTTCAAATCCGTTGTGGTGGTGTACAGAGGCAAAATTACGAAAATTGCGTAACTGTAAAAATACTTATTGGCCTGACTATATATTCCTCACTCCTACTAGTCCTGTTTAGGGATGCATTGAAACCAATACTAGAATTGGGTATCAGTCCAACACAATGCTTATATTCTCATTCAAATAAAAAATGCTCAAATCCCACCTGGCACTATGTGATGTATGCTCACTACATGTTGTCACACTAATGAACATATGACATGAAATGATAGCAATCCGAAAGTACTTCATGATTAATGAATAAAAGCAGGCTGCAAACTGTGCTCTGTGAAAATATCAACAGGAGGAACTACAGCATCTTCCTACATTACAAGTACCTGGTAAATCATCTTAATGATTTAATGAATGTATGTTGTTCTTGACCATCAGCCATTATCAGCGAGGCATTCCAAAACAGTAAAAAAATATAACATACTTTACTTACAGCAGTACAGAAATGAGTTTCAATGTGAAACATTTCTCTTCTCTACTGAAACCCTGCTCGATCCAGGAAACTGTTGTCGCTAGCTAGTGCACTTCATTTAAAGAACATTATAAAGAAAGAGCCTAGTAACTTTAGCACATGAACACACACATGTACATGTTTCATTGTGTAAACTAGGGAAACAGATAGCTAAATGAAATGTCCCATGGTGCAACTGGTTGACTAATACTAGGTAGGTTACTCATTTCACTATCAGTACTGGTGTTGACGGATACCAAAAACAGGGGGGGGGAAACCACATATTAATACTCATAGTCTGTCCTATTTGTGTCAGTAGTTATTCAGTAATGCGTTTACATGAATAGCTGAATAAGAAACTGTGCTTTAAGGGTTATGTCTGGCTTTTTTGTAGCAAGCAGGAAAAGAATTAAACTATTTAATTATGATAAAAATTTATTCAATCTGTGCTAACTGGAGTTACATACTGTATATACGCAATAGTACTTAAAAGAAAGTAGACAAGCAGACACATGCTGTTCTTATATGGAGTACAGCCAAATGCAAATGTAGAGTCTTGCTCTATTCTAATACACTAGTCTAGTCTGGTCTCTGTCAAAGCATCTCCTGGAGAACATTACTGTCAAAAAGAGAGAAAAAAGCCAAATTCCTTCAGCGATGATTGACCTTCGTCTATTATTTATGGAATGGAGCGGAAGCAATGGTGAATATGTCAGGCTGAAATAGGCGTTGTGGACTGAACAATAAACAGCAAGCATTCCACATGGAAAACCACCTGATAGCTTTAAAGAGGCTTTTTTCTGGTGGATATTCCGAATCCTTCCCTGCCTCATGACTTTGCTTTGGAAACTACAGTCTAATCCAAGTTTCAGTTGTGCCTTTGCAGTGCAGCATTTCAGAAAATATTTTCAAAAGAATTTTGGTAGACTGAAGCTTTCCAAGGTTAATCCGCGAGGGACTGCTCTTCCTCTCTCTGACAGATCCGTCCCATGTGATGTTTCTCTGAAAAGAAACCATACATGATGTTTGACTGGACTTATTCAAGCATAAACAACATCCTCCGTCCCAGGCGGTCTGAAATGTCTGCAGTCTCCATAGCCAGTTTCCTTTTTTCCCTCACTCTTTCTCAATCACCTTCTTTTCTAAATCAACTAGCTCATTTCCCTATTTCTCTCTGCACTCAGATTAGCCTTGCATCAGACTGTGAGGGTCCACTGCAGCTCTTTGTGCGGATTCAGTGACATGTCTCACCCAGGCCAACTCTCACACACTCCTCGCTTTTCTTTTTTTTTTTTTTCCTCAACCCCGTCTTCAAATCCAGTGGCGCGGCCTATCTCCAGCTTGCACGCCCACCAGTAATTAAACACCTCAATGAACAGATTAAGGAGTTTCCCCATTTGGAAATTTCATTACCATTGCTGTAATTGGATTCCAAATTTAATTAGCACTCCTCAATGAAAACAGCAGGTGATGCCGAGTGATGTCCAAGAATAGTGATGTAATGGTGAGACCAAGAAAAGGGTTACGTTCTGACACAGTAGTGATTCGTGACCTGTTGCTCTGCACTGGTCTTAGAGAAGCTGTTGAGAGAGTTTTATGAAATGGCCAGAGAGGCATGCAGGCTTGTAGAGGCACTGATCTTTGTTCCCTAGTCTGCCTGAAGGGTCTGTGTTGTGTCTGTGTAACCAAATCGCATTTTCGCTATTTGAGACACTGCTCCAGATGTATCCCCACAGGTCACTTTGAAAAAGTAGTCCAACACACACACATTTAAATTTTAATCAAGCATTTAAAACTTCCAAAAAGTGCCAGCACAGTCCTCTTGGCACACAGTCAGCTATAATTTGATAGACTGCACTTTGTTTTCTGAAGGGTTCTTAATAAAGTATGCTTGCAACTCAAATGAATAGAGATGAACATCACATAAGCATTTTTGTGATTTCTAAAGAAAGGCAAGACTAATTTACTGAACCCATTTTGGAAAAACAATGACTTGCACTGATTAGAATAAATTCAATTCAAACCCTTTTGGGGAAAGTTTCTCAATGTAAGGCCAGGATAGATGTCAGAGATAAAACCCATAGCCAAGCTGCAACAGTGACTGGTAGAAACCTCCATGGGAGACATCGTGGGATCTGTAATTCATTTAGAGAGGAAAACAGATCTGAAGACGTCTCATAGGAGGGTGGCGCCTCATGATGCAGGTCAAGAACCTCAATGAGAGCAATAATTAATCATTACCTTTTGGTGGAGGGGAGAGAATATAATGACTTCAGTCAGACAGACTGTTCTGCTTGATTTCGGGCTTGCGGTTTTAACCTTGCATAACCCTACTTATTACATGTGGTTTGCTTTGTGGTGTCTCATTGTTTATATCATAGGGGCCATAAAATTCCTTATACTATACAGGGGCCATACAATTCATTATACTATATATGGGCCATACAATTCCTTATACTATATCCTATCTTACATCTTTGAGAAAGTAATAAAACCAAAACAAATTTACCAAAACAGATTTACCAAAATGCTTCACGGACAAAAGTGGCTCACAGTTTAAACACACCTTAAAGAGGATTTTCAGACTGGCATTAAACTCACAAGCACATATCGGAACATAAAATCTTCAGAACAACTGAGAACACATATTACATTCTGCATGTTCTTAACATACTGACCACAATGATAGACCTTATCTTTGATCGTGGTCATGATGCAAGACAACATGCCAGGAAAATTGATCTCCATTAGACCTTTCATAACCCTATCTTTTAGATGAAGTCCTGTAAAAAGTTTTAATAAGAATAATATTTTTCTTGTTGGTGGTATTCATAGTTAGACTACAGCAGCCTAAAGAATGAAAGACTTTATAGAACAGTAAAATGGCTGATTTTAAATGGCTACAATAATGGCAACTAAGAGTATTTGGACAACATCTTTTAATTGATAAATTTATTTGCCAATATTACATTTTTGGTGTTTTCTGAATATTGATTATGCAGTGTTGCAAACTTAGTAACTTTGTTTTCTTTGTGTCAAGAGCAACATATCTAGTCACATTTTAAGCAGATGTTAGAGATATTGGTGACCTTCACAGCTGCTGGTTATACAACTTTTAAAAGAGCAGGTTTGGTGACTCACCATCAGTGTATACAGCATTACCATTGTTCCCAATATCTGATCAAATGACCAATCACTGATCATCACTGTTCCCAATCACCAATCACTGATCAATATTGTGACCATCCATCCATCTATTTTCCATCCATCCCCACTTATCCTACACAGTGTCATGGGGAGCCTGGAGCTTATCCCAAGGAACTTGGGGCACGAGGTGCAGGACACCCTGGATGGGGTACCAACCAGGTACAGGGCAAAATTGCACACACACACTCATTCACACACTATGGATAATTTAGTGATGCCAATCAGCCTACAATGTATGTCTTTGGACTGGGGAGAAAAAAAGAGTACCTGGAGCAAACACCCTGGGGAGAACATGCAAACATGCAAAAATAGCGGAGGTGCTATTGTGACCAATCACTAAGCATTGTTTTGCAGTGACCCGTCACTGATCGCCACTGTTTGCCAACCACAGATAACCATTATGATCAATTACTGATACACAATTACTGATCATCACTGTTCCCATTGATCAATCATTTATCACAATTTTCCCCAATTACCAATCACTATTCAAAACTGTTTACCAAACACTGATCAACATTGTTTGTCCCACCCACTTCCATTCACATTCTTCCTTTATGTTTATTTCCCAGCAAAAAAGAGTACCTGGAGCAAACACCCTGGGGAGAACATGCAAACATGCAAAAATAGTGGAGGTGCTATTGTGACCAATCACTAAGCATTGTTTCCAATGACCCATCACTGATCGCCACTGTTTGCCAACCACAGATAACCATTATGATCAATTACTGATATATAATTACTGATCATCACTGTTCCCATTGATCAATCATTTATCACAATTTTCCCCAATTACCAATCACTATTCAAAACTGTTTACCAAACACTGATCAACATTGTTTGTCCCACCCACTTCCATTCACATTCTCCCTTTATGTTTATTTCCCAGCAACTCTAGAAACTTTAGAAGTTATAGAAATTATTGTACATTATTTTATATACGGTGTATGATTTGATATGCAAATGATCATGACAATACAACGATACATCAAATAATCGTATGAGTACATGACATCATACTACTTTCCTGCAAAGACTTGGTAACACTGGGTATATGTGGTATGCAGAGATTACAAAAGACTCAAAACGTTCAAAATCACTCACCTCTGGCTGAAAATAATTTTAAAAAAGGAGGGAAAAAAAAAGAAGAAAATGGCTGTTTCAATCTTCACTGTCAAGCAGTTGCCTGACAGAATAAGTTTCCAAGTACCTTCAAGTGACTTTTCAATGCTGTTATCTTCTTATACCTGTCTAAATTCCACATGAGCTGGGAAGCAATGAGGAGAGCTATCGATCTTCTCGTGGGCGTACAGTGTACGACGACGAGGGACCATCACCGAAAAACGCCGGCAAAATGACATGAGATAAAAATGCTTGGAATTTTATCCTTGAAACTCATTTAGAAAAGGAGGTAAGCTCAGCTGGCTAGAGACATGAGACTCAAGTCACCATCTTCATCTAGTTAGTAGTATGCCGAATGTGTTCTTGTTTTGGTTCGACCACACAGAAGCATTTTGTATGGTGCACTGAAGTCAATATAAACTGTATGGTGTAAATAAAAGATTAATATGTTTTAGCTTCAGCCACTTAAAAAAAGGTAACACTGTACAATAATGGTACACAAATAAGCATACATTGATGAGTGAACTAATGTTTTCATGATGATCAATTAATACATGAGCTAATACTTACTGCATAATAAAATAATGAAGTGTATACCTTAACACATAACTGAGTCATGTGTACATAGCCATTAATAATTGTAATTGTTAAGTATTAATATACCTGTTACTTGTTCTGTTAGTTAATATCATTAATTGAAGTATTAATTATAATTACAATAATTTGCACTATGAAGGTTATATTTGGTGACAATGTAAGTAAGCCTAAATTATAGGCTGTTAGGTAAATTCATGGTAATTTGTGACCTATTTGTATTTTTTATTTTCCAACATATTTATATATAGTTTTATATACAATGCCACATTTTTCTCACATGTATATTTGGGAAAGCACTTTAGGTATTTGGTTAACAATAACAGATCATTTATTAAAAGTTAGGTGACAAAACTATTTTTATTGTAATTGCATAAGGTTGTGCTATTTGAGCAACTTCCTGTCATCACTACATAAATTATCTAAACTCAGCCTACCCTACAGTAAACTGGCTAAATTAATGACCTGTATGCAACAATACAGTCTGCTTAAAATTAATTTTGAATGATGTGCTCATCTTCATTTTCAGATCACAGCGTTATTAATGGATATGCTAATTAAACATTTATTATTATTATTATTATTATTATTATTATTATTATTCCCCATGAAATAGTCAGATTACTGGATGCAGGAGTACATTTGTTAGTTACTATTTATTATAATAAATCAGTAGTTTATATATCAATATTGTGTAACTTGTCTGTATTCAGCATGAGTTGATGACAATGCCCCCCCCCAAGTAAAGTCACGCTATAATAATAAATTTATAGGGTACAAATCAATGTCAATAATAACATCATTGTTATCAACAAAGAGTATTTATTGAAATCATTTTCAGATATGTCTTGCAGCATACAAATGCTAAATTCAACCGCTCAAACGGAATATCTGAAGATCATTGTAAAAATTCAGAATTCTATTTTTTTAATAAACAAAGAAAGAAAAGAGAAAGACGCAAGCTCTCTATTACTTTTATTACCCTAATTACTTTTTGTTTCCAATATAATATAATATAATCATTTTTTTTTAGTTTTCATGTTTGGCAAACTCAAATGCATAACTGCACACAAACCCAATATCAGCACTTTATTAAGAAAAAAAAAACTATGAACAAATGGTTAAATATCACTCAGTAACATCCCAAGGATAGGGGGGATTTATTTGATTATTAAACTATTAAACACCATGTCTTTCGCAACTAAAGCTTTATGGAGGAAAGGAACATTTTTCCCCTATAGCTTCAAACAAGAATATAAATGGTTAACTACAAACAAAAAGAATGCAACTCTCCAACTTCACCTTTTGTTAATGCCATGGAAATTACCTTTTGCTTTCATTGCACATATCACTGTTTGGTTGGACTCTGATCTTCACACAGCTTGGCAAACTTTTGCAAGTTGCTGCCTTTTTTTGAAGTTATTCCTTAGGGCCTGGAACAATTCAGGATTAACTGCTGCCAACTCTGCTATAGGAGCTTGGTTAACAATCGTGTTCCTATCTACATTTGTCCTGTAGTAGGCCTGCATCTATGAAGAGCCCTTCTTCACCAGTTCCAAGACCTTGTTATATCTCTTGATCGACTCTTCAGGTGTTTTCACTGAAAGAACAAACAGACAACGTCCAATTCATACACATACACAATTATTGGCACTCCTATTAATTCATATGAGAAAAATATATTTGAAGTATATTCCCATTGATATTCGACTTTTTTAGTACACATGGGTGACTAGGAACAGGACATTGTTGAAGCATGACTTCCTGTTTCAAAGGGGTATAAATATGAGGTATCATATAGGCCAAATTCCCTTAATAATTCCTAACAATGGGTAAGACCAAGGAATATAGCTGTGATATGCAGCAAAAGGTTGTTGAACTTCATAAAATGGGAAGTGGCTAAAAGAATATAGAAAAGGCATTAAAAATGCCCATTTCTACCATCAGGGAAATAATTAAGAAGTTCCAGTCAACTAGAAATGTTATGAATCAACCTGGAAGTGGACGTGTGTCTATATTGCCTCAACACACTTTGGAGAGGATGATTTGAGTGGCCAAAAAATCTCACAGCTGGATCACAGCTCGAAAATTGCCGAAGTTAGTTGTGTCTTGGGGTCAGAAATACCCCAAAACTACAAGTCACCTACATCACCAGAAGTTGTTTGGAAGGGTTTCAAGAAAAAAGCCTCTACTTTCATCCAAAAACAAACTCAAGTGTCTTCAGTTTGCCAGACACTACTGGAACTTCAAATGGAACTTCAAATTTGGTTCTATGGTCAGATGAAACCAAGATAGAGCTTTTTAGCAGTAAACACACAGAGGTAGTGTATGGAAAATTACCTCATGCCCATGTTTAAATATGGTGATGGCTCTTTAATTAATAATTTTTTTCCTGACTGTTTTTCTGCCGGAGGACCTGGTAATTTTGTTAGGATACATGCAGGGTTGGGAGGGTTACTTTAAAAATTTACTTGGTTGCAGTGACAATTACTTCATAAAAAATTTAATCAGTAACATAATCCAAGTATCACAATATGAAAGTAATGTAATCTGATTACTTTTGCTTTACTTCATGGCCACATATGTAAATAAAGTAAAGAGAAAAGCAATATGATCTAAAATACTTTGATTTAGAGCTTATTTTAAGCTTAAAATAATAAAAAAAAAAGCTTTAAAAAAAAGTGTTTGGATTTGTTAGATAAATAAAATAAATAAATAAATAAAAGCTCACTGTCCCTGATGCGGGTAACAATACATCACAAAAGCTAGGATGACCATATTCTGGTTTTCCATAAAGAGGACACCTTTTTTTTTGGTTGGGCTGGGGGGGGGTGGGGGTTGGTGGTGGTGGCTTAATAGCATTCAAAACAGTGTTACTATGAATGCAGACTTTAATACACTGATAGATTAATGTAATAAATATTAGCACATTATACATTATATATATATTTATCTTTAATTAATAACTTGAGAATGAATAATGCATTGTAGGTTTGATATAATGATGTACAGCATAACACAACATAACATCAAACACCATTTGTCTTCAATAGAAAAAGAAAAACTGTAAAAATGGCACCTTTTGGCAGTCTATGCCATTGCTTTCTTTCCAGCTTCTCCTGGGGCTGCGGATGGACCTAATATATAATAAATAATACAGTAAGAAAAAAATAATAAAATTATATATATATATATATATATATATATATATATATATATATATATATATACACACACAACATTAATGCAATCAACCCATTCTGTCTATTTTTTAGTGATTTAACCTAGCAGGTTTTGCATCTTCTTTCTGAACACATTTGGTGGCAGGTACCTCTGTGGTCATGGTTTTGAATGCAATAAACAAGCTAACTTTCTAGCTAAGTTTCATTACACCGTCATTAAAATAAAACCACCACCAACAACATTAGACAAAATTAAAATGATTAAAACATGTGAAAACCAAAGGAAGAACAACTTTGCAATTACCATTGTATTTTGAAAATAATTTTACCTACCATAAAAATCATCACTATATTTAACTGGCGCTTTTTCAGTCCAACACTCTTGCCCTTCATCATCTTCCTGCACTTTGAAACTTTGCGTGCTTCAATTTGGGGGGTGATGATTTCTAACATGGTGACAAGCTCGCCTCAAACCGAATGTGAAGCTCTTGCAGGTTCTAGTTCTGTTTCATTCCTCCTGACCGGCAGAGGCGGTGGTTTAGCACTAGTGGATTATTGCAGCGCCGGCTAGACAGGTCAAGATAACAACAAAACTACATAGTGATGTAGGCTCAGCCTTGAGGGTAATAGCCACATTAGCTAAGCATTCAGTCTCTTTCGCTTTCTTGCTTGACTGAGATGGGTCGTTCTTCAAGTGTTTCCATGCTGTCAAGTGCAGCTTACTAGAGCAGTGAGTTATCGTCCTCGCAAGCGTGTTCATAGGCTTCTGAGCCTGGATTGCATTATTGTGCAACATTGGTAAGTCTGTTTTATTGGATATTTTATGGTCTGCTTGTAACAATTCATGCTTCTCGGTACTACCCGGTTGCTAGTGTTTACTGAGCGAATACATTGGTGGTTCCCCGTTTTTATGAACACTTGTGCTCCACGGTGCTATCTGGTGGTTAGTGTTTTAGCTATGCAGATGCGTTGACAGTTCTATGCTGACCGTATCACACATACGGATTTGTGAAACACTTCTTGCTTCTTGGTGCTAGCCGGTGGCTAGTGTTTTTCGTGACAATACGTTCCCCGCTAGTTGTAAGCAGATTTTGTGATACACGGTGCGCCTTGGTACAATCCAGCGGCCAGTCCTCAAAGTGTGGAAATATTATTAACGCCATTCAACACATTATATATAACCTTCTGGTTCCAGTCGGGGGTTTTCTGTTGATGAAATAATTATGGGTCAGAGTTCAATTGCAACTGGATTCCCATTGACTTGTAAGCTGTGTCCTAATGTTCTTACTCCCTGACAACTGCCATGAGGTTTGCCTGTCCTGTTTGGGAATCCAGTATTTGAGAGAAGCTATCACAGATCCGTGCTTGCACTGTAGTCTTTTAACCATGATGGCTCAGTCACGACTAAACCCATCCTCATCGGATGAGACTGTCGCTGTGCTCCAGATGGCGGTTGCTTATTTAGGGCTGGACACTTCACCTGCATAACCAACCCGGTCCAATGTCTTTTTTTTTAGATCGTTTTCTGCTGGATCTTCCTTTGCTATGCCTCCATGCAAGGATTTTGTAGCAGAATTTTCTAATACCCTTACGGGATCTAGTGCACCAAAGCGCTGGTCAAAGACCACGTAAAATAGCTTCTATGGCTGATGCAGATACCATTGGGGTGGGCCGTGTTCCAGAAATAGAAAAACTTGCAACCACCCTGGTGGTATCATCTGATGAGGCCCTATGAGGAAATGTGTGCTGCCCCAGCACCCAATACGGTTGTACAGACTCGTTATTGAAAAAGGCATATGAGACCACTGTGTATATAACCCCTGAGGAGAACAAAATGTCAATTACTCCTCGCCACTACCAATTCATTGGAATCAGCAGATGTTGATCCCGCAGTTTCGCAGTTCCTGCCTTTCTGACTATGGGCCATGTCACCCGTAAATTGGGTACTCTTACTGCCACACTTCTGGCAGCACGTCAGAAGCACGCTGTCAGCACAGACCTCCCTATCGTTCCTGGGCAGCTCTTTAGGTCTATTGTTCCAGAACTTCTTGAGAAAAGGGTGAAGTTGTCTGAAGCCACCTGTCAACAGGCACAATGCAACCCTGTTTTTAAGATGTCAGCCACTCAGGCTTGTCAGCACTTTGCAATGCCAGAGCAACGATTCTGCCAGCATGCTGGTCCCCAGAAACCCCATGATGCTGAGGACACATGAGGTTTTTGACCTCATCAGCGGCAGTTGCCAGAGGGCTCACGTCAGCGTCCCCCCACTGCCACTAAAAGTCGCACACATTAAGCCTGAGGTGCTTAGGCTGGTAGTCAATCGCTTTTCAAGGCTACACCTACAGTATTGGACTGGAACAACAGTAGATCTTTGGCTTTTGACTACCCTGAGGGGTATGCTCTACAGTTTTGAAGCTGGCCCCCAAGGTTTTCAAGAATTGTCCCCACAGTGATAGGAGATGCAGTTCATGCAGTGGTCCTTTCTCAGGAAATTCGTTCTCTGTTGGAGAAGGGAGCCATAGAAACGGTTCACTCCCTCATTCAAAGGAATGGTTTTTATTCAACTTACCTCCTTGTTCTGAAAAAGGAGGTGGTTTTCGTTCAATTCTAGATTTAAAGGTTCTAAACATGTTCCTGAAAAAAACTGTCCTTCAGGATGTTGCGTGCAGCCGACGTTCTTTGGTCTGTCATGAAAGAAGACTGCTTTACAAGCATCTATTTGAAGGATGCTTATTTTTACATTCTGATTGTTTCTCACCAAAGAAAAAAAAAATATTCTAATCAATTTCAAGAACCAGGCCTACCAATACAAGGTCCTACCATCCGGTCTGTCTCTGGCCCCTCGTGTCTTTACGAGGTGAATGACTGCAGCTCTATTTACCCTTTATGGTCCAGGAGTAAGCAGATCCTGCCGTACTTGGATGACTGGCAGCTGTGTGCCCACAAAATGGCAAACTGTCCATGACACCAGACTGCTTTTGGAGCATGTTCAGAAGCTGGGTCTTGTGGTAAATGAGACAAAGAGTTGCCTAATTCCAGCACAATGTATTACTTACATCAGAATGACTCTGGACCCCCATGCAATGTCTCCTACCCTATCACATGCTTGTTTAGAAAGTATTCTACAGCTCCTTGCTCGTTTCCATCTGGGAACGAGCTCGCCATACGGAGTGTTGTTATAACTCTTGGGGATGTTGATCACCACCACTTCTGTGGTGTTCCTTTGGGCTTGCTTCACCTCAGGCCTTCAGAGGTGGAACAACGGTTTGCGGTTGAACTCCACCAAACATCTTCATCGGTTGACTGTTGTCTAACACAATGCCTGTTCAGACACAATGGACACACCAAGAGTTTCTAATGTCAGGTGTACCCCTAGGGGTAATTCCCTCTCATCAAGAGGTGGTTACAACTGATGCTTCCATCCTCAGATGGGGTGCAACGTGGAATCACAGGGCCATTTGTGGCCATTGGTCTCTGGCTCAGTGCAGGTATCACATCAATCTCCTGGAGCTGTGTGTGGTTTCCCTGCCCCTGCAGATTTCTTACTGGTTCTGACAGGCCGTCATTTGGTGATTCAGTCCAGCAAAACCTCAACTGTGTTTCACCTGAACCATCAAGATGGCACGAAGTCACTCAAGACCCTGGATCTCACTCACAAAATTCTTACTTGGTCTCTACCTCGACTAGCATCGCTGAGAACAGTTCACCTTCCGAGGTTAAACAATCAGGTAGCAGATGCTCTGTCAAGGGTTCTTCTGCACCTGGGAGAATGGAGGCTTCACCAGGATGTGGTGCAGAGGATAAGGCAGCAGTTCAGCAAAGCAGAAGTGGATCAGAGCAGAGCACTCACTGTAGCTTGTGGTTTGAGAGATCAGAGGCATCCAGCCCATCAGGACAGGATGCTGTGTCTCGCAAGTAGTCAAACTGTCTGCTTTATGCGTTCCCTCCTTTTCTGTTGCTAAGTGAAACATTACACAGGATATCTCTGTGCTACTACAGAGTGTCCTGGTAGCACACTGATGGCCAGCCAGGCCTTGGTTTCCCATGCTTCTGAGACTATTGGTGGGCAGGCCGTGGCAGCTTATGCTCTGGAAGAATCTGTTATCACAGATGGATTACATTGTTTGGCACTGAAAATCCAGCTCATCTGCAGCTTTGGGTTGGCCTTTGGGGCCAGCTCTCTTTATATTGAGTGTGAACTAAATGATAACTAGGGCATATAATAAAGCCCAAAAGCCTCTGCCAGGAGGTATCTCTTGTCATTTCATTAGGGCTGTGTCTACTTCTTGGGCTGCTTTTAGAAGAGTGTCTATGGTGGATATCTGTGCAGCTGCTACTTGGACTTCTCCCTGTACCTTTGCCCGCTTCTACAATCTTAACGTTGCTACCCCTCATGCTGTCAGCTCAGCTGTTCTTCAGGAGCAACCTTGAATATTTTTAGGTGAGTGGCATTCCTCATGACTATGCTGGTAGGAGTCATCCACTAGTTCTAAAGCCCTACCTCTGGTGGTCAGGAGGAATGAAACAGAACATTAGTTACATAAGTAACTGCAATTCTGTGAATTCTGGATGACCGCCAGAGTTATTTGTCACTTGGAATACGCAAGAACTACAAACATGGCCGACGAGAACTACACTTCACGTTTGCCGGAGTACTGAGTGCGAACACCTGTACTTCATTGTAGGTTATAAAAGGCCTTGTTAACTTTAGAGCCTCATGAAGTAAACGCTCAGCAGTCTTAACTCTGTTGTTCACCAAGCCTTTGTCTGTGTTTCAGATTTCTCCGGTTTTTGGATTCACCGGCATCAAATTTTTATAATTAGTAACTTTCAGTCTAATGTCCACCCATTAGCCTAATTCTTTAATACAAGTCATCAAACTGAATTTTGCAGATTCTCCAAATGTATTTCTTGTACACATTATGCATAGCCACAGTTAAAGTTAGTATTTTTGCCAAGCTATTAAAAAACAAAACAAAAACAAAAAAAAAACGTTTACCTACCTACTGAAAAAGTAACAGAAATCCTGTTACTAATGATTGTTGTGGAATTCTATTAAGTCCTTAAAATATATGACAACATATTACAAATTCAATGCTCTTTTGTCCTGTGTGTTTCAATAAATAATTTTTATTTGTTTATAAATGATTTATAAATTAGACAACTTGTTTCAAAGGTAAATTATTGATATGTAAATACGCTAACTGATGATTTGTATACATATACGTAAAGCATGATTTTACTGACGATTTCATCATCAGTTCATGCTGAATATAGACAAGTTACACAATATAGATATATTAACTAATGATCCATTATGATAAGTAATAACTAACAAATGTATCATGCATCCTGACTTAACTGGGCATAATAATAATAATAATAATAATAATAATAATAATAATAATAATAAACATAGCCGTTAATAACACTTTATATATATATTTTTTTAGAGTACTGCATCATCAGAGTACTGCAGGTGGTAATCAAACACTATGTAAATCTGTTGAAAAATTACCATGAATTTACAGCCTATAATTTGGACTAACCCTACATTGTCACCAAATAGAACCTTCATAGTGCAAATTATTGTAACTATAATTAATAATGAACAAGTAACAGGTAATAAATACTTAACAATTACAATCATGAATGGCTGTGTACACATGACTCAGTTGTGTGTTAAGGTATACGCTTCATTATTTCATGATGCACTAAGTACAGTATTAGCTCATATATTAACTGATCATCATGAAAGCATTAGTTCACTTATTTATATATTTATTGTAAAGTATTACCAAAAAAACCTCTTTACTAAGCCATTTTTCTACACTACTCTACACTCTTATTTTATGTTCATATCATGTGTTAACAGATTTTTGACCCTATTAAGCAACTCTGCCTGTTAATTACTAATTAACTAAGTTAAAAAAAATTAACAACCAAGGATTTTCATGCACAATTTGTCAATCACTGACTACTCATTAGCTTTTTGATTTGCATATATAAAGGATTTAATGCCTAACATTTTATGCCTCTGTTACCAATTTAGACTACTCAAACCACTGTCTGACAAATTTGGTTTGTCTGAGGTTCACTGCTGCTTAATAGGTTATTAGAGACATTTTCACTTGGAACAAATACCCCCTTAAGTAATGCTAATTTGGTATTTGCACAGAATGTGCATTTAATGACATGTACTTTGATGACAATCCCTTACTAATTAACAGGCCTTTAACAGAGTTATGTAAGCTGTTGGGGGAAAAAAAACTGTTCAAATAAGTGTATTGAGATTTGAGAGATTTCACATTTTTGTAAGGTTTGTATATATAATGTATAACTTCGCTTTCTTTGAATAATGTGGACATTGGAGGTGTGAAAATGTCCCACATACTGAATGTAAAGCCAAATCATGTAAAGAATATTGAGAAACATTTTCACTATTTGGAGATTTCATAACACTTCCATTATTCACCCAGAAACCATGGGGATGCACACTTTTGAACTTTTACAAAATATGTTTTAAAAATGTATTTAATGTTCCTTTCTCAATCTGTATCTTGATTAAAATGCCATTCAGGTTCTGCATAGGTAATCAGTCACTTGGATGGAGGTTGTCAGAAACTTTCCATCCGTATACTTAGCTGCTCCAAAATTCTCCTAAGTAGGTTGTTGCCATCACCCAATAATTCAGGAATAGTTGTCAGTGCCAAATGCCAGCACATTTCACTGTCTTGGCTGAATTCAGTCTGGCAGGCCAATTTCAAAATGGGATTAAAAAAGGAATTAAAAAAGGGACGTGCCTGAAAATGTATAGTCAGGTTTTTTGGATGCCGTTTTTCAACACAACACTGACAAACTGTATTGGTCAAACAGGAAATCAAGTAATTGCTTGTGTGTTAGACAAACAAACAGACTGCTAGATCGAAAGTCAGCTCTCAGTTGTTATGAGCAGACGGTGCAGTGGGGGTATGTGGAGGCGGGGGCGTGGATGAGTGCCGGTTTGTGAATGGAGGGCAGAGCCGGAGAAGGCGAGTGGTAAGGAGGGAACACCTGTGGGGAATTTTGGCTAATGGATGTTCTCTGTTTCAGTGAGACAAGGCGGGGATAAAAGAAAGAGAGACATATGCCGAGAGAGAGAAAGAGAGAGAGAGAGAGAGAAAGAGAGAGAGAGAGGCAGTTCAATTCAATTCACTTTTATTTGTATAAGTCTCTTAACAATGGACATTGTCTCAAAGCAGCTTTACAGAAACATATAAACACCGCATACAGATTTTAAGTGTGTGAATGTATCCCTATTGAGCAAGACAGTGGCAACTCCCTATGATGATATGAGGAAGAAACCTTGAGTGGAACCAGACTCCGAAGGGAACCCATCCTTATCCGGGTAACGCATAATGTGAAAGTAAAAGAAAGTTCATTCTGGTTTTAACATGAAGTCAGTTTGTTGAACTAGTCCACTGTTCACCAAAGGAGACTGGAGTGCAAAACTGCATGTGGTAATTGCAGTCCCAAGGCCATAGTAGCAACCGTAGTCCCAGCAACCACAGTGAAAATGTCCATGTGGTATTGAGGTCCAAAATTATTTCCATGGTACTTCAAGTGGTACCATCCTAAGCAATCTCCAGGCTGTAGCCTCCAGTTGATGAGAGCTCCAACCAGAGGTATGGCATCAGGATGGATCAGGCAGGTCCAGAGAGCAGAAAGGGTCAGGATCACTGGCATCTCCATAAAATCATGTGTGGCTCGACAGAAGGAGAGAGGGAGAGGGAGGTAAAGAGAGGGAGAGATTATTAGGTATGCTTACTATCCCGTGATGGATAAGACTGTGTACTTTGCATAAAAGAAAGTCTATTCATGGTAAGTTTCAGTAAACAAATATGATTTCGGCCTAGACTTAAACAAAGAGACTGTGTCTGAGTCCTGAACACTAATTGGAAGACTGTTCCATAAAAGTGGGGCTTTGTAAGAGAAAGCTCTTCCCCCTGCTATAGCCTTCACTATTCGAGGTACCAACAAATAGCCTGCACCATTAGTCGTGGTGGATCACAGAAGACCAAAAGTTAGCTTAGGTACTGTGGCGTGAGACTGTTTAGTGCTTTATGGGTCAGTAGTAGTATTTTATAATCAATGCGAAATTTTACTATGAGACAATGCAATGTGGATAAGATCGGGGTGATGTGGTCATACTTTCTGGTTCTAGTAAGGACTTTTGCAGTTGCATTCTGGACTATCTGGAGTTTGTTTATGCTCCTACTGGAACATCCAGACAGTAAGGCATTACAATAATCTAGCCTAGAGGTGATGAAAGCATGAACTAATATTTCTGCATCATGTAGTGAGATTATATTTCTTATCTTAGCAATATTTCTGAGATGAAACAAGGTAATCTAGTAATATTATCTACATGAGCATCAAATGAAAGACTGGGGTCAATAATTACTCCAAGGTCTTTTACTGCTACACATGATGAAACAGAAAGGTCATCCAGAGTAACTATGTAATCAGAAAGCTTACTTCTAGCTACATGTGGTCCTAGTACAAGTACTTCTGTCTTGTCAGAACAAAGTAAAACAAAGTTAATAAGCATTCAATGTCTAATGTCCTTTACACATTCCTCAACTTTATGTAGCTGCTGTCTGTCATCTGGCTTTGCTGAAACATACAACTGTATCATCAGCATAACAGTGGAAGCTAATTCCATGTTTATGAATAATTTGACCCAGAGGTAGCATATATCACATAAAAAGTAGTGGACCTAAAACAGAACCTTGTGGAACACCAAATTTAACCTCTGTATGCGTGGAGAAATCTCCATTTACATCTACGTACTGATAGCGATTGGTCAAATAAGACCTGAGCCAGGAGAGGGCTGTTCCCTTAATGTCAACAACATTTTCTAGTCTATCAAGGAGAATAGTATGATCAATAATATCAAAAGCTGCACTAAGGTCAAGTAACACAAGCAAGGAGACAAAACCCTGATCAGAGGCCCATAGTAGGTTGTTTACTACTTTAACCAGCGCTGTCTCTGTTCTATGATGAGACCTAAATCCTGACTGATACATTTCATGAATGTTATTCCTATGTAGGTACAAGCATAGCTGCTGTGTTACAACATTTTCTAAGATCTTGGAGATAAAGGGGAGATCTGATATTGGCCTATAGCTGGACAATTGACAGGGGTTGAGGTCAGGTTTTTTAATCAGGGGTTTGATAACTGTTCGTTTAAATGATTTAGGTACATAGCCAGTGCTAATGGAAGAATTTATTATTTTTTAGAAAGGGTTCAATTACTCCCAGACAAATCTGTTTAAAGAAGCATATAGGTAAGGGATCTAGTATACAAGTTGATGATTTTGCTGAAGAGATTAATGAAGTTAGTTTGGTCTGTCTAAGGGGAGTAAAACATTCTAATCGTTGATCAGATATCGCTATATTATCATCTACAGGGTTAGTTATAAAACTGTCTGGTTTTAAATTAATAGTCTGAATTTCATATCTAATATTTTCAAATTTACCAATGAAAAGAATTCATGAAATCTTCACTGCTATATAGTAATTGTGATTGTGTGCCTGTTTCTGTGGTGGTTTTATTCCTAGTTAATTTTGCTGCCATGTTGAATAGAAATCTAGAATTGTTTTTGTTTTCTTCTATTAAGGTGGAGAGAGAGACATTTCTAGCATCACTAAGAAATTTTATGTAGTTGAGGAGGCTCTATTTCCATACTATGTTACAGTGCTTTATCCCATAAACATACTGTTCATGTTTCAGACATCTCCATAGACTAAATCAGACACTTCCGAATAACTGCAAATAATTGCAATCTTACTATTAGTGGTGTATTTTTCATGGTCCATTTGTCTTTTGGTTAGCATATTTACTGACAGGACAAAATAAAAAAATAAATAAAAAAATAGTGACTCATTTTGCTACATTTTGCTGGAACAGTTTGTGTCCACTTGTCCCCTTAGAGGGAAGCATTACTAGAAATCAATGCAATCAGTGATAAATCAGCCCTCTGGCTTGAGACAATAGATCCCTGTGAATGGGAATCTCCCAACGAGTGACGTCCAGCAGGGATATTATCTCTGAGAACCATACTCGAGCTGGCCAATAAGGTGCTACTAGCAGCAGATGTAGACAGTCTTAGGGAACTCTTGCTAGAACTTGAGGGATCAGAGTGATCATGGGACAAACGTACCGATGTGACCTCGGCTACATGTGCACCATGGCGTCCAGCCCCAGTGGTGTGGGATGAGTGAGGGCAAACACATTAAATTTCCGCTTGGCCGAACCAACGCCATGTGGACTCCACCACTTGTGGATGGAGCCTCCAATCCCTAGGCCTCAGCCCCTGCCTCAACAGGATGTCTGCCCCCACATTACAGTTGCCCAGAATGTACATTGCACTCACTGTCAAAAAATTTCCCTCTGCCCAGAGAAGAATTAGTTGTGCCTGGCTGAACAGTGGGCACGAACATAATCCTCCCTTTAAATGTGAGACCACCGCTGTGTTGTCTGTCACAACTAACACATGGTGACCTCTCAATTGAGGAAGAAAGAATTTTAGTGCTAGAAACATGGCCTGTGTTTCTAGGCGATTTATATGCCACTGCAGATGCGGGCCACTCCAGAGACCGTGAGCTGGACAGCTGTCTAAGACCGTGTTCCATGAGGGAGGTGCTTGTCATTACTGTCTTGTGATAATGAGACTCCCCTAGAGTATGACCCAAGCTCTTCATGTGGGTGAGAACAACATTTCGATGTTGAATCGCCAGTTCCCTGGATCGCGTTAGAATTAACCAGTTGTTCATATAGTTTAGTACACGGATGCCCTGGAATCGCAGTGGAGCCAGAATGACATACATGCACTTTGTGAAAGTGCGAGGGGATAACGCTAGCCCGAAGAGAAGGACCCAATATTGGTATGTGTTGCCTCCAAACGCAAACCTCAGGAACTTCCTGTAACCAGGCGATATTTCTATGTGGAAATATTCATCTTTTAGATCTATCGTCACAAACCAGTCCTCAAACTGAATCTGTGGAACGATAAGTTTGAACATCAGCATCTTGAACCTGTATGGCTGAAGAGTACAGTTCAGATGACGCAGATATAAAATTGGCTGCATACACCCATCTTTTTTGCTGAGCAGGAAATAACAGCTGTAAAAACCTCCCTCCCTTAGGGAATGGGGTACATGTTCTATGGCCCTTTTATCAAATCGATCTTACTTCCTGCACTAACATCTGGCTCTGCTCCGGGGGGGGAAAGAACCCTTTTCTATGGTAGACAGAACCCATGGAGACACATTTGGCAGAAGTTTCCACGCTGCCAAATGGTCGTTCAGTGACTTTTACTTTTGCACATTCTACTGGAGGGAAACCATCAGATTTTCATTGCCCTGTGACAGCTTGCTGACCAGAGAAAACTGAAATCTTGGGACAGCCTTGGCTAGGGGAGGCCGTACAGTAGTACTGGGCGCTAACTGCCCTAACAACCTCATGTCTGACTGAGTCATAGACTGTGACTGTGGCCGCCCAGTTCCCCTGGCTGTCTACGGGGGAAAGTGGGCCGCCACACTCACTGCGTCATTACGTCACCGCGCCACGCCGTCCGACGGCCCTCCAGAATTTCGCGTATCAACATACAGTTCCTCTTCGTTATGGTACCGTATACAGTTTTGGGTGTTTTTCTTTAATTTTTTTACGAACGCTTTAAGTGCAGTTAATTATTTGTCATGCTATACGTCTCAAACCGTGTACTTAGCATCTGTATAATAGCCAAGATGCATGTACAGTGAGGGAAAGAAGTACTTGATCCCCTGCTGATTTTGTACGTTTGCCCACTGATAAAGAAATGATCAGTCTATAATTTTAATAGTAGGTTTATTTGAACAGTCAGAGACAGAATAACAACAAGAAAATCCAGAAAAACGCATGTCAAAAATGTTATAAATTGATTTGCATTTTAATGAGGGAAATAAGTATTTGACCCCCTCTCAATCAGAAAGATTTCTGGCTGCCAGGTGTCTTTTATACAGGTAACGAGCTGAGATGGGGAGCACACTCTTAAAGGGAGTGCTCCTAATCTCAGCTTGTTACCTGTATAAAAGACACCTGTCCACAGAAGCAATCAATCAATCAGATTCCAAACTCTCCACCATGGCCAAGACCAAAGAGCTCTCCAAGGATGTCAGGGACAAGATTGTAGACCTATACAAGTCTGGAATGGGCTACAAGACCATTGCCAAGCAGCTTGGTGAGAAGGTGATAACAGTTGGTGCGATTATTCGCAAATGAAAGAAACACAAAAGAACTGTCAATCTCCCTCTGCCTGGGGCTCCATGCAAGATCTCACCTCGTGGAGTTGCAAGATCATGAGAACAGTGAGGAATCAGCCCAGAACTACATGGGAGGATCTTGTCAATGATCTCAAGGCAGCTGGGACCATAGTCACCAAGAAAACAATTGGTAACACACCATGCCATGAAGGAATGAAATCCTGGAGCGCCCGCAAGGTCCCCCTGCTCAAGAAAGCACATATACATGCCCGTCTGAAGTTTGCCAATGAACATCTGAATGATTCAGAGGACAACTGGGTGAAAGTATTGTGGTCAGATGAGACTAAAATGGAGCTCTTTGGCATCAACTCAACTTGCCGTGTTTGGGGGAGGAGGAATGCTGCCTATTACCCCAAGAACACCATCCCCACCGTCAAACCTGGAGGTGGAAACATCATGCTTTGGGGGTGTTTTTCTGCTAAGGGGACAGGACAACTTCACCGCATCAAAGGGACGATGGACAGGGCCATGTACCGTCAAATCTTGGGTGAGAACCTCCTTCACTCAGCCAGGGCATTGAAAATGGGTCGTGGATGGGTATTCCAGCATGACAATGACCCAAAACACATGGCCAAGGCAACAAAGGAGTGGCTCAAGAAGAAGCACATTAAGGTCCTTGAGTGGCCTAGCCAGTCTCCAGACCTTAATCCCATACAAAATCTGTGGAGGGAGCTGAAGGTTCGAGTTGCCAAACGTCAGCCTCGAAACCTTAATGACTTGGAGAAGATCTGCAAAGAGGAGTGGGACAAAATCCCTCCTAAGATGTGTGCAAACCTGGTGGCCAACTGCAAGAAACGTCTAACCTCTGTGATTGCCAACAAGGGTTTTGCCACCAAGCACTAAGTCATGTTTTGCAGAGGGGTCAAATATATATTTCGCTAATTAAAATGCAAATCAATTTATAACATTTTTGACATGCGTTTTTCTGAATTTTTGTTGTTGTTATTCTGTCTCTCACTGTTCAAATAAATCTACCATTAAAATTATAGAATGATCATTTCTTTGTCAGTGGGCAAACGTACAAAATCAGCAGGGGATCAAATACTTTTTTCCCTCACTGTATTTTTTCCCACTACAGGCCTATTGTAGGAAAGTATGTGGTTTGGGATGCAGCTGAACTCTATTCTTCGCCGTAAAATGTAAAACTGCTGTGTGTGATCGTGTCCTGTCGCAAAATGCGGTGAAAACTCTCACACAACGTTTATAATGTGATTAAGGTGTTTACATGTCTGTAATACATGTCCATAATGCGACTAAAACCGGAGTACTCCAACTGTCTTAATTCGATGAGAGCTTAATTCGAGTATGACCTTAATTAGATTAAGGTAAGTAAAAATTACTGTTTACATGGTAGTTTCTTAATCAAAGTATGGTCTTAATCGGGTTAAGAGTGGATTATTTTTTGTCCATGTAAACAGAGCTAATGCTGACAGATAAAACCGGGTACAGATGGTGCTGAGAAATGCTTCTTCAAATCTTCATAAGATGCTGCAGATTTTCCTAATGCTGTAGATAACGGATCCTTGTCCTGTGAATCCTCAACAGTTTGTGACAAGGTTAATAACTTTAACCCCATCCTATGATTCCCCTGGATTTAGTTAATCCTGCAAAATTGAGGAAATTGAAGCCTCTGACTTTAGGAATGTCTGGGAAAAATTAACAATAACTTAAATAACATAACTTAAATGGAAGTAGTAAAGCCTTAAAACCAATTTAATGGTACATCATGAAATTGCTAACAGATCCACACACACTAATCACAAGGCAGTATCTTCTGGGAAGAAGCTATATGCTTTAAGAAAATAACAATGGAAATCATCCTGCATTGTTATTTCTGACCACTAAACCCTCTACTAAAAGATATACTCACTTAACAGCCTCTTTCCTAAATCCAAAGAATTTGTTATAATATTTTAAAATCATTCAATCATCATATTCGTTATATTGTATTTTGCGGTTAAGCTTTACATTAAGGTTCCGTTAACTGACATTATTTGATACATTAGCTAAAATGAAGAAACCTTTAATCCAGTATTCCATTAATCAGCATTAGTGCACTGTAATAAAAAAAGAACAAATAACACCTGTATTAACTGATTTTATTAATTAATAAGCCAAATAAATAAAACCTGCATTAATAAATATTTATCCCATTTAGGAGTCTGCTGTTGTTAACTGGCGTAATATATCGTAATAATTCAAAAGCATGTTTCAATATTTACCCCTGTAGACCAGAGTTCAATTATCATTCAGTATAACACTTAGCATCATGCTGTATTGTAATTTTTGCTAATTTATGTGGATTTATATTTAGTCATGGCTTGAACTGATTAGTTAATGCAGGTATATTTCTTTAACATTTCATTAAGATCAATTAACAACTCATAATGTAATAACTGCACATAATGCAATAAGTATTACACTATTAATTTAATATAATGTTCATAATTTTCTCAAAATGTAATAAAATCTTGAGCTCATAATGTAATAATGATTTCTACATTACCCAAACTCAGCAAGACCATTGTCATGTTGTAATAATTTTTAATGCCTTTTTAAGACAAAAATACACTGGTATTCCTTTACAGTAAATTTCTAAATCTAAATCATCTTATTCTACATAGGAAATGCACAAGCTTTAAATACTCATGCAATAATAATAATAATAATAATAATAATAATAATTATTATTATTATTATTATTATTATTATGACCTCGTCAGAGGTCAGAGTCAAGATGGCGCCAGTGTCCCTGTCGGCATGCCGCCTCTCTTATCTTTCCCGTGTATTACAGTTTGTTGTATCTGTTATGTCTGTTCGTCTGGCATCTCTGCTGTGTTTACTGTGTATCGTGTCACACTGGTATCATGTAGATTCACTGTTGTCCTACAATCGACAAGCTTTGCTTAACATCAGAAGCTGTATGGGAGCTCAACTGCGATGTTGTCCTACTCTGTATTCTCGTTTTCAATCCTCGTCCAGCCGACCTGCGGTGGAGTGCACTCGACGGCTACCTTGTTGCTTTCCTCCTCTAAGGAAGCGCCGCAGGAAGAGACAGAATCGTGCTGGTGTTCGGGTGAGAATCAGACGGACAATCGCTTCCTCCATGCATTCGATTGAGTTTCCCTTAAGCTTGGAAGGGCTCCACTTTACACGACGGTCATGGGATTACAGATATGTTTTTCATCTGCCTATTTTCCCGGACTTCCTACACTCATCTAATTGTTCTACTCCTCCACGATTATGAATTCGTCAGAGAAGAGTGAATTGCTTAAATCTCCGACAATTGGAATTCGTTTCACCGGATTGGACCTCGCTACCTCAGTCTCCTATGAAGATGGCCCTGGTTAACGCTCGGTCCGTGTGCAACAAAACTTTCATTTTAAATGACTTTTCTACCAGTCATAACCTGGATATTTTATTCCTGACGGAGACCTGGGTTAGTCCTGGTGAGTCAACCGTCTTCGAGGAACTCTGTCCACCGAACTGTTGTTTTATTAGTACTCCAAGGCCTTCTGGTAAGGGCGGTGGGGTTGCTATGGTTTTTAAACAGTCACTGAACATTCAGAGAGTGTCTGTTGGGATTTACTCGTCGTTTGAGGTGCAGTGTATTGTGTTAGAGTCGACCTCTTCCACGCTATTCTGTGCTTTGATCTATAGGCCACCTAACCCGGACAATGCCTTTTTAAGTAATTTGTGATTTTTTAACTTCTATTGTTCCGTTGTATGATCGTTTGTTATTATTGGGTGATTTTAATGTGCATGTCTGCTGCCCTGGTCGACCCTTGGTTACTGAATTTTGTAATATCTTGGATTCCTTTGGTTTTATTCAACACATAAATCAGGCAACTCATGTCCTTGGTCATACACTAGACCTTATATTGTCATATGGAACCGCTGTTGATAATGTTAATATTGAAGATGCTTCCTTCTCTGATCACAAGCCCATTGTTTTTAAGGTCCCTGCTGCCAACTCTGCCGTTATGACTAGGCCTTCAGGATATTATTCTCATTGTATTAATTCACTCACTGCCTCTCAGTTTAGTGAACGTTGTCTAGCTAATGCTGTTGAAACTTCCAGATCTAAAGATCCTTCCAGATCTTTAAAGATTGTTTAAGTTTCAGAGTGCAGCAAAGTCAGCTAGGTCTAGGTATTTCTCTGACTTAATTGCTACACACTGTCATAGACCAAAGACCTTATTCACCACGATAAATTCAATTATTAATCCGAATTGCCAATTCCATGGGGAACCTTCGGCTGAACTTTGTGAGAAGTTTTTTGCTGATAAAGTAATTACCATTCGTTCTTCCTTCACTTTGCATTTATCAGACCTGTCCCTGAATTCACTGGCTTTACCGGTTTCATTTGATCAATTTGAACATGTTTCTCTAAAGGAACTGTGTGATCTGGTTAACCAGATGAAAATATCATCCATGCCACTTGATGTTGTTCCCGCTGTGCTTATGAAAGCAACATTTTCTGAAATTGGCCCCAGTATCCAAGTGTTGATAAATTCTTCTTTGGATGCAGGGGTGGTCCCAAATTGTTTTAAGCATGCTATTGTTCAACCTTTGCTTAAGAAACAGGGTTTGGATGAAGGTTGCCTTAATAATTATCGGCCTGTCTCTAAGCTACCGTTTCTGTCAAAGCTGCTAGAGAAAGTAGTACAATCTCAATTGCTCCTGTTTTTAAACTCAGCTATGTTATTTGAACCTTTACAATTTGGTTTCACTGCTTTTCATAGCACGGAGTCTGCTTTGTTAAAAGTGTCCAATGACATTTTACTCACAGTGGATGCTGGAAAAAATACTGTGTTGATGCTATTAGATCTTACAGCTGCCTTTGATACTGTAGACCATAACATACTTCTCTGGCACTTAGAGCATCTGTTTGGTATCAAGGGCACCGCCCTACACCGCCCTCATGTCTTAAGGACAGGTCTTTCTCGGTAGCGTTGGGTAATTTCTGCTCTTCTTGTAGTCCTATTATTAGTGGTGTTCCTCAAGGCTCCATTCTGGGCCCACTTCTTTTTAATTTATATATGTGGCCGTTGGGGAATATTATTAGGGCTCACAATGTCTCTTTTCATTTATATGCTGATGATACCCAGTTGTACATTCCTTTGAAAGCTGGTGACTCCATTCAGCCATTGCTGGACTGTCTGGATGACATTAAAAAATGGTTGACAAATAATTAACTCCGACTTAATGAAGACAAAACTGAAATAATTGTTTTTGGCCCCCTGAGATTGAGAGATGGTCTCATTAACGAGCTCCATAATCACTTTCCCTCAATTTCTTCCCAGGTTCGGAACCTTGGCTTCATTCTGGACTCAGAATTATGCTTAACCAAGCAGATAAATTCGGTCGTTAAGACTAGTTTTTATCAACTACGCATTATTTCGAAACTCAAAACATTTTTGTCTTTTCAGGATTTGGAGAAGGTTATTCATGCTTTTATTAATTCTCGCTTAGATTACTGTAATTCATTATACTTGGGTCTTCCTCAGTCATCTCTGGCTCGTCTTCAGATGGTTCAGAATGCAGCTGCAAGGCTGTTGACAAGGGCAAAGAAGTTTGATCGTGTCACCCCAATTTTAGCATCGCTTCACTGGCTCAGTTTTAGGATTCAGTTTAAGATTCTGATGTTTTTTTAAAACTCTTAATAATCAAGCTCCTTCCTATCTCGAGGATCTTCTTAAACCACATTCATCAAACAGATGTCTAAGATCTTCTGATAGGTTTCTTTTGCATGTCCCTCGTTCCTGGTTAAAAACAAAGGGGGATAGAGCTTTTGCTGTTGCTGCCCCCTGTCTATGGAATCAACTGCCACTGGACATCCGCCTTGCACCTTCTGTTACCACTTTTAAAAATAGGCTTAAATCTTATCTCTTCTGCCAGGCTTTTTGATCAAATTTTTAATTGTTTAAACAAATTTTTAATCAATTTTTTCTATTGTCCATTGTCTGTTTTTATTTGGTTTAATTCTGTTTCTATGTTATTTTCCTTACTCTGTGCAGCACTTTGGTCAGCTTTGCTGTGTGAAACGTGCTATATAAATTTTACTTACTTACTTACTATGATTATTATTATCACTACTACTACTACTACTACTACTAAATTTATTTTAAAATGCCTTCTTATTATTATTACTGTACATTACTTCTAATAGTTACTTGGTTTCAGTTGAAAGAGGTCATTAAATGTTTTTTAGTTTGACAACGAAAGGGTATACATGCTGATAAATGACAAACAGTGTCCAATAACAACACTGTGTACAAAGTACATCCGGTCTAGGGCGAGAAGGAGGTTGAGTTGAGAATAAGGTCAGAATGAGACCAATGCTCCATATTTGAGTCAGGAATAGGGCCACAATTAGTGTTTGAGACAAGACTAGGGTCAGGATGAGGGCCAGTGCCAGTGTGTGAGTCAGAAGAGGAGCCAATATCATAGCTAGAATGGGGGCTATTGTCAGAGCAAGAACATATATCAGAGAAGCTTTGGCAGATCTTTTGCAACTTGAGAAGGACTGTTGCATTAGCACGATGAGGCTGTACAAAAGAGCTGGATGCACAAGTGCCATTGCTCATAAACTGAAGAAGCTTTTTTGGTCAGCATACTCAATGGATGTGGTACATGTAAGACATGTTCTTTGGATAGTTTGCCATAAAGGACATCTACTGGAAGAAATAAACTGCACACTATGCAGAATTGCATTTCTACATACAATATTATTTTTCTTTGAATATAAGGTTGGACTGTTATAGTGTTTGTCTGAAGATGTACAGTAGGTGATTCTACTGTGCAAAGGTTTTCCAAGTAAATTTCTTGCTTTTTAACTCCTAGAGATGATTGTAGCCTTTAGGGTGCATTTTTGTACCATAGATGCATCCTAAATTTGTGTATTTATTTGTTTTTTTATTGATGGCTAGTTGAACTGTTCCATTGTTATTTATTTACCATTATTATTATTATTATTATTTTAAGTTACTGCTTTTAAAAGTAGGCTATACATTGTACACAGTGTTGTTATTGGACACTGTTTGAATGATATATATATATATATATATATATATATATATATATATATATATATATATATATATATATATATATATATATATATATATAAAATATGCATTTCATAGGTAAATTAAGACTAGATTTAGAAGAGATACTGTAAAGGAATAGCAGTGTTCTTGGTGATTTTATTCACATTTTGAGAAAATGATTACGTTATGAACATTGTATTACATTAATAATGCAGTACTTATTACATTATGTGCAGGTATTACATTATGCTGTGGTATTAAATTATGAGTTGCTTACCTTGCTAAAAAAATGTAATAGTTTATGAAAGGTTTGTTCAGGTTTATTATGATTGTATAATATACATGTTGTATATTATCTGAATACTGTGTGCTTTTATTTGCTGTACATTTGGTGTATTGAAAATTTGATGAAGAGGGACTGAATGTGCTTGCTCCATTTAAATATGGCACATAAACCTTGAAATCTAACTGCTCTGAGCTTAGAGCTACAGGATGTGTCAGAGTGTGATGCGGAGCCTATGACTGGAACAGATGACCATTTTCACGGTCTTTTGACAGCCATATGCTAAATAGCAAAAATCTCTGACCCTAAGTTGAGTAGGTCCGGTACAGTAGAACTGTGATCTTGTGTGGTTAGCAGCTTTGGAAAGAAATGATGATTGGTCAGTCACGTTGGCTGAATCTGACTTTGGTTGGTCCATTCAGTAGCAAACCAGTCTGTAAATGGACATGTGATAATGGAGCGATTTCTTTTTCTTTCTAAAATTGATTGCTTTACTTCCAATCTAGGCATAGAAATATAAATTTGTGACATTGCCATAGATGGACATGCATTTACCTAGAACTGAAAGACATGAAAGCTGCTTCACTCTTAGTCTTTGTGTTATGGCAGCATTTAAAGATTATATAGCTCAGAAGTCACAGGTACACTGAAAGAGCTGGAAGGTTGCCATCTATTATCCTGATAAGAGCAGACATTCCTATAAATTAAAATTATATACCAATGATTATCCTGTGATTATCTTTGTCTGATGGTTTAAGTCTACCTCCAACATGAAACCAAGGGCCACTGCATTAGATTCATATTGTTGTATAATTATTTGACAAAGTTTTTTTTATGAAACAAAGTCCCAAAAAATTAACACCCCATAAAGCACCATTAAATCCACCATGAACTTGCAAAGAATATTGCACAACCTCAACTCTGCCTAGAGGAGGCTGACCAGCAAAAGTCAGTGACCGAGAAAGGATGCATTAGTCAGGGAACAAACAAGAGTTAACTCTGAAGGAGTTGGAGAGATCCACAGCTCAGCTCAAAGCTGTTCATAGGACAAACAGCCTGGACACTCCACAAAACTGGGTATTATAGAAGAGTGGCGAGAAAATAAATCCATATGACTTTGTCAAAAGACCACATGTAGAAAGAGGTTTTCTGGTCTGATGAGACCAAAACTGAACTTTTGGCACAACACCCAACACTGCTCATCCCCCTAAGGACACCATCTCCAAAGTGAAGCATGGTGGTGGTGGTGGCATTATGTTGTTGGGAGTGATTTTTATCAGCAGGGTCTGGGAAACTGGCCTGAGTTGAGAGTAAGATAGATGAAGCAAAATACAGGACAATCCTAGCTCCGGTCTGCAAAAGACTTGAGACTTAGGCAGATGTTCACCTTCCAACAGGACAACAACCATACACATCATGCCAAAGCTACACCAGAGTTATTCAAAAACCAATCTGATTGTGTTAGAATGGTGTGGTCAAAGCTCAAACACCAGTCTGATTTTCTGTGTCTATGGCAAGCTTTGAAATTTTCACCAGAAGTCTCCAGCTAGTACTTGATCAATTTTGCCAAGGGGAATGTTTTTAAAAAAAAAACCTTCAGGATCCAGATGTGCAAAGTTGATAGAGATATCCCAGACTTGCAGTTGTAATTGCAGCCAAAAGTGGTTCTATGAAGTACAACCCCAATTCCCCTAAAATTGGGACACTGTAAATTTTAAATAAAAACGGAATGCAATGATTTGCAAATCTCATAAACCCATATGTTACTCACAATACTACATAGAAAACATAAAATGTTCAAACTGAAGAAATGTACCATTTTAATGAAAAAATAAGGTAATTTTGAATTTGATAGGCGCAATACGTCTCAAAAAAGTTGGGACGGGGGCAACAAAAGGCTGGAAAAGTAAAGTGTTATTAAAAAGAAACAGGTGGAGGAACATTTTGCAACTAATTAGGTTAATTGTCAACAGTTAATTATTCTGAAATTGTCCCACAAATTGTAGACACATTTTTTTTTGCAGACTGGTGAAACAATACCCATCTTTACTTCTGAAAGACCCTGCCTCTCTAAGATACTCTTTTTTTAACTAATCATGTTACTGACTTGTTGCCAATTAAGCTTTGTCTATTTCATGGTACATTTACTCAGTTTAAACATTTGATATGTTATCTATGTTCTATTGTGAATAACATGGGTTTATGAGATTTGTAAATCATTGCATTCTGATTTTATTTACATTTTACACAGTGTCCCAACTTTTTTGGAATTGGGGTTGTATTGACCCAGGAGAGCAAGTGCAAATGCAATCAACAAATGCCTGCTTTGTTGTTTAATTAATCTTTGTGTCACGATAAAAAATTATTTACCACTTTCAGATTTTAGAAATATTGTGTAATTCAAATGTTATGTTAAGTCTATTTCAGTTCCAGGTTGTAATAGTGCAAAATGTGGAAACAGTCAAGGGGGTAAATACTTGTATGTCACTTTAAAAATCATTAAAAGAGGATGGAATGCATCAACTCATCTCACATGTTATTGTCGTTCTTCTCTAGTGATCAGAGGTTAAACTGAGTTATGTAGGTGGCACACGACAAGAATATGCACATATACCATTTCCCTGCAGTTATTCATAAACCTTGGAAAGGTTTAGACCTTGGGGACAGCAGTCTGCCTTAAAAAAGAGGAGAGTTCACCACAGAATTCACACAACCTCTCATTCATTGCACATCATTATGCAGCAATAGGTCACAACGATCTGCTGCCTCTTACAAATTAAGTTTATAAGCTCATTGCTGTGTCTTACTGAACACTTGTCCAGCAGTGGTACTTGCTTCCACTACTGCTTCCTTTGTCTACTGTCTACTGATCTATTTAAGATAGCAGCTGTATGTTTCAATTCAGTGATTTTCTAAATTACTTTATTTTATTTTGTAGAGATGAGAGAATGATTGCAAGCAAACAAATTAGCAATTTATTTTTGCAGATTTATCAGAGCAGCTGTCACTATATAATATTTATGGGTACACTCTAAAAAAGGGCCCTTAATATTAGTATGCTACAGTAAAACATGATCCAGTTTAGCACTTTATAACCTATTGGGGAATGCTGTTATAGCCAATGGAAGATAAATGGCTAATTTTACACAGCCCTAGACTCCAAATTCAAGCCGTGTAACTCCTCATTGGTGGGCTTAGCAACTCCCATTAGCACCATTTATTGGATTTAACTGCTGATTGAGAAACCACTATATAAAGACACAATCTAAGTGAAGTGTAAATAAATAAATAAATAAATAATACAGCCATCTTCTTCAGTTCTGCTTATCCTTTGTTGCTAACATAGTTGGCCACTAATGCAAAACACAATTTTCACAACTGATTTACTGCATTTAACAAGAAATACTAATTTAGCTCCCATTCCTGGGCTTAGCATTAGCAGCATTTATTTGCTTCAGTTGGTAACTGAGAAGAAAACTAGCTGACTTTATCTCAGTCACTCTGACTCAGTGTGGGTTGTGACTTCATATGGAGAGAGATGGAGAGAGGCAGCATTCACTGATAGGGAGCGCAAGGCATTAGCACGCATTAGCTGTTATGCTAATCGCTGACTCTGTGGGTAGGAGGTCAGGACACTGGGAGATGTACTAGCAGTTTAGCTCCCCTGCTAATGCCAGCTAATGTGCCACAGAGATGTAATTGGACTCCGGCTGTGTACTCTCAGTGGGTGTGTATCCTCGCTCTGGGTGTTTGCATGAAAAGATCGAATTCACCCATATTTTAAAGTTTTTCTATGTAAAAAAAAAAAAAAAAAAAAAAAAATGTCCTTTGAATTAGCTGTAAACTAAACTGGCTAATTTTTACTCTGGTCTTCTGCTCCAGACATCTGTTCAGTGCTTCAAACATTCATATCTGTAACTGTCTTTAGATTTAAAGCCAAACTGGTTTCGTAATTCATAATTGGTCATGAGGGATTGTTTTTAACCCTGCTTGTGTATACATCGATCAGCCATAACATAAAAACCAGAGGTGAAGTAAATAACATTGATTATCTCATTACAGTGGCACCTGACAAGGGGTAGGATATATTAAGCAGTAAGTGAACAGTTAGTACTCGAAGTTGATGTGTTGGAAGTAAGAAAAATGGGCAAACATAAGGATTTCACTGACTCTGACAAGTAAGAAATTGTGATGGCTAGACGTCTGGGTCAGAGCATCTCCATAATGACAGTTGTTGAGGGGTGTTCCCAGTATGCAGTGGTTAGTACCTACCAAAAATAGTGCAAGGAAGGACAACTGCTGAACCGGTGACAGGATCATGGACACCCAAGTCTCACTGATGTGCATTAATCACTTATTATTATTTTTTTTTACATCTTGTGGACGGACAGGTGTATGTGCATCACTGACCTGGAGAAAAGCTGGCACCAGGATGCACTATGGGAAGAAAGCAAGCCGGTGGAGGCAGTGTGATGTTCTGGGCAATGTTCTGCTGGGAAACCTTTGGTACTGGCATTCATCTGGATGTTACTTTGACACATAACACCTACCTAAACATTGTTTCGGACCAAGTAACCCCTTCATGGCAACAGTATCCCCTAATGGCAGTGGCGTCTTTCAGCAGGATAATGAGACCTGCCACAATCCAAAAATTGTTCTGGGATGGTTTGAGGAACATGACAAAGAGTTCAAGTTGTCGACTTTGCCTTCAAATTCCCCAGATCTGAAGCTAATCAAGCTTCTGTGGGATGTGCTGGACAAACAAGTCTGATCCTTGGAGGCCCTACCTCACGAATTACAGGACTTAAAGGATCTGCTGCTAATGTCTTGGTGCCAGATACCATAGCACACCTTTAGAAGTCTTGTGGAATCCATGCCTCATTGGGTCAGAGCTGTTTTGGCAGCACAAGGGGGACCGGCACAATATTAGGCAGGTGGTTTTAATGTTATTGCTGATCTGTGTATATTATTTTTTGTTTGTACCTCCTTGTGATGTATTCTAACAAGCATAGCTGGTTCTATGTAGTCTTTCTTTTCCTCCAAGCTTCATATCTGACAGTTTGCTTGCACGCAGTCATGACGCAGGAATCCCACAACCTGTAGTTTCCTAATCTCAACCTGTTGCCCTGTGAACCGTTCTGGCAAACTTTCTGAAAAACATGAACATGAATACATTATATGTTCATTCTGAATAATTGGTTTATATTTGGTTACATCACTAGGGTGCACGGTCGCTTAGTGGTTAGCCTCATACCACCAGGGTTGGGAGTTTGATGCCTGCCTCTGCCCTGTGTGAGCATGTTCTCCCCGTGCTGCAGGGGTTTCCTTCAGGTACTCTGGTTTCTTCCCCCAGTCCAAAGACATGCATGGTAGGCTGATTGGCATGTCCAAAGTGTCTGTAGTGTATGAATGGGTGTGTATGTAATTGTGCCCTGTGATGGATTGGCACCCTGTACAGGGTGTACCCCACCTTGTGCCCTGATGCTCCCTGGGATAGGCTCCAGGTTCCCTGTGACCCTGAAAGATAAGCGGTATAGAAAATGGATGGATGGATGGATGGATGGTTACATCTCTAATATGTAGTATGGATTCGGGACACATCCATAATGAAACACATAGCCAATCATGCATTTTCAAACTTTATTAACAACATATGGTTTCAGGTCAACATTCATTAGAGGGCCTCCTGGCACCTGCAGGCACCTTGTAGCCAATTATGTGGTTTACTTTGTAGAACTAGTTCTGATTGATGGCTTGGATAATGAGTTCATATATGCTTGTGAAGCCCTTTGCCGAGTCGTCATAAATAGATGATGTGCACTGGCTAGCTTATGGTTAAAATAGAGGACTTTCCTTGGGGCCAGATGAGAAATTGCCCACTCGAAAGTGGGGCAGACAGTCTGTGGTTTGTTCTTCTCGAGCTATATCACTGCAGAATGTAGTTTCTAGCATGAACTCATGTGATGCTCACTACTTGACAGTGTATGTCCTATTGACCTACATAATTCCATTTCAATTTATAACAATGCATTTTGCAATGTTTATTTCAAAATAGCCCAAAGCAATAATAGTAAACACAGGCCTTGTAATGCTCTATGCTTAGATACAGTGGAGTCCAAAAGTCTGTTGCTGTTTTTTTTTCTTTTCATTTAAATTGGAAATAAACAGAAGGTTTTAGAATTTTCACATATTTAAAACAAAGAAAAAAAAATGTTCAACATCTTAAATTTTAATATTCGAGATTGTGCACTATTTCTAGTCCATATTTAAATAAATAAATAAAAATAAGCAACTCTGAAATTCATATGAACATTTCAAGGATTTGACTTTTGTTGTCAATAATATATTTTTTTTGCAATGAAAATTGTTCTATCTATCTATCTATCTATCTGTCTGTCTGTCTGTCTGTCTATCTATGTATCTATTTGCAGTGTCTATCTAACTATGTTTGTCAGAAAGGTTCATAGAGTATCAGGTTGAGAGTAACTACATTTCACTCATTAAAAAACAACCTTGTGGCCACACAAACTTTGGCTTTAAATCCAAATGCAAATATTTGGAGCACTGAGGAGATTAGATTCAGATAGTGGCATTGTGTTACCTAATAAACATGCATTACATATGCTTTGTAAGCTTTGTTTATGAGTGTATGTTGGTTTATATAAGCGCTTTAATGCAAAACCTCACATATTTTAGTCAGCAGAATAAGTCACACTGGTGTGTGTTTGCAAGTGTCTCTGTTGCTTGGCCTGGATCAGACCACCATTTTCTCGGATGAGGCAAGGTTCTGTGTGTGTGTGTGTGTGTGTGTGTGTGTGTGTGTGTGTGTGTGTGTGTGTGTGTGTGTGTGTGTGTGTGTGTGTGTGTGTGTGTGTGTGTGTGTGTGTGTGTGTGTGTGTGTGCAGAAGACGCAGGTGTGTGTATATGAGAGTAATCAGACCTCCATTCCCAGGCTGACAGCTCTTTTACTGTGCCTTGATGAGGCCCACTCCTTCCAGCACGACGATATATTTCCCAGGCGAACTGGCAGGGTCAGTTTCAAAATAGTTGTGGCTATGGATGATAAGCAGAGAAAAGACCCTCTTTCATCCCTCGCTCTGGAGGACAAAGAAAGAAACGGATGAAGTTAACTGATTGTGACTCGTGAATGTTAGGCATTGTCAGTCAGACTTTTTGTTAACATTCTGATCAGAACTAAAGTTCCCATCATACCTGTTAGATGATAGACAGAATTTTATATCTTGTATGGATAATTATATGCAAAGGATATTTGCTTTGAGAATTGGAAACAAAACTTTAACAAAGCTTGTGTCTGTCTCTACAACATAGTGTTGCATTGGTTAGTGTTGCTGCCTGGTTCAATCCTGAGCTTGGGTTGCTGTCTGTGTGGAGTTTCACATGAACTCTCCTTGTTCACCTGGACTTCCTCCAGGTTGTCTGGTTTCTTCCTATTTACAGCTCGGATATTTGCATGATGCTCTGTGATGGACTGGGTGGTCTCATTGCTGGTATATTCAATCCTCATGTCCAGTGCTCCAGCCCCACTGGGACCAAGGATAAAACAGTTACTGAAGTTAATGAATGACTGTTGTTAGTGGAAAATCTTCAACTAGAAGTTGTTTACAATTTACTCACAGCTGGCCTGTCCTCCACACCAATGTCACATGAAAACACTGCCCATTACTAGGAAAAGCATGGTAATCCAAACAGTTTTCTAGTCATAAGTAGCAAATAAATTAATTTCACTTCAATGCTGATAGGAAAATGGAGGATGCAACTCCAATTTCAACGACTTTCATGAAAACATTAATAGTTAAGGTGAAGCTCACAGTTTCATTTACGGCATATGGCAGACACCCTTATCCAGGGAAATTTACATTTGACCTCATTTATACAACTGAGCAGTTTAAAGTTAAGGGCCTTGCTCAAGGGCCCAGCAATGGAAGCTTGGCTGTGCTTGGATTTGAACTTACAACCTTCTTAACAGTAGGCCAACTTCTTAACCACTGAGCTACCACTGCCCTAATTAGCAGGCATAGAGTTTTGTTAGTATGAAATCCCAAAGAAAACACAGTAGATTGTTGGAACGTTTGAAGAGCTCTCTAGAGACCTGTTTAAAAACTCAATTGGATAGTCTGGGCGGAGTTGTAATGAACCAGAGGAAATAAATTAGCAAATGTAGCAACTGGATGATGAGGAACTTTGGAAGAATGAGGAGCCAATTATTATTACAATTATCAGGCTAATATCAAATGTTTCATTTTCATTGTGAACTGTTATATGATTTCTGCATAGAAATTACATCCCACTGACAGGATCTCCAGATTTAAAAAAATACATTAAAACTGTAATTTAAATATAACAGTCCAGTTAATATATTCAATTGTGTGCATTATTTTCATATGGCTTAATGCAATTTATCTTTCAATGTGATTAAATTAAATGTGAAAGTTTAGACTGGTCACAACATCACTACATCTTCTTGTAGGAGGTGAGGATTTATTTAAATAAACTTGGTAATAAACCCATGACTTTAATAAACTATGGTTTAAAAATGTCGTACGTTTTCTGTGGAGGTCTTTGTATAACTCTGGTTAGAGATCATTTGACATTTAAAAGCCCACCATAGTCCAAAAAATAAACTGAAAATCAGGAAGAGTAATAGGCAGAGGTGTGAAAAAAGTCCATGTTGTACTACCTAGTTAAATACTTATATAATGTTGAAGCTGTATGTAATTGTGTTTTGAAAGACATGAAAGCCAAGGCACCAACCCATATTCTGCCCATTGGAAAACACAATGTCAAGTGTGGCATATTATGAGTCCACTCACTGATCTGTAGAGCTACACTGCATGTAACTATAGTTAAACATTATTGGCTAAACAGTCAAGTAGCAGATATAACCATATACAGTACAGTCCAATCTTCTATAAGTAGACCTGCACCAGTGGTGTTAAGTGCTGATTGAGGTTTGTCCTGTGAACTCTTGTTTTTCCCCCATCTTATTCACATCAGCTTGCGTTGGATCTTTTTGCTTTATCCGATTCTTTTCTCACTCTGCTGTATTTTGCTCATTTCCTCTGCTCTCATGTGCCATCTGTTTCACGCTTGCCCTTACCACAGAGGTTTGCTCACTTTAAATTCTCTCTCCCCTCATCCCCCCACCAATTCCCTTTTTCTTCCTCTTTAGGCTGGAAGAGATGGATTGGGCCTGCAGCCCAGGTGCTGGTGTATTTGTCTTTGCCGGCCAGAGAGCCAGCTGGAGAGGTGCCCTATATGTGCCTTGCACATATCAAAAGGGCTCCTTTTTCGAAGATGCCAGGCACAGTGTATATCACATGGATGAAGGACAATCTGTTTCTCTAACTGGTTCAGACCAAGCAATTGAGCAATCAGGTTATTTCACGGATGCCGAGCAGTGCCATAGTAGCTTAACACTACTGTCTTCTATGTGTAGGTCTTTGCCAGGGGCAGTGCATAGTTTAATGATAGTATAATCTGAGTCTTAGAAGCAAGAACACTTTTTATTTAATAATTTATGAAGTTTAAGATTTCACTCTTCGTCACTGAACAAAAAAGTTTGTTCTTATTGATTGAAAGTAGTAGAAACTATAATGTATAGATGACCAAACCGTGCATGGAAATGTTAAGTGTGAAAATTTCAATTTCACAAAAAGCTTTCTTCACAAGGATTATTGATAGACATAAACTATCAGTAGTTTATAAATGATCATATAAAGCATTCCTGGCAGTGGACTTTTGAACTATGTCCTGTGAAGCTAATATGCTTCTCTGATTATATTGAAATTTATTTCTGGATTTGAGGTATACATTCCTAAAATGGTAATCAAGATTGATACTGTTTTTTTTTAAATCTTTATTTAAAAACATGCTATGGGAATATTCAAAACAATACTAATAAGTGAGAGTATTTGCATTAGCTACTCTTGTTTCTAGCCTTTGTGTTTAGCTTATTGAGATACTGTATAAAGGTTAAATTGCTCAGTTCTTCGTAAAATGCAATCTCCGCTATAAGTTTTGAAATGCCAAGGGCATTTGGGTTTGAGATCAAAAGATGGACATGAGATGATAGATCAGAATTTCAGCTTTCATTTCCTGATATTTATATCTACAGTAGATGTGTTAAACAACTTAGAACATGGCACCTTTTGTTCGAACCCACCCATTTTTCAAGTGATCAAAAATACTGAATCATGTGACTGACAGGTGTTTCTTGTTGCTCAGGCGTGCCCTGTTGAATTGATTGTTTAAACGATTAATAGCTCTGCACATCAATTCTTGATGACTGCATTTGTTGCTAAAATGAATAAACCAACATGAAGACCAGAGAGCTGTCTATGGGAGAAATGAAAGCTAGGAGGGAGACTCCAGTGTGCGCCAAGCTCTGCCCAAAACAGAAGTGGAATCTATAATTCCAAACTGTTAGGTGCAGTAGAACTTTCCAAAATGAAGGTGTTGTCCTGGATAATTTTGTGAGGGATAAAATGGGAGGAATTCGATTTAGAAACCAGCTTCTGATGTAGCAGCTAAAAGTAATGTTCTCTTCATGTCACTAGTCTCACTGAAGTGACTAATGTTGTTCTACATAACTCCACACAGACACTGATCTAAAGGTATTATTGTATCCCCTGCTCCAGCTGTAGGAGCTATGAGAGATCCTTCAGTTACATATAATGGTGGTTAGAGTAATGACAGAAAATCTTTAGAAGCTCACTCCTTTAAGTCAGTGATAAGCATAGTGAGGCTAAGCGTTAGGAACTCAGAAGGAAGTGACTCGCTTTGACTCAAACAAGACTTTGATGTTGATTATACAGTAAATGTAAATGTCTTTATAATGGGGAATATTAGTGTTAGTGGTACAAAAGTTTTCCAATTTAGTTTTCCAATTGTCTTCACCATTTGAGAAGAAAGCAGTTCATTCTTTTGTTGCTCAGGAAGACAAAAATGACATTGTATATAGAAAGTAATTTTTAAACGAGCCATTATCGAACAGCAAAAAATGTTACATTTATACATTTAGCAGATGCTTTTATCCAAAGCGAAATACAAATGAGGAAATACAAGCAAAACGGTATATCAAGCAGAGAACAGTACAAGTAGTGCTACAATGCAAGACTTTTGAGTGAGTTCTAGAGAAGTTTTTCATTTTTAATTGAGTTCTATTATAGTTTTCCCTTTATGGCATCAGCTGGATTCACTGGGTGCATTTTTAGGCTCAGGTTTGTATTATACTTTAACATATGTAGAAAAATTTACAAAGAATATAATATTTTGAAAAGAAAAGATAAACTAAAAAAGTAATTGCAGACAAACTTCACTACACTAATCGTTCTGAGTAGGTTTTAAGATGCTTGTGTAGGATGTCAAATAGAGGCTACCCATGCAGTAGAAATGTACTTAATATTTTAAACCCATTTAATCTCAGGTCTTTTATTAAAAAAGCTATGAGTTTTTTAAAAGCCATGAAAGAAGTACTCTGCTCTTTGGTCCAGACAAGCATGGAAGAGCCAGAACCCTACAGTATTTTGGTTGGTACATGTCAGTCATCTTCTGTGTATTTCTTATCACCCCTTCAAGATGGTTCTGATGACAGACATGAATTGAAAACTCATCCATTTATCTTCATGCTTTTTAAATTTTCCATGAGTCATTTGTCATTGTATTTGGAGAGAAGGTTTTTTTTTATTGATCTGCCCTGAGGTGAAATGGAAAAAAAAGAACTACGAAGAAAACAGGACTGAAGACAGGAATTGGTTCTACCTTCTCCAGGGACAGTTTCAGTTCACACAAATAAATTTTAAAGCAATGTGCACTTTTTATGTAGGTTTTTTTGGGGGGTAAATTTCTATAATACGGACTAGAAAGCTTTGAGGCAGTCCAAAATTTACAACCAATATTATCATCCCTTATATTTTTTGAGCGCATAAAATGCATGCAATATTACAGTTTAATGCAATGCTTTTTATGGCTGGATGAACTGTTACTCCAGAAGCTTGACAAAATAATATCTGAGCAGTTATTCAATTACCCGATCCATTCAAATGCTTCTGTCACACATGGGCATAAACATCCTCCATGAAGTACCAGGTGTGCTCATTTGCGAGGGAATGTTCATCAGAAAATCTCATTTTATCTGCTTTCAAGGTCCCAGTGGGCTAATTTACAAATACTCCTGATGCGGTGCCAAGTGACTGCATGACAAGTTGACAAGTTACCTGCACACACATATAAATGAAAAGAAAAACAACACAATGTGTTTTACCAAAGTGTTGGGCCCACTTGTCGAGAATTTCATACAGGTTTATTTCTCTCTTTATCTATTTAGACTAGTGCCTATGGGTTTTGCACCATTTGTCTTTGTTGCACTATAGAAGAGTTTCTCTTTTGATTTCCCTTACATTTCACATTAATGCATGCACAGCACTGTCATTAAAAGTGTAATTTTTACCACAATGTTTACTTTCAACCCTATATATGCTTTCCCATAGATGTAAATTGGATATACTTTAATCTTATTGATTTATTTAATATTAACATTATTACTGTTTCTTCTTCAAGGAATATTTATTTATTTATTTACGCCTCATCAACAAACAATTATACTGAATCCTAAATTACTTCCTATTCACTACTTATGCACTCTACCTAGGGTAGAGCATAATATCCTTGGTGGGCCCTTGAGCAAGACCCTTAATCTTCAAATGTGATTTTGGTCTGTCTCATTTGTCAGTTTGTATAAAAACCATCTGTCAAATAAATAAATGCAGGCGTATACACATATAGACCCTAAGGGGGGGGCATAAGTTGCTGCCTCGTTGCCCTCAGACTATACAAGTTCTTTCTTGGCTGATGTGTGTAATAGTTGTATTTTGTATGAGCTCTGAGTGGTTCAAGGAGCAGAGATGCATGCCTGGAGTGCAGTCATAAGCCCTGCAACTGGGGTCTTGCCCCTGGCTGCGCCATTATCCAACATCCGCTTTGGCCAGGCACAATTGCCTCAGCCTCGGTTTGGGAATACTTGGGTAATAGCTTGGGTTTCAAGAGCTCTATTGATCTAGGGCAACCCCTCTAGTGCAGTACTGGCTACCTATAGATTTTTCACCTCAGTCATCACCAACCTGTCACAAATGCACACATCACCACAGCTTTGGAGTCATTATTAGGTTACTATGTTCTATCTTTGAGAATTTCACCTATTTATATATATAACTTTGAGAATTTCATGCTGACTTTACTATACAGGTTAATAAAACATTTTTGGTTATGCAGGAAAATATAGGCTTTATATTTACAACTATAGGCTTATAATGCAATTAATAAAACAAAAAAGCTTTTTAAAACAAAAGCATTGTTATTGTCTTAATATAAACAATATTAATATAATAATAATATAAAAGTCTGCACTTTTATGGTGCCTTTTAACCTTAACAGCTGTGCAAAGCGCCGTTTTTTTTTTTTTTTTTTTTTTTTTTTTTACACTGTTTCTCATTCACCCATTCACACACACTGTATACAATACAAATGAGGAAATAATATAAAGCAGAGAACAGTACAAGTAGTGCTACCATACAAGACTTTTAATTGATTTCTAGAGAAGTTTTTAATTTTTAATTGAGTTCTATTATAGTTTTCCCTTTTTGACATCATCAGCTGGATTCACTAGGTGCATTTTTAGGCTCAGGTTTGTATGATACTTTAAGATATATAGAAAAATTTATGAAGTTAAATAAAAAATTAATAATATTTTGAAAAGAAAAGTTAAGCTAAAAGAATAATTGGACAGAATCTTCACTACACTGATCGTTATGAGTAGATTGGAAGAAGAGCACACCAATGGAAGCAGAGCTACAATGCAAGGTGTTAGCCTGCCATCAGGAGCAACTTGGGGTTCATTGGCTTGCCCAAGGACACTTTTCACATGTGGGCTGGGGATTGAACTGCCAACTCTGCGATTAGTGGACAACCCATTCTACTACCTGAGCCAGAGCCTCCCCAAATTTGCATCTAATTGATTAGGCAAAGTTACTGCCTTGGTTTTGCAGGACACTTTACAACTATAGGTTTATAATGCAATTTATGCATGTATGGATAGTCATATCCTGCCATACTGTATCCTATTATAGCCACAATGTTTAGATGGTTGCGTATAGGATCTTGTTTTAATAATTGTGGCAGTGGTATTTTGATAATTGCATAACAGCTACAGCTGAGGTCTGAATGCTATATAAAATCTAAAAGCCAATGAAATTGCATAGGTTTAATAGGAAAACACTTCTATAAAAAGCAAACAAACTGACAATAGATTTCTTTGTTGCTTCATTTCCTCTCTGTATTCCTCAAGTATACAATGTACTCAATGTGATAATTTGCTAATAAATTTTTTCATTTGTGTCATTAAATTAAGGCTTTATACTGCAAATCTTTCAGAACAAACACCACCTTATGCCACACAGATCCATATGAACGTACATAGTGCGAAATGTGTGGTATCCAAATGTCATTGTATTATATGGTGAACATTTATTTCTGTCCAGTCAACTGCTACTAGATTGGTCTAAACAACTGAACACTGACAAACTACTGCTTATAACTAAAATACCAAACCAATATTGTGAACGGAATGTGTAATCATAATGGCACTGTGTGTTGACACCCTAGTATGAGTGTCACGCTTTGGAATTAGAGCCATTTAATAACATTTAATAAAGTATCAAACAAAACGGCACACAAAACTTACATCAAAACAAGAACGAGCGTAACATGATACATGAGGATGGAGCAAACAGCGCAAGACCACTCGTGCAGTGCAGAACGTGACTATATATACACACCAATGCTAATGAACTAAACGTGAAACAGGTGAAATGAGACATGTGCCATGGTGTAGTGGCTGATAGTCCTCCGATATTACATGACAATGAGTAGTGGGAATGATGCGAGTATAGGACAGAATATCAGTCCACAGGCCTAAGTAAATGTATCAGTCAAACTGTTTTTGGAAACAACATACTATACATGCAATACTGTGCAAAGGTCAGAGACCACCCTTTTGTTTCCAATCAAATGGCCATTCAGTATTTACTGTTAATTATTTAATGGCAAGAAATAATCATGGGAATAATGTACAGTAAATAAATTTTGATTTTCATCAAACAGCCATACAGTACTTATTTATGCAGGTCAATATTCAAGTTCAATGTTATAAATAAAATATTTGCAGATTCCTTACTTTTTACTGTTTACTTTACTTATTAAAGTTTGTGTGATATTTTGTTAAATACATTTTTTCATCATTATTGTTCATTATTGTTATTGTTCATAAATCATAACAACGGTCTGATGACTGAACTGGTTCGAGCTGACAAGAAAACTACAGTAACACACATAGCCACTCTATACAACTGTAGTAAGCAGAAAAGCATCTCAGAACCTTGAGGAATAGGAATCTACTACAGGAGAATATAGGAGGAGGAGAAAAGGAGGCTATAGTGGGCACAGGATCACAGAAATCGGACAGTTGAAGACCAGGAAAGTTTTTTCCATCCTTGTTCCTAAGTGCCTCCAGTAAGCCTCACACTTTCATTCAGTCATCATCTTTAGTAACTATTTTATCCTGGTCAGAGTTGTGGTGCCAACATGGTTTCCTGATTTTTATTAATTTTACATGGGATCATAACAGGATGGCCTACAAACATCATATTTTCTATTCTTATTAAGAATATATCACACTTCCCAGTGGTTTACATGAACCCCAAACCATCCAAATAATTGTACTCATTAATAGCAGGCAAAAACTTTTACTGGTCCAAGATCAGTACAATCTGAGGTGAGTATAAATACTGTATAGCCTACTGCTAAGAAACATGAATAAATAGGTATAACATTACTTTATTTAACATTACTAACATTATTAGTGCAGTGCTGTGATTTTTTTATTATTATTATTTATCCTGATTGCATTATAATTACATAAACTTAATATGCATTTTGTTCCACAACTCTTCAAACTAGAGTGCAAATACACACAGAACAGTGCTGAAACTGAGTGTTTTTAAAGGTTTCTCTTTTGGGAACACCAGCTCACTGGCTCACATGCTCCTGCCACTTCCTTCTCCGTGTCTCTGCCAGTTTGCGCTGGGCAACAGCTGGATGTTAATTGGTGAGACTCTCTTGGCAGAGTAAGGCTCAGTGCTCCAAGTTCTAGGTGTGTGTGCATGTGTGTTGGTTCACTCTTGAACCAAGTCTCAGCATCCCAGGCCTGCTGTTAGCTGCTTGGCTATGGCTTGACACAAATATGTGAATATTGCACTTGATGAGAGCTTTTTGGGTACAACATTATGGTTATACCCAAAAGTGTAGGCAGGGATTTTTTTTTTTTTTTTTTTTAACATTATTACCATTATATACATATTTTGTATATGCCACATTTAATTTTTTTTTAATTTAATTTCTCAGATTGGATTCAATGCAATTACCATCTTGTTTATTGTTGATATGACTTTGAGCTCTACTACAGATCTACCTGACTCATCCTGAAGCTCTGCTTCTGCTTGAAGTTTTCTGCAATTTCAATTCACCTTCTGCTGCTGTAGCTGGTCCCACATGGACATACTAAAGATTTTCACTTCCAGTTTATTTAACTGTTTAGTAAACAGTTTATGCCCAAGATGCACACTTTCATCAGTGGATAATCTTACCTGGATAGTATAAACTTGTAGGTAAGAACTGCTGGTGTAATCATAAAGACTGTCCTGTGCTCATATCTAGGCTCTTATATACAATGTGCTCATTCTGAGCATCTTTTAAACCCACTTAGCAGTGTTTGACCTCAACTATCTATCTATCTATCTATCTATCTATCTATGAAGCATTGCTCTGGTCACTAATTCTAGTAGCAAACATACTACAGCTTAGAAAAGAAAATGACTACTAACACTGTATCTGCAGGTATCAGTACCTCAAATTTAATACTTTTAAATACCATATTCAATACATTTCCAAAAAAAAAATTATGACCTGTACCATCACTTCAATCATGCTACACGATACATCAGCTATAGTGTTCATGCATATACATCTGTTTCTGGGTTTAAGTACACTATAGCAGGGTAAATGTTTATAGAGGTATATGGGAGGCAATAGCTAATATCCATTTTGCATTACCATTTGCTCCAACAATGAAAGAAAAAGAAATCCAGTATTTCCTTTCCATGAAAAAAAAAAAAAATAGAGAGAGAAGGATTACGGTAGTCAGAAGAGAAAAAGATGTCAAATGTACCATCAGTCCCTCAGCAGCTGTATTAGAAACCCCCTCTCAGCAATGCTTACTAGTTTTTTGGTGTAATTTAATGCCAGGGTAATGTAACAAGTAGTATTCTAAATGTACATCAATTTTTGGTAAAGAATAAAATATTTTTTTTACAAACGTTGCTATTTTGTAATATTACTATTGCACTGAATAATACTTAATAATAATAATAATAATAATAATAATAATAATAATAATAATAATGAATTTAAGACTTTTGAAGACTTTTTAAGGATCCACGGACCCCTGGACTAATGAAGAGTCTCAGCCTGAGTGTAGACTATTTTCCTGACAGAGGTCACTCTATCTCTTTTGTCTAGGCCTGATCCTTTAACAAGCTCTTTCATTTCAGGAAGATGATTAGCATGCTGGCAGTGGCAGTTAGGGTTGGCACTGCACATATCAATCAGAAAATCATTCCATGCACTTATTTGAATGCTTAATTTAATGCACACTGACTTCAATTTTATAGAGCTCAATTACAAGAATATCAAAAGGAGTATTAGCCTTATTCTGAATGTTTGGAGACAGTGATTGAATAAACAGCACTAGTTGAAGCTAGACTATAATTGAGATTTTTTTTTTTACTTGTGGGACTAGACAGGATGTGGCCTGGCAGCCATGTCATATATTTAACTCGAAAATATATGCAGGATATAAGCAGGGAGTGGGATTTCATATTGTGTGTATTTGTACTTTTCACTTCACTCCTATTGCATCATCCTCCTTTAATGCTTCTTAGTAACATGAAAGGCACACTTTTTTTTTCTTTGAGTGAAAGAGCATTTTGAAATAGTGCAGTTAAAGGCTGGTTAGTGTTGCTTTTTTTGTGTGTGAAATTACCAGTAAAATTGCACATGGTGCTTGCAGCATAGTGCTGTGGCAGTGTTTCTGTTGGCTGGCATTGGCTGGTTTTTGAATCCTAGTGGTAGATGTTAAGTGATATTAAGGCAGAAATATTATGTCCTACATCATAGGTGTCCAATATTTTCCCAAAAGGGCTGGGGTTTCCACAGGTTTTCATTGCAGCCAAACAGAAACCACAGCTGGTAGTAGACTGAAGGTAGAAATTGTGGAAACAGGTCTGTGGCAGGTTTTCACCTGTGGACAGTAAATTGGGGATGAGATTGTTTGCTAAGCCACGTTAATATTACTTTGTGTTAAAATGCATCCTAAATGAATGGTGTTTTGATAATGCTGTTTGGTTTAGTTGCATTTAGTCATGCAGGGTTTGAGTAGATTAATGCTCCAGTGTTTATTTATTCAAAGTGGTCATGACATGAGAAATAAAAATTTCCTTGATCTTTTTACATAGAAGAGGTCATTTTACCATTAAAACGTCCTGCAAGTTTCATAGCTTAATACATCCTCCTCAGTAAGACCATTTATTTAACCAAGCATCTCAAATCAAGTTCATTTGGATTTGTGACCTCACGCAGTCAAATACATTTGAATTGACTGCCCCTACAGCAAGACATCAGCATCTACTTTTACATCTTCGCACCGTTGGCCCCGCCCACTGATGCTCAGTCACATAAAACAGTTCCACATGTGTTATGGCAGGGGGTGTCGATAAGTAATTCAAAGGCAAAGCTGTTAACAAGGTCATATCAGTTGGTGGTTACATTGAAGTCTTAAAGGTAAAGGACACAAAAACTGATAGTTTCAGTCATGAATTATGAATTTTTGTATGTTTGGGTTACGCAGGTAACCCGTTCCCTGAGAAGGGAACGAGACATTACGTGAGCTCCACGCTGTGGGAAGCGTCCTTGCGCATGACCGATATCTGAAGCTTGTGTAGCATCATGCCTATTTATAGGTCTGCCATGAACAGGTAACGTGGCAATTAAGCTTGTTGCGTGATATAAAACTGGCACCTATGTACTGTGCTGTCAGACTTTATTATCTGAAGCAAAGACGCAATTCACAGGCATGCCCCAGTATGACAACACTATGCATTGTCTCGTTCTCTTCTCAGGGAACAGGGAACCCAGAAGTTCCCTTTCAAAAGGAACGTGAGCTCCATGCTGTGGGAACAAGAATACCCACTCTGTCATACTGAGGGCATGGCCTGTTCAAATGGTCCGAGCCCGTGGGTCACTGCAAGACACTGGTGGAACGTATATCCAGGTTGTAATATCGAATGAATGTGTGTGGCATAGACCACCCTGCCACAGCACACACATACTGTAAGGGTACCCCTTTGGACAAAGCCTTCAAGGAGGCAACTCCCCTAGTGGAATGAGCCCTTATACCCAGAGGCGTTGCGAGACCGCGTGCCTCATAAGTGATAGACATTGCTTCCACTATCCAAATAGAGATGTGCTGCTTCGACACAGCATCACCTCTACAGCAAATTCCGCAGTGTTGATTTAACACCCAGAGTGTTGAATTTACACCCTACAGTGTTTATATAAGTCCAATGGACACAAATGTTAACTCAACACTAGGGATTTTCCTGTGTTTACTGTCGCCAACAAAGAAGACCAGCAGCTGCTCCAACTTACGCCACTGGCCGGAATAGTGGACATACAGTGGGGGAAATAAGAATTGGAGACGTCAACATTTTTTTCAGTAAGTATATTTCCAATGAGGAAATTCACATGAAATTTTCACCAGACATCAGTATTAACTCAAGATATTCAGAAATATAAAGAATTCACAATATTGTTTAATAAATATATAGTATATGTTTAAAAAAGTGGAATGACACAGGAAAAAGGTATTGAACACGCTAACAATTTTTTTTAATGCTTAGTGGAGAAGCCTTTGTTTCTACTGACAGCTTCAAGACGCTTCCTGTATGAAGAAATTAATCGGCGACAGTATTCAGGTGTGATTTTGGCCCATTCCTCTAAACATGTTAGATTTCCAAATTGTTGGATTTCCATGTATTTCAGGAATCTCCAAATCTCAGATTACGTCTTCCAGACCTCCGTCAGCCCTTTCAGCCTGTTCTACCATTACTTCTATTAACTTTACTCTTAGTTCTGTGCTGCTATGAGCTAGAAAGTGTGGTTTACCGCAGAGTTCAGGCCTGGGGGGTCTAAAATGAACACACACTGACTTCATGCATGCTCACACAGACATCCTACTTTATTCATGCAGAGCAGAAGTATCTATACACATTGATAATGGCAGTGCGTGGACGGTTTCTACTGGTGCAGGAGGCAGACATATAGACAAAACAAAACACACAGCATACTATGAAAATAAGTCTTTTCAAGAGACAGAAAATACATCTGCCAGCTAAAAGAAACGATGGCAGTTGATCAGCTTATTTAAAGAGGTAATTAAATGTATACATTCATCATAGGTATTTAATAGCACAGAGACACACCAACAGAAACTACAACCCAGTATCCCCTGTATCCAATGTGTCTTAATACAGTTCAAAATTTGGGAGTACATGATATAAGAGAATTTCCTTTCACATATTGTCTTTAAATCTTGTTGAATTGTATTCAAGTCAGGTTATTGACTGGGCCATTCTAACACCTTGATTTTTTTTTTCTCTGAAACCAATTGAGAGTTTCCTTTGCTGTAAGCTTTGTATTGTTGTCCTGCTGGAAGGTAGTATGGCAGCAGATTCTTCTCAAGAATCTCCTGGTAAAGGGCTCTGTTCATCGTTCCTTCAATTATATGAAGTCTGCCAAGTACCATGTGATGAAAAACAGCCCCACACCATGATGCTTCTACCTAAAAACTTTACTGTTGGTATCTATCTATCTAGTTTGTCCATCAAAGTCAATGAGGACCACACAGTATCATCAGTTTAAGTGGGAGTGGGTTGGAGATGGCTGATTAGTCCAATCTGAGCACAGAATTGACGATTGCAGTAGGGATATAGAAGATCAGACTGCCGACCTAGTGAAGAGGAGATAATGGCCTTGGACTTCTGAAGAAGACGTTTCTCTGCCGCATAATGCAATTTCTTTTGTTTGTAGGCTGTTGTACCGTCATGAACTCGTCTGCGCCACGCCAAGCAATCACCAGTTATGCTCTCCCAGTTTTCAGGATCTCTGTTACATTTCTTGAGAGAGGCCTTGAGGGTATCTTTGAATCTCTTCTTTTGACCGCCACAAGATCACTTCGCGTGATGTAGTTCGCCATAAAACATCATCTTTGGTAATTGTTCGTCGGATATGCGCACAACATGACCAGCCCATCTGAGTTGTGTTTTGCAAAGCATGGTGTGGATGCTTAGACTTAATTAGTCTGTAGAAGGACATCTGTGTCTGGAACTTTGTCCTGCCATCTTATCTTCAACAGTTTCACAATTCAGGTGGAAGTAGTTCAGCTTTTTCGCATGGTGACTGTAGACAGTCCAGGTCTCACAAGCATACAGTGAGGGAAAGAAGTATTTGATCCCCTGCTGATTTTGTACGTTTGCCCACTGACAAAGAAATGATCAGTCTATAATTTTAATAGTAGGTTTATTTGAACAGTCAGAGACAGAATAACAACAAGAAAATCCAGAAAAACGCATGTCAAAAATGTTATAAATTGATTTGCATTTTAATGAGGGAAACAAGTATTTGACCCCCTCTCAATCAGAAAGATTTCTGGCTGCCAGGTGTCTTTTATACAGGTAACGAGCTGAGATGGGGAGCACACTCTTAAAGGGAGTGCTCCTAATCTCAGCTTGTTACCTGTATAAAAGACACCTGTCCACAGAAGCAATCAATCAATCAGATTCCAAACTCTCCACCATGGCCAAGACCAAAGAGCTCTCCAAGGATGTCAGGGACAAGATTGTAAACCTATACAAGTCTGGAATGGGCTACAAGACCATTGCCAAGCAGCTTGGTGAGAAGGTGACAACAGTTGGTGCGATTATTCGCAAATGAAAGAAACACAAAAGAACTGTCAATCTCCCTTGGCCTGGGGCTCCATGCAAGATCTCACCTCGTGGAGTTGCAATGATCATGAGAACAGTGAGGAATCAGCCCAGAACTACACGGGAGGATCTTGTCAATGATCTCAAGGCAGCTGGGACCATAGTCGCCAAGAAAACAATTGGTAACACACTACGCCGTGAAGGACTGAAATCCTGGAGCGCCCGCAAGGTCCTCATGCTCAAGAAAGCACATACACATGCCCGTCTGAAGTTTGCCATTGAACATCTGAATGATTCAGAGGACAACTGGGTGAAAGTGTTGTGGTCAGATGAGACCAAAATGGAGCTCTTTGGCATCAACTCAACTCGCCGTGTTTGGAGGAGGAGGAATGCTGCCTATGACCCCAAGAACACCATCCCCACCATCAAACATGGAGGTGGAAACATTATGCTTTGGGGGTGTGTTTCTGCTAAGGGGACAGGACAACTTCACCGCATCAAAGGGACAATGGACGGGGCCATGTACTGTCAAATCTTGGGTGAGAACCTCCTTCACTCAGCCAGGGTATTGAATATGGGTCGTGGATGGGTATTCCAGCATGACAATGACCCAAAACACACGGCCAAGGCAACAAAGGAGTGGCTCAAGAAGAAGCACATTAAGGTCCTGGAGTGGCCTAGCCAGTCTCCAGACCTTAATCCCATACAAAATCTGTGGAGGGAGCTGAAGGTTCGAGTTGCCAAACGTCAGCCTCGAAACCTTAATGACTTGGAGAAGATCTGCAAAGAGGAGTGGGACAAAATCGCTCCTAAGATGTGTGCAAACCTGGTGGCCAACTGCAAGAAACGTCTAACCTCTGTGATTGCCAACAAGGGTTTTGCCACCAAGCACTAAGTCATGTTTTGCAGAGGGGTCAAATACATATTTCCCTCATTAAAATGCAAATCAATTTATAACATTTTTGACATGTGTTTTTCTGAATTTTTGTTGTTGTTATTCTGTCTCTCACTGTTCAAATAAATCTACCATTAAAATTATAGAATGATCATTTCTTTGTCAGTGGGCAAACGTACAAAATCAGCAGGGGATCAAATACTTTTTTCCCCCACTGTAGAAGAGGGTGGGCAGGACGACCGCTGAATAGACTTTGAGTTTGGTCTCAGTCTTGATGCCCCTTCGATTACAAACACTAGATTAGAACCTTCCAAAAGCTGCACTGGCTGTGGTGATTCTAGTGTTCAGTTCTTCGTCGATATTGGCTGTCTTTGATAGGGTGCTGCCAAGGTATGTAAACCTGTCATCGTTGTTGAGCTTCTGGCCATTGACAGTGATGGACGGCTCAGTGTAGTCACAGCCAGGCATGGGCTGATACAGAACCTCAGTTTTTTTGGCAGAGATCATGAGGCCTGCTGCGGAGAATAGATTCTTACAGTGTTGCATGCCTGCTTGCGTTCCTGAGTTGAGGGCACAGTCATCAGCAAATAGGAGCTCTCAAATAGTCTCCACTTGCACCTTGGTTTTGGTTCAAAACCTCCTCAGGTTGAATAGCCTTCCATCAAAAGGGTAGCACAAGTCTATCCCAACATTATTGTCTTTGAAGGCGTCAATCAGCACGGCAGAAAACATAAGGTTGAAGAGGCTGGGAGCCAGAACACAATCTTGTTTCAAACCATTTGTAACTGCGAATGGCTCTGAGTAATTGCCAAAATCTTGGACTCTGGTAAGCTTGCCGTCATGGAATTGCTTCACCATTTCAATGAACGTATCTGGGCATCCAAATTTGGTCATAATCTTCCAGAGGCCCTCACGGCACACAGAGTCAAATGCCTTAGTTAGATCCACAAACACAGTGTAGAGCTGGACATTCTCTTCATGACATTTTTGTGGTTGTCACAAGATTGGCGATTTGTCTTACGCTTGTAGAGATGAATAATGTCTTGGGGGATGTGTTTCTGCTTCCACATCTCGCAGAACATCTCAGTAAGCCTCTTAATTAACTTGGGTCCACCAGATTTGTATATTTCTGCTGGAATGGAATCAGCTCCAGGAGCTCTAGAGCAATTCAATGGCCTTTTGAGTCTCAAGTACTGTCGGGGGTCTACCAAGCTGTCATTTATCTTCACCTGGGGTAGGCAGTTTATTGCCTCATCGTTGATTGAAGAGGGTCTGTTGAAGATATCAGCAAAGTGCTCTGCCCAGTGATTAAGAATTTTCTCCTTGTCAGTGAGCAAGAGAGGGGCTGAACCAGATGCAATTGGGCCATACACAGCCCAAACAGCATTGTAGAAGTTCCGCATATCATGGCTGTCAGCAAACGCCTGGATCTCATCGGCTTTCTGGCTCAGCCATATGTCCTGCATCTTGCGTAGCTTCCTCTGTACAGTCTGACGTTTCTTGGTGAAGGCAACTTTTTTGCTGTAGACTTAGGGTCATTATTGTAGGCACAATGGAGACAGTGTTTTTCATCCAACAATGCCTTGATTTTGCTCGCCACAGTTTTAGTCAAACCAGTCTTAGTGCTTTCTTGCGGTGATGCCCAACAGCTCATGTGCAGTGGAGTACACCAACTGTTTGAAGACTGCCCAGCTCGACTCTACATCAGCGTCTGTTCCAGTGGCTTCCATCATACATGCCAATGCGTCAGCAAGTGACTGATGGAGGCCAGTCTCATTCAGTCTGGACACGTTTAGGTGCATTGGGACCACAATGCCTTGTGTCTGATGTCTGGGAGGCTGAATCCTGAGGTTCGTCTTTGAGATAAGTAGTCTCTGGTCCATCCAGCATTCTGCGCCACACATTGCCTTAGTCACATGGACATCCTGTCTATCTTTCTTGCGGACTATAATGTAGTCGATCTGATGCCAGTGCTTTGAGCGGGGGTGCATCCAATTGTTCTGTTGTGTTTGGGCAGGTGGAACACAGTGTTAGTTATCAGGAGATCGTTTACTGCAAATATCCTCAAGAGCAGATGTCCATTGATGTTACGGCTACTGATGGCATGTTTGCCGATCACTCCCTTCCATGCCACATTATCAGTACCAACTCTGGCATTAAAATTGCCTAAGAGGATCAACTTGTCTGACTTTGGTATTATAGCAATCAGCTCTTTCAAGTCTTGGTAGAATTTGTCCTTGATGTCTTCTGGGTTTGTCATTGTTGGTGCGTAAGCGTTAATGAGTGTGGCTTGCTTTTTCCCAGACAAGGGTAAATTCAACACCACCAGTCGGTCATTGATTCCTCTTGGTAGGTTGGATAGATTTTTCACCAGTTTGTCTGCACAGCAAAACCAACTCCCGGCTCGCGGTGTTCATCTGTTCTTCGCCCACTCCAGAAGAAGGTGTAGCCTGATGCAACTGGTCTGCTGTGCACACTAAAGCTAATTGGAGCCACAAGTAAGGGCTGAGTGTCAAGTGGGGACCAAAGGTGGACAGACTACTCCTGAGGGAGTATGACGTGTCTCCCTACCAGAGGTGCTACCCCTCCATGAACACCCCATACACCACTTAGTATAACAGTGTGTGTATGTATGTGTCTATATATATATATATATATATATATATATATATATATATATATATATATATATATATATATATATATATATATATAGTGTCTCACAAAAGTGAGTACACCCCTCACATTTTTGTAAATATTTGATTATATCTTTTCATGTGACAACACTGAAGAAATGACACTTTTCTACAATGTAAAGTAGTGAGTGTACATCTTGTGTAACAGTGTAAATTTGCTGTCCCCTCAAAATAACTCAACACACAGTCATTAATGTCTAAACTGCTGGCAACAAAAGTGAGTAAATGTCCAAATTGGGCCCAAAGTGTCAGTATTTTGTGTGGCCACCATTATTTTCCAGCACTGCCTTAACCCTCTTGGGCATGGAGTTCACCAGAGCTTCACAGGTTGCCACTGGAGTCCTCTTCCACTCCATGATGACATCAAGGATGTCGACTCCACCTTCCGTTTGAGGATGCCCCACAGATGGTCAATAGGGTTTAGGTCTGGAGACATGCTTAGCCAGTCCATCACCTTCACCTTCAGCTTCTTTAGCAAGGCAGTGTTCGTCTTGGAGGTGTGTTTGGGGTCGTTATCATGCTGGAATACTGCCCTGCAGCCCAGTTGCCAAAGGGAGGGGATAATGCTCTGCTTCAGTATGTCACAGTACATGTTGGCATTCATGGTTCCCTCAATGAACTGTAGCTCCCCAGTGCCGGCAGCACTCATGCAGCCCCAGACCATGACATTCCCACCACCATGCTTGACTGTAGGCAAGACACACTTGTCTTTGTACTCCTCACCTGGTTGCCGCCACACACGCTTGACACCATCTGAACCAAATAAGTTTATCTTGGTCTCATCAGACCACAGGACATGGTTCCAGTAATCCATGTCCTTAGTCTGCTTGTCTTCAGTAGACTACTGTTCGCAGGCTTTCTTGTGCATCATCTTTAGAAGAGACATCCTTCTGGCACGACAGCCATGCAGACCAATTTGATGCAGTGTGCGGCGTATGGTCTGAGCACTGACAGGCTGACCCCCCACCCCTTCAACCTCTGCAGAAATGCTGGCAGCACTCATACGTCTATTTCCCAAAGACAACCTCTGGATATGACACTGAGCATGTGCACTCAACTTCTTTGGTCGACCATGGCGAAGCCTGTTCTGAGTGGAACCTGTCCTATTAAACCGCTGTATGGTTTTGGCCACCATGCTGCAGCTCAGCGTCAGGGTCTTGGCAATCTTCTTATAGCCTAGTCCATCTTTATGTAGAGCAACAGTTCTTTTTTTTCAGATCCTCAGAGAGTTCTTTGCCATGAGGTGCCATGTTGAACTTCCAGTGACCAGTATGAGGGAGTGTGAGAGCGATGACACCAAATCTAACACACCTACTCCCATTTCACACCTGAGACCTTGTAACACTAACAAGTCACATGACCCCGGGGAGGGAAAATGGCTAATTGGGTCCAATTTGGACATTTTCACTTAGGGTGTACTCACTTGTTGCCAGTGGTTTAGACATTAATGGCTGTGTGTTGAGTTATTTTGAGGAGACAGCAAATTTACACTGTTACACAAGCTGTACACTCACTACTTTACATTGTAGCAAAGTGTCATTTCTTCAGTGTTGTCACATGAAAAGATATAATCAATTATTTACAAAAATGTGAGGGGTGTACTCACTTTTGTGAGATACTGTGCATGTGTGTGTGTGTATATATATATATATATATATATATATATATATATATATATATATATATATATATATATATATGCGTATATATATATATATATATATATATATATATATATATATATATATATATATATATATATATATATATATATAAGCAGGGTTGAGCCTCTCCAGTACCTGGATGTGAGACCTGGGGAAAACTGAGGTTGCTGCTGGAAATGGTATTAGGAAGACCAGAAGGTGGTGCTTACCCTGTGGTCTGTGTGAGTTCTAATCCCCCAGTATAATGACGAGGACACTAAACCACACTCTCTGTAGTCATTAAAAATCACAGGACACTTCTTAGTAGGGGTATAGCCCCAGTGTCCTGGCAAAATTCCCCCATTGGCCCTTATCTATCATGGACCCCTAATAATCTCCATTCCTGATCTATCTACATCACTCTCCTCTCCACCAATAGCTGGAGTGTGGTGAGTGTTCTGGCAAAATATGGCAGCCGTCGCATGCATATATATATATATATTTATACACACATATACATACATATACATACACACACACACACACATATATATATATATATATATATATATATATATATATATATATATATATATATATATATATATATATATATATATATTTTATTTAAATAAAAAAGTAAAGATGATGTAAAGTAATTTTAAATGTTAAAATTTTTAATTTGTTTATCTAAGGGTTGTTAAAAAATCATTGTGTTCTGGAAATTATTGGGGAGAGTGGTTGCCTGTTGTTTTGAGTTGTGTGTGTTATTACGAAGAAAGTGAAGCAGCACATGAATTGTGTAGATGAGACTGTGCTTGCTATCTATAAGGAAAAAACATCTTGTAAGTGACTGATTTACATTAAGAGTAAATAAAAAAGCTGAGGGAATAAGCACTCCTGAGGCATCTTAGTTGCTTTTGTAGTGATTGAGTAAATTGAAACCGAAAGATATAAGTTTGCAAGGGAAAAATCCAGTCACACTCTCAGTGGTTCATGAGGCTATCGCTCTTGGAGAAAAATAACTAGAGTGACTATATTTGAGCTGAAGAGATTAAAACATAACTAAAAATATAAGGAAAGGACATTTGAATTAAAGAGATTATAACTGGAGTTTGCTCCTAAGGGAATGGAAACATTTTGGTCGGGAGTGTCTGTGCCATCCGAGCCTGTTGCTAGGAATATTAAAATGATCTAACCATTTATAGAGAAAAACATTTGCTGTACTGTTCTTACTCCAATGAAGTTGAACAAACAGAAAAGATGAGCACAGGATGAATAGTATAATCATATATTAGAATTGAACGTTGTTAACCATGCCAAGGTCACTACAGCAATTTGCACGTGTATGAATTAATATTTGAAGGATACCTTCAACACACTTTTATGGAATTCTCCACAGAGAAAAATAATATATTTGATAGATAATGCATTGCAGAAATTAGGTATAAATTAAGGAACAACAACATGATAAGCTATTGAAGAATTTATAATTGTGTTGCTGAGGTTGTTAATTTATTGTATTTTCAGTAAACTCTTTATCCTGATCAGAGTTGTGGTGCTTCTGTAGTATATATCCAAGGCAGGAATACACTCTAAATGGGAAGTTAGTGCATTGCACTGGGAGAAAACCAGAGTACCTGAAAGAAAGACTCTGCATAGATAGAAACTGGAGCTAATGATTGAATAGACCACACTTTTCTGTACCACTTATCCTACACCGGCTCATGGAGAGCCTGTAGTCTATCCCAGGGGACTTGGTGCACAAGGCAGGGGACACCCTGGACTGGGTGACAACCCATCACAGTGCATAATCGCATACTCAGCACCCTTTCACACATTACGGACAATTTAGAGATGCAAATCAGCCTACAGCGCATGTCTTTGGACTGGGGAGGAAACCGGAGTACTCAGAGGAAACCCCCAAAGCATAGGGAGGACATGCAAACTCGGCACACACAGGGCAAAGATGGGAATCGAGCACCCAACTCCGGAGGTGTGAGACAAATATGCTAACCACTAAGCCACCATATCCCTGATTCATCTTTCTACCTAAACAGAAAGTTTTGTAACAGGGTTGAATACAGCATTGCTTATATATGAATCTATTTTCACTGAAAGTAAAAAATAATAATAATAATAATAAAAAAAACACATTACCTGTAAACCCCAATCTTTCTCCACTGGAAGTAGTATATATTCCTATCCTAGGCAAGAAAGGAAAATATGCAAAACCAATTGGTTCATATGCCTGCTAAGCTCATGGAAAGAATATTGATCGCAGAAGGCTCAGTGTTTTAACATAGTGAACATATTATTATAGGATGTATTTTTCACTGAGGGGACTATGCCTGTAGTTAAACTGTGATCCACATGCATGGTGGCCAAAATCTGGTGATACACCATCCCAGTCCTTGCCTCTCCACCCTTTGGAAGTGAATGGCCATAAATAATGTTCTCAGAAATGGTACAGTGAACTTTTTGTATGTGATCTAAGGCAAGGAGACTTAACATCAGTGGAATATGAACAAGATGTTTTCTTTACTGTTGCATGATCAGAAGAAATGCAGATAGATCATCCTGAGAAAAGTGTTTAACATGTTTCTGCTCAATGTGTCATTGATAACATTGTTAATAACAGCATCTTTCAACCTCTTAACCTTATTTACTTAACCACATGAATAGACCTGGGGTCAGAGGAGTTAATCCTAAGGCAATTTTATTTTGTGATCAACATTTTATTTGGTTTTACAAACCAAAATCATGGCAAAACCATTTGGCAAACCAAAATGTATGTCAAAAAAGCAGATATATAAATAAAAAAATAACAGAATGAAAAATATAATGATAACTAAACCATGTACATGTACCATCTTTTGGGGGATAAATAATGCTGGTACCAGTATTCTAAGACCATATTAAGGTTCTTGAGAAGAGCTCATTAGGTTGAAAGACTGCAATTATTCCATTAGTGTTTCTAGGAAGCAAACCTGAGGGCGAGTTCCTTGTGTTATTTCTTAGAGGAAGGTTTCTGTGTTGAAAATATTTCAATAAAGATGGTTAGACTATTGCATATTACTCAGGATATGGTTTCTGCTAAATATAGAGAAGCTATATTAAAAGTAGCTTATAATGTGGGGAATACTGAGGTTGTGCATAGGTTCTTCAGGTCCTAGTTAAAAAATACAATATTTACAGCTTATAATAAATTTGAGCCAGGAAGAAAGGTGTTCATATTGCTTCCTGTTTAAAGCATTACTTTTTAAAGCAGGTTTGTAAAACCATATGACACTTGGTTGGAGCTTAATGCTCCATATGAGAATAATTATAATAATAAATATAGCTGCAAGCATCAATGGCATTTGAGACAAACAGTGCCATCTAGCAGACAATAAAGATACTGTTAAACATAATATAACGTATTATCAAAGATAACATGACAGTTCCTTTTAATGTCAAGACATGTATCCCACACATATTTACCACAGTTCAGGTCAATCAAAGTCAGTGAGAAGATTTTTGTAGTTTTGGACAAATTTTCAATGGACTGGAAAATCTATCATGGAAGACTTTATGGGTCCCAATGGCTTTTTTGTTCCCCATGAGAAATAAGGCATGTATACTAATTTTCAGACATTTTGGACTTATGGGCAGAGGAAAATAGTGTAGATTTGGTTGTGGCCTGTAGCACTACCTATAGGCTCATTTGGGCCATTTGTGGTGTGGGAGTTACTCGTGGTCTGTAGTATCAATGTGCCAAATTTCGAAATGTTTTACAATTCAGATCTTGAATTATTGGGCACTTTAGGGAAATAAGGAGAATGATAATAATAATAAGAATACTAATAATAACAATAGGTTTCCTCCTGATGGAAGAATCCTAATAAGAACACTAACAATAACAATAGGTTTCCTGATGGAGGAGTCCTAATGATGATAATAATAATAATAATAATAATAATAATAATAATAATAAGAAGAAGAAGAAGAAGAAGAAGAAGAAGAAGAAGAAGAATGTGAAAGTTTCTTATATTTATCTGTTAAAGCCAAATTTATTCCAGCACCTGCTGTGCCTGTTGCTTTATAGCATAGTCTCTCTCCTAAGGCATAGGAAAACTTGTGTTAATGACCCACACTTTGAATGGCCTGATAAAGAGGTCAGTATTTCTGCTTGTGGAGTAGTCAGATATCATCTTAAAATATGTATTTTCCTCACAATTTAGAGGTTGACGTTTTTCACTCATTTTCCTTGATAGATCTAGTTATATGTTGTATATGTACTTTAAGTACCTACACTGATCAGCCATAACATTAAAACCACGTGCCGAATATTGTGTAGGTCCCACGTGTGCCACCAAAACAGCTCTGACCTGTCAAGGCATGGACTCCACAAGACCTTTGAAGGTGTGCTGTGGCATCTGGCACCATGACATTAGCAGCAGATCCTTTAAGTCCTGTAAGTTGCGAGGTGGGGCCGCCATGGATCGGACAAACCACTCCTGAACAATTTTTGCAATGTGGCAGGGTCCATAATCCTGTTGAAAGAGGCCATTGCCATTAGGGAATATTGTTGCCAAGAAGGGGTGTAGTTGGTCTGTAACAATGTTTAAGTAGGTGGTATGTGTCAAAATAACATCCACATGATTGCCAGGACCAAAGGTTTCCCAGCAGAACATTGCCCAGAGCATCACACTGCCTCTGCCAGCTTGCCTTCTTCTCATAGTGCATCCTGGTGCCATCTCTTCCAACGCACCCAGCCAACCACTTGATGTAAAAGAAAATGTGATTCATCAGACCAGGCGACCTTCTTATATTGCTCCATAGTCCGGTTCTGATCCTCACGTGCCCATTGTAGGCACGTTGGGCAGTGGACACGGGTCAGCATTGACACTCTGACCGGTCTGTAGCTACGCAGCCCCATACACAGAAAGCTTTGATGGACTGTTTGTTCTGATACCTTTCTAACATAACCAGCATTAACATTTACAGCAATTTATCCTACAATTGTCATATTGGTTGGAAGCCATGATTCTCCTACCACTTCCAGAGCCTAGCTAATTGGCATTTTCCATTTTGTATGAGTGAATATTTCTTTAGAAGAAGATGTACAGTGGATAAAAAAAAGTGTCTACACACCCATGTTAAAATTGCAGTTTTTTTGTGATGTAAAAATCGAAACCATGATAAATAAATGTCATATCTTTTTCCATCATGGTCCACAAAGAGCTTACAAAGCATGTACGGGATCTCATTGTTGAAATATACCGATCACAAGAGGGATTCAAAGGAATTTCCAAAACATTAGATATACCATGTAACAACATGAAAGCCAGTGTCAACATGTGTAGAAAATGGGACACAACAGTGGCATAACCAAGAACTGGATGTCCCTCCAAAATTGACAAAAGGACAACAGGAAATCTTATCAGTGTGGCTGCTTAGAGAAGTACAGCAACAATGAAGCAGCTGCAGTAATATCTAGCAAATACTAGTCACGCTCTGCATGTGATAACAATCACTTGTATCTCTTGTTCTTCACATATTTTTCTGGGCTATGAGGTAGGGAGTCTAGATGCTCAATCTGATGGTCCAAGATATAATTGTTAGATAAATTTGGTGCAAAAACAAGACAGCTTATCAACCAAAGAACAACATACCTACAATGAAGCATGCTGGTGACAGCATCATGCTATGGAGCTGCTCAAAATGGCAATGTATTTTGGCCCCAAAACCTGCAGGCCTCTGTTATGTAGCTGAAGATGAAGAACAATTTCATCTTCCGGCATAATGTCCCAAAGAGTGCTGTATTACAAGCAAAAGATGATTCAACAAAGTATTAGGCAAGGGGTGTGCACATCTATCTTTAAGGGATGTACACATTCTTTTTTTTTTTTTGTCCTAAAATGTTTCTATTTGTTTTTCACTTGAATGTTAAATGTTTGTTTGCTGTATCACACTGGTGGGAAGATGGGAAATGATCTGACATGATTTATCAACATGCGATTTTAACCGGGATGCGTAGACATTTTATAACCACTGTAGTTGAGTACCGTTATACATAGATGTAAACATTTTGGGCAAATCAAGGATCTTTTTACATGACTCCCAGAGTGTAATTTAATGATCAGTTTGCTTATGTGAATTTGGAAACGCTTTGATGATTCTAGCTGTGTCATGTATCAGGAAACTCTGGACTCCAGTTCCCATCAGCCACTGCATTGCAGTACATGTCACATGACCACCTGCACCTGATTCACGTTTCTGTTAATGAGCACACTTGTGTATATATAGCCATTGTCTGCACTGTTCTTTGTCTTTCATTGTCTTAGACGGCTGTCTTCCATGTCATGGTGTTGTGGTTCATGCTATAGTGGTTCATGCTATAGTGGTTCATGCTATAGTGGTTCATGCTATAGTGGTTCATGCTATAGTGGTTCATGCTATAGTGGTTCATGCTATAGTGGTTCATGCTATAGTGGTTCATGCTATAGTGGTTCATGCTATAGTGGTTCATGCTATAGTGGTTCATGCTATAGTGGTTCATGCTATAGTGGTTCATGCTATAGTGGTTCATGCTATAGTGGTTCATGCTATAGTGGTTCATGCTATAGTGGTTCATGCTATAGTGGTTCATGCTATAGTGGTTCATGCTATAGTGGTTCATGCTATAGTGGTTCATGCTATAGTGGTTCATGCTATAGTGGTTCATGCTATAGTGGTTCATGCTATAGTGGTTCATGCTATAGTGGTTCATGCTATAGTGGTTCATGCTATAGTGGTTCATGCTATAGTGGTTCATGCTATAGTGTTTTGCCTAGTTGTCTTAGTGTCTTTGTTTTGTTGTTAGATTGTTTAAATAAACGTTGTAAACTGCGATTGTTTCCAAACCCATCCTTGATTCGTGACAAGTTGATATCAAGGTTGAAACTATCTGTAATTTCATTGTGCCTAATAATCAGATAGCTTTGCTGATTCTTATACGTGGTAGGGAATAAAGGGAGTTTTGGAGAAATGTTACCACTTTTGTTTCTCCTTTAGTTGATTTTTAAGTCTTCAGCCGATACTGTATTTGGTGCTTAAAAAATATTTATTGAAAATTGTGCCGATACCAAATACCCTAATTGTCCTATGAGTGACTATGGTGTGGTGCTGTTTTACTCCAGGTTATATGAAATTTAATACCATGCGCTGCGTTTTCATGCCTGTGAAAGTGTAATTTGTAGGTGTCAGCATTGGTATTTGCTTGAGTGAAAGCTAACTTTTTTGTGTTTATGTTCTGCTGGAACAACACAAAATGGGGTGTGATCTAATATTAATTCAGCAATATGAATGCTGTTGGAATACCAATTGCATTCTCAGTAAAATTGGCACTTCACATTCAATTTAAATTTCTCTCTTGTGACCTGATTTTGATGGTTTATTTTTAGCCTCACTCTTAACATTATTGGAAGATCCAATACCTCTACAATCACCTACGTATATGAACATTTTGCTGTTTGAGCTTGTGTGAAGTAGATTATCTAGACAAAGGTCTTGTCAAGGGTCCATATTTAATTCTCCATTGATACAGTATGTAGCAATTTGTTTAAAAAATGATATCATGTTTTAAATAGAAATTTATTTTTCAACCCTTTAAACAACGTGTTTGCTCGTAATGCGATCAGACATAATTAGGAGGTGATGTACTGTCTGAAGAGTTCGGTTCCATTGATAAAAAAAACAAAGTGAGAATTATTTTATTGTGTTTTGGAACCACAGGAAATGATGAAATGTCCTCTGAAAATGGGAAAATGAAAATGAGAGAAATGCATTCTGTGTGTGAGACCACAGTATCATCCTGTCTATATTCATCATTTGATTTTTTTGAGCAGCGTTAAAAGAGTGCTTATATTTAGCATAACTTCATTGAGACATTTTTTCAACATAAAATTCCACTTCCTAGTTTTAAATGGTTACTACAGTAGTGTTAGCGACATCATCAGTGGACATGACAAACGATACATTTTTCAGGAATATAACTTTTGACTTAAAATATCAAAGCTCATCGGATGAAGATAAAAAGGAAGAAGAGATGGCAGATTCACCAGATGCACCTTTAACGGGAATGTACCAATCAATGTAAGCCAGCTAGCAATTTAGCCGAACTATTTCTGCTTGTGGAACAAAAATAAACAGAACATTTGGCCATATTATGTATGAAATGTGAGTTATTCAATATTAATTTATTGTTTACAGAACTGTTTATGACTTTAATCCTGTCACTTCTCATACAGATCCTAGGGCAAATTAAAGTACATAAATAAATGAATGAATGAATGTTTGATTTTTAGCATGTTCATTCAGAAGTTAGTTACATTTCCTGTAAAGGTACAGTAGATACCCTTATTTCTGAAACTCTATTCAGAGTTTGAGGAGGCTGTGTGCTCAGTGTGTCTTTCACCTTTTCTTGGTTCTCTTTTCAGGATGGTACATTCTCAGAAACCATAGGGAGACTACACCGCAGGCCATCATTGCTCTAGTTTATGGCATCTTTTGGGAAAAACAGCATTATAACTTCTGGTGCCCCAATCTAGCTTGATGTGCAAATACTAATCACTCCTTGCATGTGACAACAATCTTTTGTATTATCTTAACATTATTCTTCTGGGATATGGGGAAGGGTGGCTAGATGAAAGTCCTTTCTCCAAAAATAAATAAATAAATAAATAAATAAATAAATAAATAAAACATCCAAGTTTTAAATCACCCCACACCATGTGGCATAATGTGTTATCCGATGAACCAAGATAGAATTTTTAGGCATAATTCTGAAAGAAATATTTGGCCCAAAAACAAGACAGCTTATCATCTAAAGAACACCATACCCACGGTGAAGCATGGTGGTGACAGCATCATGCTATGGAGCTGCTCTAAATGCCAATATATTTTGACCCAAAAACCTGCAGGCCTCTGTTAGGGAGTTGACGGTGAAGAAAGATTTCACTTTCTGGCATGATAGTGACCCAAAAACAGTGTTATAACTCCTGGTGCACCAATCTAGCTGGGTGTGACTCTGCAAGACCTGTGGTTGGTCAAAGATATAACTAGTAGGACCTGGGAGTTGTTGTACATGTTGGCAAATAAAGGAAAGCCACTGTGTCTCATGGGTGATGCAGTTTAAAGATGATGGGTTTCTTTACTGTCTTCTCCTCAGGATTTGCTTCACGTGCTATACATTCTCTAGAGCAGTGGTTTTCAAAGTGCCAGGGGGGCCTCAAGAATTTGGTGTGAAAAATAAATAAATACATGATTTTCGCTTTCTCACTCTCAGACAACCACACACAATCAATTCCTAATGTAATGTAATGTAAAGATGTAAGATGTAATTATAATAAAAAAAGGGGGATATATTCAGAATTCTGTATTTTTAATGTGTTTTAAAGACATCTTGCAAAATGGGGGCCTTGGTCAAATGTTAATGCCATTTGGGGGGCCTTGCCCGGGAAAAGTTTGGGAACCCCTGCTCTAGAGGGTTTGCCAATTTAAACATTTTCCCCTTTAAATTCCCTTTAGACTATAATTGTTTTAATTAATGTAATTTTTAATTAAACAATGTATATATTTTTCATTGTGGCCTTTGTCAGCTGAAGCATCCTTGAAACAGCAGGCTCACATTTAATGCAACAGTGGTCTAGTGAAATAGAATTACACAACAACAATTCTTTTAAAAATATTCTTCTGCAAGGCCAGACTTTTGAGAGTATGAACTGAATTGAACTTTATTTACTCAGATTTTAAGAGCACAAATAACAGGGAAGTCATTTCAAATGAAGTTACACTGACAAAAGATATCATGCTTGTCAGGTTGCTTTTAAGGTTTGTTTGCAATTTATACTGTGGGAGAAAAAGGAGTCAGAGGCTCTGTCCGAAATTGCGTACTGTGACAGTACCTACAGCACTAAATTCAATACCTACTGCTTGGCCGTTGAGACAGTATGTACTGATCAGTATAAGTAGTAAGTATGAACATAATCCTGACATACAGTGAGGGAAAAAGTATTTGATCCCCTGCTGATTTTGTACGTTTGCCCACTGACAAAGAAATGATCATTCTATAATTTTAATGGTAGATTTATTTGAACAGTGAGAGACAGAATAACAATCAATTTGGGCTGATTCCTCACAGTTCTCATGATCATTGCAACTCCACGAGGTGAGATCTTGCATGGAGCCCCAGGCCGAGGGAGATTGACAGTTCTTTTGTGTTTCTTCCATTTGCGAATAATCGCACCAACTGTCGTCACCTTCTCACCAAGCTGCTTGGCAATGGTCTTGTAGCCCATTTCAGACTTGTGTAGGTCTACAATCTTGTCCCTGACATCCTTGGAGAGCTCTTTGGTCTTGGCCATGGTGGAGAGTTTGGAATCTGATTGATTGATTCCTTCTGTGGACAGTTGTCTTTTATACAGGTAACAAGCTGAGATTAGGAGCACTCCCTTTAAGAGTGTGCTAATCTCAGCTTGTTACCTGTATAAAAGACACCTGGGAGCCAGAAATCTTTCTGATTGAGAGGGGGTCAAATACTTATTTCCCTCATTAAAATGCAAATCAATTTATAACATTTTTGACATGCGTTTTTCTGGATTTTCTTGTTGTTATTCTGTCTCTCACTGTTCAATTAAATCTACCATTAAAATTATAGACTGATCATTTCTTTGTCAGTGGGCAAACGTACAAAATCAGCAGGGGATCAAATACTTTTTTCCCTCACTGTACTATGTGGCGCGGATTCTGACAGCTGTTCTGAGTCAGTCGCATTGCATTACTGTGATAACACAGTATCCAGAGTGTCCAGTGGTTCCATACTGCAGAATTGAGGCAGAAGCAGATGCCACACATGAGATTTTTGCCAGAATGGCAAACGTAAACTTGTGGAGCATAAACAAACACTTTGAAAATATAAACGAAAACTCTGGCAGCGCATTCATAAATCATAATAAGCGAAATCAAAGCTTAGAAACTGTTAACAAGGAATGCTGTTTATTTGAAGACCATGTTTGCTTGTATCTTTCTCATTTGTAAGTCGCTTTGGATAAAAGCGTCTGCTAAATGAATAAATGTAAATGTTAAATATTTGCCATTGATTTCACTGTTTTCAGTTTTTTCTTCTTTCTCATTGGAGTTACGTTCAACATTGTGGCACAAATTTACTTCAGTATGATTTGAGGCACATGCTTTTCTTTTGTGTATCTTTCTTTTACATTTACTTTCATACTTTAGGATTAGCTTTCATACTTCAAATTTAAGAGTTTATAGTTTTCTTCCCTGACTTGAATCTGTAGCTATACTTCAACTTCTACCAAAGTATTGCACTTTAACTTGAGTAAAGAAAGTACTAATTGTAATTCTGCTGGTGAATTAAAAATGCTTTCCAATTAAGTAGTGAGTTTACGGTTTGTTAGTTGTTGTTTTTTTTTGTTCTTTTCAGATTGGCTACCTAACAGTTAACAACAATATATTTTAACTAGTTAAAATATAACTTGACTTACTTTGGACAAATTGATTGGACCAAAGCAGTGCTAGGTAGAGTGTTAGATCAATAATTTCATAAAGCAGGAGGAAGGAAGTGTACTATTAATTATGTTTTGTGCTATCAACCATGAGTACTAGAAAAGGAGATTGACAAATGGGTTAAGTCAACAGCAGCACTGTTACAGTCACTGCACCGGCCTGTGGTGGTGAAGCAAGAGCTCAGTATACAGACAAAGCTCTCTGCTTCTGATCAGTCTACATCCCTATCCTCAAATTCAGTCATGGGATGTGGGTAGTGATGAGTACAGGCAGAAGAAATTAGGTTCCTCCAAAGGGTTGCTGAGCTTGCTCTCTGATAGGGTGAGGAGCTGAACAATCTGAGGCAGCTTTGAAGTAGAGAATTGAAATAAGCAGTGGGAGTGAAGATTACAAGGATGCCCCCGGAGGAGCTGGAATCTGTCTGCTGCCACTGCGACCCACACCAATACAGTGGAAAACAAATGAAGTTGTGAGATGGAGCCTGTGGGTTGTACATGTCTTGTCTAGCAACTTTGTTTGCTCTCTGTAGAGAATATCTCAAGTCACCACTTGTTTCTGTTCCTATGAAGAAAGAAATGCAGGTTGCTAGACTGTACTATACCAGTAGTTATGTAGCTAGTGCTTTCTTTTGGTAAGGTCAATGAAAGTCTTCAACTGAAACTTTTCTGCAAAACATAATAATGCTAAGCCCACTTTGTCCACCTAATACAGTATCCTGTTTGATTCATTTGCACATTGAAAGCAACTGCTTGATTTACATGTTTACAACACTTTTTTCCCCTGAACCATTAAAAATAATTTTGCATTTGCCTTTTAACAATGCAAAGCATCTCAAGTACACTTCATACAGTTTTAGAAGAATGTTGACTGGAAAGTTTTTCTGAGCATCTTGGAGAATATGCTACAGTTCTTCTGTTTTTGCAGGTAATCCCTGACACCTTCATTCTGTTTTTTTTTTTTTGGCTGAAAAGTGGTCCATTATGTAAAATGTTACTTTCTTTTGTCACCGATCCGAGGTTGAGCCAGAAGCAGATGCAGATGCAGATAAAGACATTTATTTAAAGAAACATACCAAGAAACAAATACACTATGACAACCTTGAAACACACTGTGGCAAGAAACAAACATCGAGACATGAACAACGGGAGTCTAAGACAACGAAAGACAAACTAATGGTGCAGACAAGGACTATTTATACCCATGAGTGCTCATTAACCAAAACATGAATCAGGTGCAGGTGGTCATGTGACAACTAGTGCAGTGCAGTGGCTGATGGGAAGTGGAGTCCAGAGTTTCCCGATACGTGACAGAACCCTCCCCCAAGGGCGCTACTCCCGGAGCGCCCAAAATTATACGTCCTCCATCTGGTGGTCCTGGCCCCCTGGAGAAAATGTCCCCCGCAAAACCAGGAGGCCGGGCGGCTTCTACAGTGGCACAGGGGGGCTGAGATATTTCCTCAGCAGAGCATGAAAGCGGCGCGACGTCCCCAGCTGAACTGGAAGGCCGAGAGAAGTCCCCCGTGCGGCCAGGGAGAGGAGCGTGGGTCTCCTCGAAGCAGAAGGGGGGAACGCTAGTTGCCATGGAGCAAGCGGGCTGAGCGACGACCTCAGCCGAACGGGGAGCCTGAGCGACGACCTCAGCCGAACGGGGAGCCTGAGCGGCGTCCACAGCCGAACGGGGAGGCTGAGCGGCGTCCACAGCCGAACGGGGAGGCTGAGCGGCGTCCACAGCCGAACGGGGCAGCGGGACAGCCTCCTCGGCTGTGCAGGGCAGCGGGACAGCCTCCTCGGCTGTGCAGGGCAGCGGGACAGCCTCCTCGGCTGTGCAGGGCAGCGGGACAGCCTCCTCGGCTGTGCAGGGCAGCGGAACAGCCTCCTCGGCTGTGCATGGCAGCGGGACAGCCTCCTCGGCCTGTCCCTCTGAGGTCGCCATGTTGACCTCAGGTGAGAGCTCCACAGCTGAGACCTCCCCGTAGGCCTCAGGCTGGAGCTCTGCTGTCCTCATTGCCCCCCCCAAAAAATTTCGGGGCCAGCCTTCACCTCTGGACTGTGCAGCAAGGTGTGCCTCCCCTGCAGTGGAAAGCCCCAGATGCTCAGGTTACTTTGCTGGCTGTGTCGCAAGGCGGACTGTCGCGTGAGCGGAGCTTGGCGGTGCGTGTCGGCAGACTGTTGGCGCAACGTGGCAAAGTACTCCACTAACATTGGTGGCATCCTGACGCCCCAGATATCCATCTTGGCGCTCTGCTGCTCCTGATTGTGGGTCTTTCGTTTTGTCACCGATCGGAGGTTGAGCCAGAAGCAGATGCAGATGCAGATAAAGACATTTATTTAAAGAAATGTACCAAGAAACAAATACACTATGACAACCTTGAAACACACTGTGGCAAGAAACAAACATCGAGCCATGAACAACGGGAGTCTAAGACAATGAAAGACAAACTAATGGTGCAGACAAGGACTATTTATACCCATGAGTGCTCATTAACCAAAACATGAATCAGGTGCAGGTGGTCATGTGACAACTAGTGCAGTGCAGTGGCTGATGGGAAGTGGAGTCCAGAGTTTCCCGATACGTGACATCTTTACTGACATACAATTTTTTTTCTGTTAAATTGATATTTACATTTAAACATCTAAAAATATGTATATATTTTACTGATGCAATAATGCAGAAGACATAATTTAAAAAAAGTCTAAGAGACAAAAAAAAAATCTAAGAGAAAAGTGCTTTAAAAGACTTTAGCACAGTGCTGTACAGTATTGTATAAAATCTTTTCAACCCTGTATCCATTTGTGTGCATCCTCTCTCCTTCCCATGAATACAAATGAACTTTGTTTGGTGACTTTGTTTTGCAGACAGACAGACTGAGTCAACATTACTGTAGACTTTAGAAGAACTTCCTCAGAACATGTTTTGATAATGGTGCTGGAGAACAATGTCTAACCCGTTGCAGCAAAATATCACATATAGTAGGTTGCAATCAGGTGACTGTGAAAAACATATGATTTACATCACTTTCATCTTTATTAAACCATTCAGTAAGGCCTTGTGCACTGTGGATAAGGATGGAGGTGGAGTCATCCTGGAAGAGACCTCTCCCATGAGGATAGAAATGATCAGGCTAAAGAACTTATCAAGATTTCTGTCTAAGCGGTAGACGCAGACCCTATAATCCCAACAATCCTGGCACAAGAACATTGAACAGTAAATTGAGTGAGTTGAATTTTTTTTTCCCCCTTTAAATTGTTACCCATATGTATATACAAAAAAGGAAAATGAAAGAATATAGACACTCTTCTCCCTATCTTCATGACCTCATCTGTTGGACTCTTTAAAATGTTAATTTAATTCTATCCGCATAGCACTGCCAAAACCTCAAGTTTAATAATAATCTAGTCTCAAGTAGAACTACGCAGCACCTTTGGAGATAATGACCAACTGGCCAGCAAATGACTGGGACCAGTGAGACGGCCTAGATAACAATCCAAGTTCAAAATGAAAGAAACATCAAAAGAGGTGTTCATTAGGGTCCGAGAGTTTGCCCGGCACTGATTTCGGGGAATGAAGGGAAGAGCAGAGTGTTTTTTCTGTGTTCTTGAAAAACTGGAGCTCAATGAGTGCCGTGCAACATTTAGGATGCTGACTCTCTCTGTGCCTTTAAGACATCATGAGACTCGCTGCATGAATTTGAGATGACTTGCAGCCCTGTGTGGTACCTCAAATGCCTCCTTCTTTTGTGTTGGCACATTCATTTGAAATCATAAGTATGTTCGCACTCACTGTATCAAACTCAAGTCGTTCATTATTTTCACTTGATTGCTCTCAGACTTTTTCTCTGCCCAAGCTTCAGATAAGCCTTCATCAGTTTTTTTTTGCAAATTCTTTATCTCTTACTGATTCAGAATCTCATCAAACCACTTTCTAATCACTCTGCAGCAACTTCAGACTGCTTTTATGGCTCTGTTAAACTTCTTGACACACATGCACCCTGGGAATGTGAATCATGCCAAGAAATGCAGCACCTCCAAGATTTAAATACACTCGACCCTTTCATCTCAGGCAGGGAATCTATGCAAATGCCTTTAAGTAGCGCTTTGAACCCATGCCCCTTGTGTCACCATCTTTTCGAAATGAAGTGAGATGCTAAAACTTCCCATTAGCAACCAAGCGAGCATAACTGCAAGACAGTGGCAGCTTCTGTGAACTCTCACGGGTTTGAAAGAGGCGAGACTTTGGAACTGATTGCATACAAAGCTTGCCGCAGCACTGGCAGGCCTGTCTGGAAACAGGCAAACGAGTCAATGTTACACTATTAATCTTGTATTTGTGTGCTATCTCAAGTAAGTGTGTACTGCCTGGTCCCTTAGGCAAGAGTGAGCTACTAATGGCTCTACTGTGCTCCACTAGGGGGATTTTAGGGTGAGAAGAACAGTGGAGGAACTTAAGACATCTGCAAATATGATCATTTTCAATGCACTTATGCATAATATAATCAGCTATTAATGGTAATACTTTGCTTTATAACAAAATGGAAGGGATAAAACTAGGGATGCACTGAATGTTTGGCAACCGAAATTATTCAGCCGAAAATAGCAAAAAAAAGCATTTTCGGTGTTCCGCCGAATGAGTGAAAAGGCCGAATAAATTTGACCGAACAATGACATGTTTGATCACGCGCCAAATAGCCTAACAACCAGAGTGAGGTGCACGAATTTCACGACCTCCACTTCCTGCAGTGAGCTCGGAGAGATGAGGGGGCGCGCACATGCACAAGCTACGTGCACGAGCGCATGCTCTTCGGATGTTGACAACTGTGACATTGTTTATTGTGGACACGTGTGTTTAATTGTTTCTGTTCCGGAGTATTCTGTCACGTCACGAGACTTAAGGGAGTAGAGTACAGAAGCAGGTAAAGACGTATTTATTTAAGGGAACATAGGGACAGGGACGCGAGCGGTATATATCCCCAATATAATCAGCCGTATATAACCGAATAGAACCATTTTTTGCACTTTTGCACTATTTAATGCACTTTTTTATTATAGGTTGTAGAGTGTTCCATTCTTTCAGCAGTCAGTTATAGGCCTAAAATAGGCTATTCAAGGGGGGCTCAAAGATGACCACATAAAAATATTTTTATTTTACTCATTTATTTATTTAAAGTTATATTGTACTTGTTGGTAGCCTATGCCTGCTGGAATGAAAAAAATTGAAATTGTAGTTTTTGTAATTGATTTTTTTCTTTGAAAAGCAAGACAAAATAGTAAAAAGCACATTTTGACTATTTAATTTATGCAATGGTGAAAAAAAAAACGGTAAAATATATGGAAAAAACACGAAAAAACGTGTTCGGTATTCGGCCTTTCTTCCAAGTTTTTCACTATATTCGGTTTCGGCTTCGGCCAAGAATTTTCATTTCGTTGCATCCCTAGATAAAACACTTGGAGGCATGCTGTTGTAGGAAAACAAGGTGTGGTTTACTGGTTACATTTAATGAAAAGAAACAATTTTCAATACACTTTTAATTTAGATAGTTTAAAATGGTTCAGTGGGGAAAAAAAAAAAAAATATCAACCATTTCAGCTTTTTCACATTTTCAGTCATTTCTTTCAGTAAACATTTAGATTATTATTGTAATACGAGTGGTTTGATGACACGCTTTGTGACCTAACATCTTTATCTTTGTATTGCTTTTTACAACTTATAAGCTCACTTCCTTTATGTGAGAAAATTTAGTTTCCATTTGAGCTTCTAGTGGTATAACCTAGGTCAGAAGAATTGTAAATCCATATAGAAATCTCATCAAGAAATCATGATGCCATAGCTATCTGTGGCATTGAATCATAGACTGTATGTTTGTCCCTGCTGTCAGTGTGGGAAGGATGGTGTTACTCTCTCCTTTAAATCAGAATGACATAAGCCAATCACAAGCGAATCACAGTTAGTGCATTCCTCCAAGCACCTTCAGACATACAACGACATGACAAGAGCAGCTGTTTGAAAATATATTCTGTCTGGCTGTCTCAAGCCCAGAGCAGTATCCCTGCCTACCAATAGAGGTCACTATCACCAGAATTCTAATGAGTTGCTCATTACTTGTTTGTTTCCTGTTTCAGGGCTCTAAAAGCACATGGTTTTCATGAACACTTTGCGAAATCTTGCCAACATATAAATAAATTGGGAGAAGAAAGTGTTCAATGATGTAAATCTGTTGCTCTATCTTACTGATGCATGTGAACATGTAGGTCCATCAGTAAGGCTTTAAAGCTACCACTCTGGAGTTTATAATCTTTTAGAAATAGCAATACCTTAAAAAACAAAACAAAAAAAAAAACAACTACCCCTCTTTTGTTGCTAAGTGAATGGTTATCCAAGGGCCCAAACAGTGTAGTACTGGGATGTGAGCTTACAACCTTCCCGGGCACAGCATTTTAGACTCTGAGCTACCACTTCTACTGGAAGCATGACTTTCCAGAAGGCATCAGAACTCCTTTCTTGTGAAAGGTTTCACATTTTCACATAGATTCACAAGGGAACAAAATCTCTATAACCTATTCCACCCACTCTGTTTGGTCAGGATCATGCTGTATTGCTTCCTTGGTGATAAGAACGGAACAACTTCACATCTATTTACCCAATGAAGCCTCATGCAAAATTCATCAGAATGCTAATAAGGAAGAGACATTTCATTGGATTTCATATGAACAAGCTCTTCGCCCTAAGCTTAGGTACTTGTAACTGACTTATTAATTGTCTGTAATTGCTTATCCAATTTGGGGTCAAAGTGATTCAAGAGCTTATTCCACAGCACTGGGTGGAAGGCTAACACTCAGTGGCACCAAGAAATGCAGGCTTTTTACATTTATTTTTTAAGATATATATATAAATGTTCAGCCTTTCAGTTGTTGTGCTTGACAGCAAAACTACATACTGGCTTACAAGGTAGATTACAATTCAATTTGCTATTAATTTTGAGATTAAAACTCTAATTTAATGATTGGAAAATTGTGAGTTTGAATCCCAAGACTGACAGAGAGCTCCAGTTGAACTCTGTTGGCTTTTAGACCTTATTGCACTGTATACTCTCTTAAAATGTAAGCTGTGCAAAAGCCTTTGTTAAATGTAAAAAAAAATATATAAATGTCTTTAAAAAAAGAGAGATTCATAAGTATGTAAGTGTTTCATTGCATGCTGTGATGATGACACCCTAATGGTAATTGAAAGTTACCAGTCATCTATCTAATCTGGTGTGAGCAGGGGAGGTGTGAAGACATGCTTCTCTCTATGACCACATTGCCAGAAAGGGGGCTGAATGCAGTCTATATATCACTCATATGCATGAGCTGTGCTTCCCTCACTGAAGAAACAGATGATTAATGGTCTCTGTGTTGAGCAACATTTATAAATTCATCTGTCTCCGGCCTCCTAATGGGACGTGGTATTTCATGCTCACACTTCCATGGAGCCCTTTGGACTGGTATACCATTTGCCTGAAATAATAATTCCAAACAACCAGGCATTTTCAACAAGATTCATAAAACACACACACACACACACACACACACACACACACACACACACACAAAACTGTAAGCAAATCTATAATACAAATAAGTAGAAAAGACATGAGGAAAGAAAAGTGCTATAAACATTTTCTATTTGAATAATCAAATAGAAAAATAGAATATTATAAATAACTAATACATTATGCATGCAGTATAAGAGCAGATTGTACCAATGTGGTTTGACATGTGGTGTCTGTAGATCACACAAAAAGCAATGATAATTTCTCTAACTCCATTGAGAATCACCCTGCTGAGCTGAGTAATGATAGTCACGCTGTGTTGGTGCTTTGCTCTCGACACCTGCTGCTTAAGTTCGCTTACAATTCATGAGCTTAAGTTCAACTCTAACAATGGCTACCCACAATCCACTGGGGCTTTACATTCTCTGTGTAAGGCTCATAATATACTGTAGTTATTATTTTTGTTTGCACCTATAGCAACATTTTCTTTTCTTTTTTTCTTTTTCTTCTCTACTTGATTGCCTGTTAGTTCCATCACAAGAGTCAATTCTCCACTATCATATGACAGCTACTAACTGGTGAGGGTGACGTTTAACATGTCAAGATGCGTGAAGCCAGCCAACCACATCTTATCAAACTGCTGCTCAAGTGGAGTCACAGGGCAGTGTAACACACTCAGAGGAACATGCTATCCTCCCTTCTGCATCCATGAGCCCAAAGATGTCAATGATTTTCTGTAATTGTAATTGACAGGGGGGAGAGAGAGTATACCAGCCCTCCCACCCAATTTTGGTGGCTGCCGGCATCTTCTGGATGATCTTTGGGTGATCTCAGGGTGAATCCTTTTCTGTTGAGCCCCACCAGCAGTATTTTGTAATGAATTTAGTTTTTGACCTAAGTTAAACTACTGTGACCATGACTAGGCACTTACCAAGGATGAATGAATGCTGTATATAGCATTCATCGTCACATTAATAAATGTGGTTTTTCTTTTCTCATGAGCTTCATATCTCTCTGCTTTCCCACATGAAAGTAAAACTGTTATTAAACAAGACTTGGACAGGAAGTAAGCGCAGGAATAAAGTCTTTATGTACAACTAAAACCAATGTATGAAGAGGTGGGAAACAAGGTCTAAACATAAAACTAGAACTGAAGCAATGAACATGAAACTTAAACAGGGTATGGAAACTCTACCACATTTAACTAACTTAAACATTTATCCTTTAACTAGAAATGAGGCATGCAACTATCGTTTAACCCTGACATGAAACTCTCATTTAACTAGGACATGAAACTATTGTTTACCAATGACATGAAACTCTCGTTTAACTAGGACACGAAACACTCATTTAACTATGGCACGAAACACTCATTTAACTATGGCACGAAACACTCGTTTAACTATGGCATGAACAAGGAACAAGGGACATAGAACTAGACAGGACCTGGAAACTTTACTGCAGCGCCATCTGCCGGTGAGATTGTGTCAAAAACCTTCATGCTCATGCAGTGTTTTTGTTTTTGTTGCTTCCCCAGATGCATACATACATACATACAGTGCCCTCCACTAATATTGGCAACCTTGGTAAATATGAGCAAAGAAGGCTATGAAAAATTGTCTTTATTGTTTAACATTTTGATCTTTTGTTAAGAAAAATCACAAAAATACTCTGCTCTCATGTATAAACAACGTCTTTGTTAAGCATGTAACGCTGTTCCCTGAGAAGGGAAAGAGATGTTGCGTTGCATTTTGCATAACACAGGGAGGTGTCTGTCATTACCGTCTTGCGCTAAGGAGACACTCCTAGAGTGTGACCCAAGACTAGAAACCGAGGACACTCAAATTCTCAGAGCACGTAGGCATCGCAGCTCAGAGGTTTCATCCTTGGATGAAACGGCCCACTTCTCAGCCACCAGCCACAGTGTCCTGTGCAATAGGCCCAATGGTATGACGTTGGCTGCCCATAAGTTCCAATAGTCTCCTATAGAGACTGGAGGGGATGCCAAGATCCAGCTTTATCTTGCTCAATGTTGATAGGATTGACCCTATGCATGTTGGTGATAGAAACGCCCTCATCGTAGTAGAATCCTTATAACCCCTAGAAAAGTTGTCCACTGCACTGGAGAAAGCATACTTTTCTGAGGTTCAACCTGAGCCCCGAGCTCTTCACGTGGGCGAGAACAACATCTCAATGTTGAACCACCAGTTCCCTGGATCGTGCTTGAATTAACCATCGTCCAGGTAGTTTAGTACACTGATGCCCTGGAGTCACAATGGAGCCAGAATGACATCCATGCACTTTGTGAAGGTGCGAGGGGATAAAGCTAGCGATAGTTCTATGTGGACAAACCAGTCCTCAAACTGAATCTGTGGAACAATAAGTTTGGGCGTCAGCATCATGAACCTGTATGTCTGAAGAGTACAGTTCAGATGACGCAGATCTAAAATTGGCCGCATACTCCTCTATTTTTTGAGGACCAGGAAATAACGGCTGTAAAAACTTCCCTCCCTCAGGGAATGGGGTACATGTGCTATGGCCCCTTTGTCCAAAAGGGATCTTACTTCCTGCGCTAATGTTGGGCTCTGGTCTGTGCTGACTACTGTGATGAGCACACCTCTGAATCGGGGGGGTCGAGCTCTAAACTTGACCTGGTAACCCTTTTCTACGGTAGACAGAACCCATGGAGACACATTTGGCAGTAGTTTCCACGCTGCCAAGATGGTCCTTTAGTGATGTTAACTATTCCACATTCTATTGGAGGGAAAGCATCAGATTTTTGTTTCCCTGTGACAGCTCGCTGACCAGAGAACACTGAAAACTTGGGATAGCCTTGGCTAGGGGAGGAACTACAGTAGCACTGGGGGCTAACTGCCCTAACAACCTCATGTCCCCTGATATGTCCTCCACGGCCCCTAAGGACTCCTCTTCTTTGTCTGCTTGGCCTTTATGACCATTCTCAGATCAGGCTTAGTAGCAGGCCGTGACTGTGGCCGCCCAGTTCCCTTGGCTGTCTCCGGGGGCTGGCAGGCTGCCATACTCGCCTTCTGTGTCTCCCTCGCACTAGTGCTGGCCTGAGTGAACTCGACACAACAGGGTAGGAACTGCAGTGACCCACAGGCAAGACTACTACTGCATATGCCTTGCCCACCAGTGGCACAGTGGCCTTACACGGTGGAATGGATGGCAAAGCCGGCCCCATCATTTACTTGCCATCGATGGAGAGAGGTAGCTCACAAGGGCCTCCTCCACCTTCAGCATAGCTAAATAGCCATGCAGTTCATTCCCCACAATGGCCGAATAATCCAACATCATGGGGTTACAAATACAGCTTATGCATGGATTTCCCCTCAGAAGCCTGATATTTTGTCATGCACTTCTGGAAGAAAGGGGAGTTTTCTGCAGCGTGAGTTATTTACTTTCACTAGGGAGAAAAAGGCTTATTGAGCCTTAGTAATCACTTCAAGCAGTTCTTTTATATGCTGCTCTCAGTTTGTAGCACATCCTTCTGGCTCCTCGGAGTCAGAGAGGAATTATTATTATTATTTTTGTGTGTGTTTTTTTCTCATTTTTTTTCCTTTTGGCTTTCCATAACGGAAGGAGGATTCGTGACACGAGCTCCAAAATCCAGTGGAGAGCCGGACCCGGAAGACAGAGCAAGAGATAGAGCAGCGCTCGTCTCCGGCTCCTCTTCCATAAGAGATCCCCTGGACCTGAGATGGCTCTGAGGCCCTGAAACCGAACTTGCTTCGGCTTCCAAGAAGAAAGCTAGTCGCAAGCGGAGCTGCCTAATGTAGGCATTACAATGCCTATCCTCTCGAGGCTGCCATCGCATGCTCCATTCCTAGACACTTCACACAGAAAGTATGCACCATTTCCTGTGATGAAACGGGAGCAAGGTGTAACACACTTCCTGAATTCTCTCACTCATAATTTTCTCTCTCAATCATTCCTTTTTTTCTTCTCTTTTTTTAAAGGGACAGAAAAGTCCAGAGATTTTGAGAAAAGATAGAGAGGAAATGAAGCGTCTTTTTGTTTCTTTACACAAACAACCGGCATGCAGTCTCGCTGAAGATAATAAGGCTGACAGCACGGTTCACAGGTGCCATATATATATATATATATATATATATATATATATATATATATAAACACACACACACATTATATATATATATATATATATATATATATATATATATATATATATATATATATATATATATATATATATATATATATAATATCATGTGACACGCTTAATTGCCACGTCACCTGATCATGGCAGGCCTATAAATAAGCATGATTTTACACAGGCTTCAGATGCCGGTCATGTGCAAGGCGCGCTCCCATAGTGTTATGCTAAATACAACGTGGGGTTCCTTTTGAAAGGAAACTGCAAACACAATACAGGTTAATGCCTAAAATATTTGTTAAATATAGGTTTGCAACAATTATTGGCACCCCTGTGAATTCATATGAGAAAAATATATTTGAAGTATATTACCGTTGATATTTAAAAAAAAATTACCGAGGTTGCTAATATTAGTGGAGGGCACTGCATAGTCCATTTGTGAAAAGAGTTCAGACAAATAGTCATGCAATTTTACAAGCAACATTTTTAGAATATAAAGTAAGTCCAGTTCAGCAGTGCACTCAAGGAACTGAATAATCTGATGTAAGGCAGGCATAATATTCTGTTGTGTGAGTGTGTGAATAATGCATAATTTTAATATCATAATATTGTGTAACTGATTTATTTTTTACTCCAACTTTTTTGTTTAAGAGTGAACTACTGTATTTTCTCAATCCATCACATACTTCTTTTTTACTAACTTTTTTTTTATTAAAACTTACCTTATTCTGGAAGTAAATTAGTGTCTCATAAGTACACGAGTGTGACAGCAAGATGGTGTATCATCTCATTTGACATTGCCATATTCTCCATGCTTGTTTCACATCAAAGGTAATTGTTTTAACCACACTCTGGTACCTTCTCCTCAAACTCCTCTTACAGCTGCTAAATGAAACACAGGGTTATAAAAAGTCACCTACAGCCACAACATGTTAATGAGGTGGAACTTGCATTTCAGTAGAGCCTTAATTGTCTTTAGTGAACTTGGAGACATTTTCTGAGTTACTGAGTAAATCTACTTTGATACCTTCTCAGGGAACAGGGTTACATGCATAACCCAGACATTCTCTTTCAAAGGGAACTCAACGTTGCATGAGCTCCATGCTGTGGGAACAACAATACCCACTCCATCATACTGAGAGTATACACACACACACATACATACATATATATATATATATATATATATATATATATATATATATATATATATATATATATATATATATATATATATATATATATGTATAGGACCAGTACTAGATTCAGAGGGAGGTGTATTGATAAATAAACAAATGGATTGAGACCAGTGGACAAGGTAGGTACAGTTAAGTTGCTGGCTTTACTTATGAACTATTGATTAAAATAAAATACAGAGTAACAATAAAATGGAAATTAATTAAATGAAATAAATGGATTTACAGTTTTCTGGTTTTCTTACAAAAGAGTTCTTTCTGTTTCAAATCCTACCCACAAGTTGTGTCAGTCCTGCCGCATAGGCGGGTATCCTGAGGGAGGTGTTCATATCTTCTGCATGCAATTGTTTGGGTGGCTCACCATTCCCTGATTAGGGAAACCTTGATCAAGTGATTCAAGGAAGAGGGGTTCCAGGAGCTCTGCTGGTGTCTCTTCTGTCTGGTGTCAATCCTCTGCAGTAGACTGTTCATACAAAAAAAAAAACCTGGCCTGTTCACTTATTAAAAGAAACAGGACATTGCTTACATTCTATTAGTCTCAACACTATACTGGTCATTACACGGTTCTTCTTAAAGAACTAAAAACAACATCAGCATAGGATTATTCACAAAAAATAGATTCTTAATCATTAAGCCTAATCATGTTGTAAAGACTATATTTCTAAATGCTGCACAACTGTTTAGTACCCATTTCAATTTCACAAATACATTTTCCAATAATCTAAGTAATAACCACGAAGTATAAAGAACTGCAATGGGTATTAATTGCATTACCTTGAACAAACATAAAATTCCATAAAATTGTTAGTATAATGTGTTGCAAACATCCTTCACAATGAAGCAGAAAAATAAAATGGCGCATATCTCTTTGTGTTCTTTCTTAGCACATGAGCGCCGCCATTCCAAGATGCAATTAACTAAAATTTTACGAGGCAGCCAGCCACTCTGACTGAATCGTGACTTTACAAAACATGTCTCTCTTCAAATATGAATTAAAGTACATACAATACAAAAGTAATTTATGTGCTATCAATATTTCTAGGACAGGTAAACATATCAATTATTTGCAACAGCAATGTTATGCAGAAACTACGCTAGCTAGCTGAACTTACTACATTACAAGTTCTAAAAAACTCAAAATAGATAACTCACCAAAATCCGTTCTTGCTACACAAAATAAAAAGATTATGCAGCAGTATATACTGGGAAGCTTCAATGCAAAGTTTCAGTTTGATATATAAGAAATATATAATTCTCCAATGTTGTGACAGCTACATGGCTCAACTGAAAAAGAAAAAAAGCAGGCATCTGCCGAAAGAAATATTACACGGATTCAGGACTTCCACTCCCCCTTGCCTTCCTATTGGCTCAAATCTCAATCAACAGCATCAAGACCATAATAACAAAAAAAATACAAATAAACCAAAATACAATAATAAAGAATAATAATAAAGTAATCATAATAATTGCCCTACATGTCAAATTAAATAATATCCAGAATAATTCTATAATTGTATAACCTTGGCTGGGTTACACTGTACTATCGAATGAATGTGCATGGCATAGACCACCAGGCCATAGCACACAAATCCTGTAATGGTACCCCTTTGGACACAGTGTTTGAGGAGGTGACACCCCTAGCGAAATGAGTCCAGAGGTGTAGCGAGACCGCGCGGCTCATATGCAATAGATTGCTTCCACTTTGTAATTAAAGATGTGCTGCTTTGACACAGCATCACCTCTACTGTCAAGGCCAAAGCAGATCGGAAGCTGTTCCATCTTACACCACTGGCCGGAGGGTGGACAAAAGTACAGAGAGCCCTTACTGGACACAGTAGTTGCAATTTCTCTTGTTCCGGTGTGAAGAACAGAGGAGGAAAGAAAGCCTGCAACACTACTGGCTGGGCAGCAGACATAGGCACGTCAGAAATATAATCTGGCCTAGGGTATAGGAAGGACTTGGCTAATCCATGGCCAAATTCAAGGCAGGAAGGGGAAACAGAGCGAGCATGTAGATCTCCTACTCACTTGAGAGATGCCAGGGCCAGCAGAAGAGCTACCTTTAGAGTCAGAAGCTTCTCTGAGGCTGACTCTTTGGGCTCAAACGGGGCACCTGTCAGACCTTCCAGGACTGCAGAAAGGTCCCAGGAAGGTATGCATGGTCTGCAGATGTTAGAGGATGTTGTCCCACAGAGGATCCATCAATAGGGGCATGGCTGACCGAAATGGGACCACACAGACCCTGATTGTAAAAGGAGCCAACCCTGCTGAGAAACATCCTCAAAAAGAACTCCAGAATTGTAGCTATTGTATAGTTCACTGGCTCTAGCTAACGTTCCTCATACCACGAGACAAAAAGTCGCCACTTGAGCACATACGATTTCTTCATGGATTGTGTGCTAGCATTCACCATGGTCTCTACAATTATAGTTGCAAGACCAAAATCTATGAGCTGGTGCCCATGAGGGGCCAGACCCACAGTTTACATAGTTCTGGCCCTCTGGCTTGAGACAGTAGATCCCTGCAGATGGGAATCACCCAAGGAGTGCTGTCCAGCAGAGATATTATCTCTGAGAACCATATTTGAGCAGACCAATAAGGTGCTACTAACAGCAGAGGTGGACAGTCTTGGCGAACTCTCGCTAGAACTTGTGAGAGCAGAGCGATCATGTGAAAAACATACAGATGTGGCCTTGGCTGTGTGTTCACCATGGTGTCCAGCCCCAGTGGTGTGGGAGAAGTGAGGGTGAACTACAACGGGCAGTGTGTTGTCTCTTCGGTGGCAAACACATCAACTTCCACTTGGCTGAACTTCCGCCACAATTGGATGAAGGCTCCAATCCCTGGGCCTCAGCCCCTGCCTCAACATGATGTCTGCCCCCACATTCCATTTGCCCAAAAATACATTGCACTCACTGACAAAAACTTTCCCTCTGCCCAGAGACGAATTATTTGCACCTGCCTGAACAGGGGGTGCAAACATAATCCTCCCTGGTAGTTGATATATGGGAACATCGCTGTGTTGTCTGTCACAATTAACACATTGTGATCTCTCAATTGAGGAAGAAAGAATTTCTGTTCTAGAAATACGGCCCACATTTCCAGGCAATTTATATGCCACTCCAGATGAGGGCCGCTCCAGAGACCATGAGCTGGATAGCCATCTAAGACTGCTCCCCAGCCTGTGAGGGAGGTGTCTGTCATTATCGTCTTGTGATAAAGAGACACCCCTAGAGTGTTGACATGAGTGTAGAAAATGGGGATACATCCAAATTAACCGCCGCGTAACACTGATTACTCTCAGAGGTTTCATCCTTGGATGAAACCCCCTACTTTTCAGCCACCAATTAAATGGTCTCCTGTGCAAAAGGCCCAATGGTATGATGTTGGCTGCAGCTGCCATAAGCCCCAACATTCTCTCGTAGACACTGGAGAGGATACCCGGTTCCAGCTTAATCTTTCTCAATGTTGATAGGATTGACCCTACGTATGTGGGGGATAGAAATTCCCTCATCGTAGTAGAATCCTTATGACCTCTAGAAAAGTTGTTCTTTGAACTGGAGAAAGCATACTTTTCTTAAGATTCAACCTGAGCCCCGATTCGAATTCAGAGTTCGATGGAGTAGGACGCGAAGTTGGAGGCTCCTGCTGATTTCGATTAAAATTGTAATTAATTTGTGCTTTTCGGTCATACAATATATTTTGACTTATCCTACTCCATTTCCTTGTTTGCACTTTTAACTTTGTGGTATGTTAACATGTCTGGAAAGAACATGAAAACCCGTGGTAGCATTCAGACACGACTGAGGCCGAGTGAGTGCACCGCGAGCGAGTCCCCTTGTTCCCCTTCTTCCCCTGAATCTGCGTTGCCTCGTGGTGACTTTGATTTCGCCGTACTCAGGCTCGAGCTGTTGGCTTTACTGCGGAAGGACATCACCGATATTTTTGAAAAGGGGCTCCAGGAGACTTTCAGGGTTGCGCTGTTTTCTGTTCAGCTTGACCTGCAGGCCGTGAAAACACAGCTGGCTAGTGATAAAGTTGCTACCGAGGCTACCATATCAACACTGAAAGGTACTGTTGGGGAAATGGAGCACGCTCTCTCCAGTTGCACCAATGACATAGCTCAAATTAACACTACTATCGAGTCTCTCACTGTGACTCAATTAGAGAATAAATGTGAGGATTTGGAGTTGAGGTCATGGCGCAATAACATTAGGATATTCCGAGTTCCAGTGGGCACTGACACATGTACAACTGCTGCTGTAGCGGCCTTGTTAAAAGAGGCGTTTGGTCTGGAGATGGAGCCGGTTTTGGACCGGTCCCACCGGACCCTTCAGCCGAACCCCAAGCCCAGTGAACGACCACGAGCTATTGTGTGTAGATTCCACTATCACAGTGACTGTGTTGATATTTTACGCCGTGTGAGCGAGCTCCAGTGGATTAAAGTGATGGATTTGGCCATCTCTGTTTTCCCTGACTACACAGCCAAGATAGCCTGGGTCTGGGCCGCATTTAATGAGGTTCGGCGTCAACTTTGTGGTATTGAGGGCGCTCGCTATGGAATCCTTCACCCAGCTTGGCTTTGCATTACATATAACGGTGTCCAGAAGAACTTTATTTCAGGGGAGGAAGCAGGACACTATGTTAAACTCTTGATATCGGGGTGAACTGCATCACCTACACAGCGGCGTCTCTTTCGTTCTTCTTTTATTTTTATTTTTTGCACTCGACCTTCCAGCTCTACAGTATTTGGATTTTTATTGAAAGTATCGTCGTTGCATTACTTCGCCTAGATTTTGTGAACTCACTCCTCTTAAATCTACTTTGGTATTAATGTGGTTCTGTTTTGAGGCTCTGACTGAGTTAGAGTTTCTGTTTATTTAATTGTATATATATAATTGTATACAGTGAGGGAAAAAAAGTATTTGATCCCCTGCTAATTTTGTACGTTTGCCCACTGACAAAGAAATTATCATTCTATAATTTTAATGGTAGATTTATTTGAACAGGGAGACACAGAATAACAACAAAAAAATCCAGAAAAACGCATGTCAAAAATGTTATAAATTGATTTGCATTTTAATGAGGGAAATATGTATGTGAAGGTGAGAGGGGATAAAGCTAGCCTGAAGGAAAGAACTCGATATCGGTATGCATTGCCTACAAATGCAAACATGACTGAAGTCATGGCGGCGCACACAGTTGCAGCGGCTCACGGCTCTCCTTTTCAGTGCTCTTTTTTGTTGTTTTTGTATTATTTCTTTATTACTTGTTTGTGCATTATCGGTTCTACAAACATTCGTTATACAAGTCAGAACCTTATGGATATTGGGGACCAACACCGAATACCTATTTCGAGAGTCTTTCATCACACGCACAACATCCCAGACAACAGAGAGATTGCCGGGCTCTCCATGGATTGTTGTCGGGTCCAGAAGGTGGCGCAGACGGAGGAGGGAGAGGAAGCAAAAGCGGGGATGCAGGTCCGGTGTTATGTTAAGGCTAAGAAAACAACCACACAAGCCACCTTTACCAAGCCTGTTTCTCTCCAATGCCAGATCCCTAGTGCATAAAATCGACAATTTGGAATTACAACTAGCTGGAAATCGCTACGTTCGTGATTGTGTTTTGATTATTACTGAAACCTGGCTTCATCCGAGGATACCCGATGCTAGCATGCAGCTAGCAGCTCGTACTATGCTCCGCTGGGACAGGACTGAGGACTCCGGTAAGAGCGGGGGGGGGTGGGGGGTGGGCTCTGTATGTATGTGCATGAGAATTGGTGTAATAACGGAACAATGATAGATAAACATTGTTCCCCTGACCTCGAGTACATGTCTGTAAGATGTCGGCCCTTTTCCTACCGAGAGAGCTAACAGTAGTGATTATCACGGCTGTGTATATTCCACCCGACGCCAATGTGAACACGGCGCTCTCTCTGTTGAACACCATAAACGAACAGCAGCGGGCTTACCCCGACGGTGTTCACATAATTGCAGGAGATTTTAATAAGGCGAACTTGAAGACTGTACTCCCGAAATTTTATCAACATGTTAAGTGTTTTACTAGAGGGGCGAACACTCTGGATCATGTTTACTCCAACATTAAGCATGGAGCCATACCAGAGAGAAATAGTTGGTATATAATGTAACCGTAGTTTTGACAGGTATAGGTCAAAGGTCAAAAAGATACACATTCTAACTCTCTATATCTAGATCAAAGGTCAAGATCATAAAAATATTTATAGTTATGTTAAATCTGGATCACATCCATTCGTTACCATACATGGTGCGGCCATGTGTTTTCCACCCCACACACGTTGCACACATGTTCTTTCTAACACTCTGTGGTAGGTCATAAAAATATATATAGTTATGTTAAATCCGGTTCCCATGCATTCCAGACACATATGTTCTCATACCTGGTACGGCCATGTGTTTTCCGCCCCACACACGTTGCACACATAGTCTATCTAACACTCTGTGGTAGGTCATAAAAATATATATAGTTAGTTCTCGGTCCCGGGACACACAATCTTTTCCTTTCACATAGAATATGAAGCACTCTGAGTCAGGCCTAGGTCAAAGTCAACACCGTAAAACCCAGTTCTTATGCATTCCCGCGCACACACACAACCCACACACGTTGCACACATGGTCCTTCTAACACTCTGTGGTAGGTCATAAAAATATATATAGTTATGTTAATTCTGGTTCACATCCATTCGTTACCATACATGGTACGGCCATGTGTTTTCCACCCACACAAGTTGCACACACATGTTCTTTCTTTTCACATAGAATATGAAACTCTCTGAGGTAGGTCATAAAAATATATATAGTTATGTTAAATCTGGTTCACATCCATTCGTGACAGAAACGTTACCATACATGGTACGGCCATGTGTATCCCACATCCAAACAAAAATATGACACACACACACACACACACACACGCACGCACAAACACACACGTGCACGTACAGACAAACGCATGCATACGAACCTGCTTATAAAAGTCGAGCATCCCTCTAGGTTTTATAATACTCTGTACTTAGAACAATGTGTGCGATCTTACAACATGGTTGATGTTTGTCCTAACGCGCCGAAAAAAGCTCACCCTTTTTTGGGAAGAATAAAAAAAATGTTAGAACATGAAAAGATTCAATATTGGGTAATGTCAAATGGATGTACAGCCGGGTTTTTTTTCGATGCAGAAAAAGGAACCGTTTTGCTTTTCAAGTTCTCGGTCCCCGGACACACAATCTTTTCCTTTCACGTAGAATATGAAGCACTCTGAGTCAGGCCTAGGTCAAAAGGTCAACAACGTAAAACCCCCGTTCGGATGCATTCCCGAGCACAAACACACCCCACACACACACTCGAATGCATACGAACCTGTTTATAAAGTCGAGCACTTCGAAAGTTTTAACATCGGAAAAGGTTCGACCGAATTTCCAGAGTCTGTTCTTCACTACTTCCAGAATCAAACACTTCGAAAGTTTGAACATCGGCAAAGTTCAACAGAATTTCCAGAGTCTATCCTTCACTACTTCCAGACACCATGGAAGGCAGGTAAAGGCTTCTCGGCAGGTAAAAATTTGTATTTTAATCAATTAATAGTTAAATATAAATTGAAATACAATGTTTATGTAATTATCCAGTAGGCAATGATATTGATATAAACTTAGAACTAATCTTTCTGAGTACAAAAATCATCATCCTTATCTGGTCATTATGTAATCTGGTACGATACTTTATCTAAAATGTAAATATTCATTACATTTATATTACAGTGCAAGACCGAGTTAAGCTCATCTGATTCTAGTGTATAGGTAATTAAAATTTGTCTCTTAGATCTATGTAGTGATCTAAAATGGGAATGTTAAGTTATTAAAAGTATGTTTTACTGTTTTATACACAGCTTGGTGATTATTTCTGATGATGAGATTCCCGAAACAACCACTCATGACCTTTTGAATCTGAGTTCCACACGTAAGTCATAACATAAAATTATGAATGTTTCATGCTGTAAAAGTCTTTCATACGTGAATATAACATTGTTTGTATCAAATTCAGAATTTGAGGGAAACGTGACTAACAGTGATTACGACGGAGATATTTCAGGTGAGTTGTAGTATATTTACCTTCTATTTACACAGCACAAAAAATAAATAAATAAAAGCTCTTTCACATGTTCTGTGACTTATAGATACGAGTGATGCAATAGAAGACCAAGAGGAAATCATCTTGGAAACCGACATTCAACAAGACATCGAACTACAACGGACCTGCGCAGTGTGGCGTGAATTCTTCGAAGCAAAGACTGATTTATTGGAAAACTTTGGACAGATTGATTATACACTTGAATCTGGTCGAAGTACAGATTTTATCCCTTTACTGTATAGCACGCTTGAAAATGTGAATAGATGTCTCTCAGTGAGCATAAAGTTGATTAGGAAATTGTATGATAGATATGGCGCAGAAACGACTGAAATGCAGTTCGGATATGGAGACTAAAAAAAAGAGAACCGAAAATTCTCCATTATCGCATGATTTCTTTTATGACGGAAACCAGAGTTTTTCAAATGATTCGCACACACCCCTGAACCCATGTTTAACTGAAGCGATCAACCGGCTGAATGAAAGTTTAATTCCGTCACACCAAGTCGTTAGTGAGAGACCTAATCAGAGTCCAAATTACGTCGTATCAAACACAACGGTGACGCCGAATGATATATTTTCTGAATTAAATCAATGTCTGTTAGAGTTACATAATAACCTAAATGAACACGGTCATTCAGTACAAATAAACCCTGATCTAATCGATGCAGTCAATCAGTTGAACGAAAATTTAAGATCGTCAGAACAGAGCAATACTCAAAATGAAAACCCCAGTCGAAATTCCATTCAAACTGTATCAAGTACGCCGGTGACGTCGCACGACATATTTTTCGAATTAAATCAATGTCTGTTAGAGCTACAAAATAACTTAATCGAACAAATAGAATCTATGCAGATAAATCCATGTTTAATAGACGTGGTGAATCAAATCAATGAAAATATGTAATTATCTCCAGTTCAGAATATCGTCTCAACTCCAGAAAACGCTCAGGAACCTAGACCGTTATGTTCTCATGATATGATATACGATCTTAATCAAAGTCTTATGAGGATAAATGACAGTCTTGTTAACTTAATTGAAAACCCTGACAATATTGCACAAAATTCGGAAAACGATAATGAACGCAACCGCCCAATGGAAAACATACACTCACCTAATACCCAAGATTCTCAAATGGAAAACACACATTCGCCCGATACCCAAGATTCTCAAATGGAAAACTCGCCCGATATCCAAGATTCTCAAATGGAAAACTCACCCGATATCCAAGTAGAGCAAGAGGGTGATGGATTAGATCCTAATATTAGAATAATTAATCGGGAAAGATTCAACAACACTGAGATTAGGAGAAGAGTGAATTTTTCTTCTATCGCGAACGTTGACAGCTTTGCAGATTTTTATAATTATGTTTTAGAGATTTTAGAGACAGTGTGATTGAAATCGCTAACAATTTAATTTCTGCCAAGGATGTAGTCACCGTTGAAATTAGAGGTGATACGATCAATGTTTCATCACGCGTTCAATTAAACAATGGTGTCATCGATTTAGGTTCTTTTCTGACCATGCTCGAAAATGCAATTCAGAGTAAACGTGATATTTTTACCGATAATACCCTTGAAATAGTCATCCAAATCGTCCGACCACCTCGGGGTGGTGGAAATAGAAGGAAAATAGGCCATATATTCAAATCAGAAAACCTGCAGAAGAAAATGCAGCATCTATACATTTTTCACAACAGAGACAACATGTGCTTCGCCTTGTGTGTTAGCCAACTTTTGAATCGTGAAAAAAATGATTTTGAAACTGAACAAATCGCTAGAAAATTACAACACGATGTGGAATTATCCGTAAACACCGCGGTCAGCTTCGCTGATGTACCGAGATTTGAGAGACATTTGAATTGCAAAATCGTAATCGTATACTGTTCTGCTAGCAAAGCCGGATACTCTTTCTTTCAAACTAGCAAGACTCCCCACGAAAAAACGATTTACTTATTTTTACATGACAACCACTATTATGGGGTTAAAAGTATCACCGGACTTTTAGGGACGAGTCATGTTTGTCATTTCTGCCATTCCGGGTTTGACGTTTTATGGAAACATAAATGCGCTTATAGCTGCAACGTTTGTCACGACACCGATTGTTACAAACACCCTAAGAATGTTACTAAATGTCCAGAGTGTCAGAGACTGTGTAACTCACATTACTGTTTCGAGAGGCATAAAGCAAAGATTCAATCGCGCAAAGGCGAATATTCTATGTTTGAAACGGGATTCTACTGCGGTAAATGTAAACGTGTGATACGGGATAATCCTTCTAATCGTGAGAATCACGTATGTGCCCATTCGAAATGCATACTCTGTGGCCAAAAACTCGATGAGGATATCGAGCATAGATGTTTTATTCAGAGGGCCAGGAAAGAAAGCGAAAATACGGATTATGTGTTTTACGATTTCGAGACTAGGCAGGAAACAGGAACTCATGTAGCTAATTTCATATGCTGTATTGATTTTAAGGGAGAGGAGCGGGTGGCTGAAGGGGATGATTGCGTCAGTGCCTTCTTTAAAAAGTTTCGGTGTAATACATACCACGGATAGAAGTTTATCGCCCATAACGCTAGAGGGTTCGATTCATACCTTTTGTTAAACCATTTAGTGAAAGAAGGAATCACACCCGAAATCATAGCGCAAGGCGGTAAAATTTTGTGCTTCATCGATAACGCGTTTCGTCAATCCTACATTGATAGTCTATCGTTCTTACCCATGAAATTGAGTAGCATCCCAAAAGACATGGGTTTTTCGGAAAGCAAGAAAGGCTATTTCCCCATTTCTGGAACACCGTAGAACATCAGGATTACGTAGGGCCGTATCCTGACCCTAAGTTTTACGGTGTAGATGGCATGATGCCTAAGGATAGAGAAGAATTCTTTAAGTGGTACAGAACGGTTTCTGACAAAGTCTTTGATTTCAAGAAAGAGATGGCGGAATACTGTGTGAACGACGTAGAAATTTTGAGAAAGGGATGTATAGCATTCAGACAAGAAATTCTGGATAGTACAAAGGTCGATCCTTTTAAATGCATAACGATTGCATCTGTGTGCATGAAAATCTTTAGAACCAACTTCCTGCGTAAAGACACTTTAGCTATTCCACCGCTTGATAATTACATCACCACTCAGAAATCTTTCTCAACACCTTCCATACAATGGCTCGAATATGTTTCAAAAACGCAAAACCTACCCATTCGCCACGCGTTGAACGAAGGTGAAGTCAGGTTCGGTACCTATTACGTAGATGGTTACTGTGAGGAAGGGGAAAACCGTAAGGTTTTTGAGTTTCTTGGGTGTTTTTATCACGGCTGTGAAAAGTGTTTTCCCCCAATGACCCCGCATCCTCTTACCAAATCAAACGCAACCTTTGGAGATTTCCATCAAAAATCGATGGAGAGAATTAAGAATTTGCAAGACACTCTCAATTTGCAAGTCACTCTGATGTGGGAACATGAGTGGAATGAAATGAAGAAAAACGACAATCTCGTGCAAAATTTTCTAAAAGACTTTGACTTTCCTGAGCATTTAAACCCGCGAGATGCTCTTTACGGCGGTCGAACAAACGCGTTAAACTTGCATTATGTAGCTCAACCCGGTGAGAGAATCGATTATTTCGACTTTACCTCGCTTTACCCATTCGTAAATAAGACAAAGACATACCCGATCGATCACCCTATCATCATTTATCGTGACTTTCAACCTCTGAAATATTACTTTGGTATCATTAGAGCAAAGGTATTACCACCTAGGGGTCTGTGGGCACCTGTTCTACCTTTTCGTGTAAAAAGCAAACTCCTCTTTCCTCTATGTAGAACGTGTGCTGAACATCATTTAAAACATTGCGATCATACGGTTCAGGAGAGAGCTCTTACCGGAACATGGGCATCTATCGAAATTGAGAAAGCCGTCGAAAAAGCTTACAAAATTCTAAAAGTGTTTGAAGTGTGGCACTTTCCTAAAAGGTCTGATAAGCTTTTTACGAGATATATTAAAATGTTCCTCAAGACCAAACAGGAAAGTTCAGGTTATCCGTCCTGGGCCGTTGATGAATCATCTAAACGTGAGTACATTCGCAAATATAAGGAGAACGAAGGGATTACGTTGGATCCGAAATTTATCACTGTTACTCCTGCCAAAAGATCTGTGGCTAAACTCGCACTAAATTCGTTGTGGGGTAAGATGTGTCAAAGACCAGACAGATCAAACACTACCTTAATTCGCGATCCTGCCGAGTTTTTACAGTTCATGTTCTCCGATATTTATAATGTGAGTCAGTTCTCTTTTTTGAATGAGGAGGTGGCGATGGTACAGTGGCGTTACGCAGACGAGAAATTGATTAAACCGCTAAACGCTAATGTATTCATCGGCATTTTCACTACAGCGTACGCTAGGCTTGAGCTGTACAATTTGATGGATCGATTGGATCAGCGTTGTTTGTACACAGACACCGATAGCGTCATTTTTAAAAGTAAGGAAGGTGACTGGATGCCGCCCTTAAGCGATTACTTGGGTGGTCTTACCAGCGAACTAGATGATGGCGATCAAATCGTGGAATTTGTAAGCGCAGGTCCTAAAACCTACGGTTACAAAACCATGAAAGGAAAAACAACCATGAAAGCTAAAGGCATTACTTTAAATTGTATCAATTCTGAAATTGTTAATTTGAAATCACTAACAGAACTGGTGGACGAGCGAGTGAAAAATCCGGATCATACAGGTCATCTCGTAACCACGCATAACCAAATCGTGAGAGATAAAAAGGGGTTTCATTTGAGAAACAAATTACAGTTGAAAAGGTTCAGGGTTGTGTACGATAAGCGTGTTTTATTATCTGATTTTACAACTCTCCCTTACGGATATTAAGACTATTCTTGTATATATGTGTATATAGTTTCTGTTGATGTGTTTTGTAAAGGAAAATATGAACGTGACTGCTTTTGACGCTAGGATGCAACTTCCCTTTTCATGTATCGTATGTGGACCGAGTAATAGTGGAAAATCTTTTTTTATCAAAATGTTGTTGGAAAACTGTAAAGAGGCGATGTCGGTTGTTCCGGAAAACATTGTCTGGTGTTATACGTGTTGGCAGCCTCTGTACGATGAATTATTGACCAGAATAAAAATTAATTTTCTTCAAGGAATCCCTGATTCTTTGTGTGATGACGAACTATTTCCTCCAAATAAAAAAAACTTGTTGGTAATCGATGACTTGATGGAATCCGCCAGTAAAAATGATGAAGCAGAAAAGGCTTTTACAAAATACACACACCACAGAAATCTGAGCGTCATCTACCTCGTTCAAAACTTGTTTTTTCAAGGAAAGACCAGTAGAACAATCAACCTGAACACCAACTACATGGTTCTTTTTAAAAACCCTAGAGATAAATTACAAATCCAGCATACTGGCTCGTCAAATGTATCCGGGTAACAGCAAATATTTTTTAGAATGCTTTCTCGATGCCGTCTCTAGACCTTACGGGTATTTATTTGTTGACCTGAAAGCACAAACGCCAGAAGAACTTCGTCTCCGTTCAGGTCTCCATCCCGAAGGAGAAAGGATATATTATGTGATGCGCCCACAGATCTCATCCTGAGCATATGTGAACTAGCTTTAAACGTGCTCAGGGGAAACATACCACTGACGACAAAACAGTACAGGGTTTTAAAAAAACAAAAAAAATGGATCAAACTATTTGCTGATAAAAGAGCATCCGTTGAAAGAAAAAGGAAAGTTATTAATCAATCCGGAGGATTTCTTCTGCCTTTGCTCAGTGTAGCCATTCCTTTTATAAGCAGCTTAATCGCGTCCCGCAACAATTAACATGGAGACTGCAGAGAAAATGAATTTAGTCCCTCAACATCAGATCGATAAACTTAGAAACATCGCCGCGGAGAAGGAAACCATAAGAAAGACTGCTGAAAACAACTTGGACGATGCAATACGTGGTATTTTATTGATTACTGATCTGAACGAATACGATAAGGCGAAACTCTACGCGTCTGTGCTGCAAAATTTTTTAAACTTGGTTAAAGTAGGAGAGCAGGAAACCGCTCAATTGACCCTGTCTCTACCTAAAATATCGGAAAGCAAAACGGAAGCAGCGGTGACCGAACCTCCCAAAGACGAGATCGTGCAAGAGGTCCTTGCTAACATTTCTGCTAGAAACAAAAGAAACGCTTCGTACGTTATGGAAAAACTTTTAAAAGCTGGGGCTGCGTGGAACGATAGCGGTGAATTTATTTTTAAAGGAAACACTATCAAAGGATCTCACATGGTGGATTTGCTTAAAAATCTCACGGCCCCTCATCGAGTATCCGATGAACGGAGGCCTTTAGGTTGGAAAGAGTTCTTACAGACAGTAGCCAACCTAAATATACCCTTTTCAGTAATACCTAATGGCGGTGTTCGACGCAAAATATCTGACATAAAAAGATCTAAAGATATCTCTCATCTTGTTTCCCCACCTAAAAGCAAAGACTATGATTCTGAGCCAGTTTTCAAATCCCCCGTTTTTAACCGTTCTGACTGGTTTGGTTTTTGAAAATGACGAGGGACAAAGAATGTTATGATATGTTAACCCTTTATTTCAATAAAATAACTTTTGTTTAACATTTTTCTTGTGAAGCATCGTCATTTAACATTCCACTACATATGCAAATGAAACATATCTAGAGAGTTAACACATTGTACACATGTAATTGAATGCTTTTTATTTACTCTAGGGTACATTTTTTTAACGAATGACACAACAGTGTTGTCATTTCTATTTAAATCTTTGCTATACATAGACATAATACGGTTAAATGAATAACCTTTAGCTTTGTGACACAGAAAAAACACACAGTGTTGCCCGCAGCAAACCGACGTAAAGTTTTGAACTTGTACAGGGTTATATTTTATTTTGCAACAGTTCTTTGTCAAAAAATAATGAATCGATCGAGGAAAGAGTTCGTAGTCTGGAGGGTTTCCGTACGAGTCAAAAAATTCTCCTGTGTTTTCGTCATTAAGGCATAACGCTAGCCAGTGCTCACCCGGCATGTGTCTCGGATGTGTGTTTACGATGAATAAAGCTGGAAACTTTCTCAGAGTACTTGTAGGTAGCTCGTCACAGGCCATCACGCCATGAAATATTTTATCTATTTCAGGACAACTTCTCATAACCTCCGTTAGTTCTCTGGTATCCATGAGTTACTGGTAATCGATGAGCACGTTTCTTCGATTGTTTATTTCTAGAATGCTGTCAAAACTGGCGTACACAATTAGATTCACCGTGATCGGAAGTGGTTGACGAAATCTGAGTTCCAATCGCATATTGCCCGATTTTATTAATGACAAATGTTGCCCACAATCGTCATCGGGATTCAGGTTGAAAGCGAATAAAGTATATCCGTTCAGGTACTCTTCTCTGTTTATCGACAGTGCCTGATCTTTCAGCTGCTTTCCTGATGCAGAAATTAAAGAATGGAATTCACGGACCACGTTACCGGACTGAAAAACAGGCTGAAACGGCTTTGCAGGATATTGCGTACCATCTACGTACAGCGCGATAAACTCTGCATCGTAATGTTTAAAATTAAAAGGGTTTTTATTGTACGACCCGCTGAAGGCATTGTTGTCTACCATCCCAAAGATAATGGTTTTAGGTAAGGGACCGAGGAAAAGGTTCTCTTGTGAACAAATGCGGCTCCCTGCAGCTAGACTGAAGGTCTTCAAACAGACTCTTTCGATCGGATACTTGGCTGTGGCGGTGAGAAGTGCTTGTCCGTGACCGATTTTTACAGACGGTGAGACGGTTACTTTCTTCACAAAAAGAGAAGCGTTGAGTATTTTCAGATTGAAATTTGCATTTCCTTCCTTCATCAAACAGAATTCAGCTTTGCTGCGAACCATTTTAATCCTCAAATCGATCCCGTTCAGTAAAAGTTTATCCTGAAAAAATATATCCGAGTGAATGTGTCCAATCAGGTCGAAGGTGTTGCTTTCAGCACTGAAACTGGCCCTTTTTTGAGACCTTCGTTTCGTCCGACCGGGTCTGTGGCGTCCATATGCCCCGCTGTGTCTTTGTAGAATAGCCCGGTGCAAAATTGTGTTTCCAGTGTATCTTTTCCATAGTTGATAAGACTTTCAAAGGTAGCACGGTATGGGTATGTACTGCTAGATTGAGAAATAAGACGATCCCCGAGCATGACATCCACTTGTGAAAAAAGTGAGGCTACGGGGTAGTTAATGACCCCAACCTTTGCATCGTTAGCTATATTGGAACCGTCGGGGTTCACGATTTTACAGGTCAGATATAAAAAAGTGTTGTTCAAGTCGAGGTAATCCTCCCCGTTTCCAGCCACGTAGAACTCCAGGGGCCCGTTGTCCGTAAGAGCGGAAAGTGGAGGTATTTCGACATAAGTGTACTTTTCGATACTCGTTTGGGTATAAGGTAATGTGAAAATATCCAATTCTGTCTTGGTACACTCTGAGGATAGACTGTGTAAGAACGCCATGATGTTAGAAAATGTTCAGCCGATTTCTCTTGTGAGAGATGTAAGGGTGCCTGTTGCCTCTCTGCTCGATCTTTTTCACACTGTTCTTGATTTTAGTAACCTTACGTTTTTTATTAGGAACCACATGTCGACGCCCTGGGAGCCTTTTAGATTTTTTATGTGCAATCAACGCAAGCCCCGATCCGTCTTGATTCTGAGCTTGTGTCTTGCTCATAATGTTGTTGAATACGTCTCTTACGAACCCTTTAGCAGCTGTTTTTAAATGAGGCTTTGCAATAGCAAAACCCCTTTTGAGGAACGGAACCACCATTCTAAAAAGACCCTTGAACAGTCCTCCTAGCCCCGACCCATACATGGTGGGGGCGCCTTGAAACCCAGGAAGACCATTTCCAGCCTGGTGGACATAATAATCCACGTAGGTCTGCGGATGAACGTAGCCCCTATCCATCATTTTACATACGGAACGAATGTTTAGCGGGTCTAAAGTGTAGTTTAGCAATAAATTTCCTGTAACTAAAAGGTATAGGCTTGTTCTGATCCGTTTTGACTTCGATTACTATATCGGTAATGTGGTTCTTGGTGAGAGGTACGTAATGCAACTTATCATAAGTAATTGTGACGACTTTGTTGTTTTCACCCGTTATATGTACGCATCTCAGTAACGGGGCAAAACTGTCACCAACTCGTTGATACTCGATAACGTCTGTATATACATACATCGTATAAAAGCCTGCGTGAATATCAGCGGGGTTAGGCGCTTCTGGTTCTCGCGCCGTTATCGGAACACCGGGGTTCATACCGAGCATATATGCTAATTTTCCATTAGCTTTGAACGCGAAATGTTTTTGGGATACGATGCGTATTTTATTTTTCATAGGGTTATAGAATAGCTCTATTCCGAGCTCCAATTTCTTTATGTTGTTGTTGATTTCACTAACCACTTCATCAATATTTTTATAATATCCTGGAGTGATATTAAAGTTACTGTTTTGTGTTCTCTTTCCATCCCTCTGAATAATATGACACATACTGTCTTCCTCCGTTAACGAGTACCAACTCTGGATATATTGAACCTCTGCGAGCGAGACTTCCCATATTCCATTCAAATCGATTGGTTTGGCGAATTTAGTAGTGTAATGCGCGATCTTATTATTAGGGTAAATATCCAAAGACGCATTGCTTGGAAGGGTCACAAAGAATACACACTCTTCCATGGTTTAATGAGTATAGTTTTCAGTTTTGTTCACGGCGAACCTTTTGTTATGTTAACTACGTCTTCGACCGAAACCCACGAATTAAATTTATCGGGCCAACCCACCCATTTCACCAGGCAGACTTTTTTCTGGTTTCGGGTCTTTTCAGACAAGATTTTCTCAATTTTAAACGTCTTGTCCTTACCGATAATGATCTTTTGTAGCTCGGGTTCATAAAATGTTCCCTCAATTTTTTCACCATCATAGTCTTGTAATTTATACACTGGGGGATCTCTCGGTATCCGTTCGGAGATTGTAAAATATTCATCCGTAAAGTTTTGCTCGTATCCTTTCTCAAACTGTCTTTTTAAACGAGAAATTCTAACGATATCACCAACTTTAAATTTGAAATTTAGTTTCTTTAATTTAGGTGTGAACAGTCCGTAGAGGGTTTTAAATACTCTGAAGGAATTGGATTCGTTGACCTCGGCAGGTTTCATTTTGATGCTGGAATGGTAATTGTAATTGTACGCTTGAATCAAATCCTGAACTATGTCGATGTATTTTCTCGTGTTAAAAGCGGTAAAATATCTCCACATCCTGGTCTTTAGCGTTCTTTTGAACCTTTCACACACCGATGCTTTTTGCCCTGTACCCGTAGCAAAGTGAATAATGTCATGTTTTTTCATTAATGTTTGAAAATTTTTGTTAAAAAACTCCTTCCCTTGATCAGTTTGTAGTTTTTTGGGGACCCTACCTTCATTTAGAATGGAATCAAAAGCTTTAGTTACTTCGATTCCGGTCTTGTTTCGTAACACACGTACCCAGGCATATTTGGATAAAATATCTATACACGTGATCATAAATTTCGCATAAATTGTCGTTACTCTCTGACAAGTTGCTCATATCGACTAAATCAGCTTGCCATTGTTCATCGATGTTCTTCACAAAAACCTTGTTTCTTTTAAACTTTGTAGATACTGGTTTATGTAGACTGTATGCATCCTGCTCTGCTAACCAGTTTTTTATTTCAGTATCATTAGCTCTTTTACCTATTTTCTCAACAATAGCTCTTTGCAAACTCTCAACACCACCGTACGAACCAGGTTCTGACGGTGTATAATATATATTCTTCATCAATCGTTCAGTCATTTCGAGTGTCAAGGCAAGAATGATCAAACACCAGTGTAGAATAAGCATTTATCTCAGAACACGTGAGTAAGGTATTACATATTCAATCAAAGTAACATTTTCCATTCTAAACACACGCAGGTTTAGATACATGTTTAGTTTACATTCAAATGTTTCAGCAATACATATAAAAACTTGTTACACATCTATGTGTTAAGGACACACGCTATTTACGAATGTCTTCAGCATTTTTGTTTTAATCAGCAATACATATAAAAACTTGTTACACACCTATGTGTTAAGGACACACGCTATTTACGAATGTATTCAGCATTTTTGTTTTAATCGGCTTCAGACTTTTCTCGCAATCAGAATAGACGTGGCTTGTTTTGAAGTTTCCCATGTATGCGACGGTTCAGCAGGTTCCAGAGATGAGTGAAAGGTCCAGTAATCTATGACGTCTTCGCACACTTGCTCGTTGAAAACGTCTTTGGTTTTCTCCTTGACCTCGTTCAGCACGGTTTTGATGTGAGGCTCGTCTCGCCATTCACACACGGTGGCTTCAGCGATGCCTTGAATTTTTTCCAGGGAAGGAGTGTGTTTGATTCCACACAGTTTCAGACCTCTTGCCAATGTGTATTTGAACCACGGTTTAAACAGTTTTTTCAGCAATCTGTAGGTGTTTAGGTGTAGATAGTACTCTTCAGGATCGAACAAACACGCGTGTTGGAGTTGACTCGGGTGATCGATCGCGCAGCCGTGACAGTTGTCCTTCAGATCTTGTTGGATAACTCTGTCCAGCAGTTCCCCCGTAACAGCACGTATGATGGTTAGCACAGTGTTGGTTATACACCCGTCGGCTTCATTGTTCGTTGCCAGATAGGTCAGATTTCTTTTTCCTAGGTTTTCACCGTCTTCAAAACCCGAACTGGTCACATCATCATCATCATCATCATCATCATCAGCATACAGGGTTGCATCAGAGTTGTAGAAAACGGGGTTGAATTCACAAGACATATTGCTGGTTGACGTTCAGAATACTTTGACTCGATATGTATTCAGACTCATTGATATAGCGTGTGGGGAGGAGTCTTGGGGGGAGGTGGAGTTTCTGATCAAGAATAGTATATTGACGATCTCAGAATAAGACATCTTCTAGCCTTACTTTTATTTGCATCATTTCTTTGTCTCTTCCAGTTTTTTGGAATAATTCATCGATTTGCCGGAAGTAGCGTTGCAGATCGTGCCAGCTGGTTCGGTCATACCTCACTTCACAATTCTCTTTGTTATCAGGGGCGTTGTCACCGGTTAATACAGCAGCACAGTGCAGTGGAACTTGATTCTTGGAGAAATTTGTTGCTCTGATACAGTATTTGCATTGAAGAGACGTACTGTTCCATTTACGTCTGTACGCATCCGGGGAAAAGAAGTCCATTCTAACAATGTAGTCAAAATCCTTGCACCATTTTCTGAACTTTTTCCAGTCACCTTTGTTAAAAGTTACGTTCTCTGTAGCACGGCTCCAGTGGATGTGTCCCGGGACCGAGAACTTGAAAAGCAAAACGGTTCCTTTTTCTGCATCGAAAAAAAACCCGGCTGTACATCTGTTTGACATTACCCAATATTGAATCTTTTCATGTTCTAACATTTTTTCTATTCTTCCCAAAAAAGGGTGAGGTTTTTCGGCGCGTTAGGACAAACATCAGCCATGTTGTAAGATCGCACACGTTGTTCTAAGTACAGAGTATTATAAAACCTAGAGGGATGCTCGACTTTTATAAGCAGGTTCGTATGCATGCGTTTGTCTGTACGTGCACGTGTGTGTTTGTGCGTGAGAGTGTGTGTGTGTGTGTGTGTGTGTGTGTCATATTTTTGTTTGGATGTGGGATACACATGGCCGTACCATGTATGGTAACGTTTCTGTCACGAATGGATGTGAACCAGATTTAACATAACTATATATATTTTTATGACCTACCTCAGAGAGTTTCATATTCTATGTGAAAAGAAAGAACATGTGTGTGCAACTTGTGTGGGTGGAAAACACATGGCCGTGCCATGTATGGTAACGAATGGATGTGAACCAGATTTAACATAACTATATATATTTTTATGACCTACCACAGAGTGTTAGAAGGACCATGTGTGCAACTTGTGTGGGGCGGAAAACACATGGCCGTACCAGGTATGAGAACATATGTGTCTGGAATGCATGGGAACCAGATTTAACATAACTATACATATTTTTATGACCTACCACAGAGTGTTAGAAGGACCATGTGTGCAACGTGTGTGGGTTGTGTGTGTGCGCGGGAATGCATCAGAACTGGGTTTTACGGTGTTGACTTTGACCTAGGCCTGACTCAGAGTGCTTCATATTCTACGTGAAAGGAAAAGATCGTGTGTCCCGGGACCGAGAACTAACTATATATATTTTTATGACCTACCACAGAGTGTTAGATAGACCATGTGTGCAACGTGTGTGGGGCGGAAAACACATGGCCGTACCAGGTATGAGAACATGTGTGTCTGGAATGCATGGGAACCGGATTTAACATAACTATATATATTTTTATGACCTACCACAGAGTGTTAGAAAGAACATGTGTGCAACGTGTGTGGGGTGGAAAACACATGGCCGCACCATGTATGGTAACGGATGGATGTGATCCAGATTTAACATAGCTATAAATATTTTTATGATCTTGACCTTTGATCTAGATATAGAGAGTTAGAATGTGTATCTTTTTGACCTTTGACCTATACCTGTCAAAACTACGGTTACATTATATACCAACTATTTCTCTCTCTCATACCTCTCCCCCACCTCGGCCAATCAGACCATCTCTCCCTCCTGCTCTCCCCTGCCTACACCCCCCTCAGACACAGTGTCAAGACCACTATAAAGACTGTTACCACCTGGCCTGACGATGCATTCTGCAAACTACAGGACTGCTTCGAACAGACAGACTGGGATTTATTTGAACATCAAGAGCTAGAAACATTAACAGGAATGGTACTGGACTATATCAAGTTCTGTATCGGAAATGTGACTGTGGACAAAAACATTCGGGTTTTCCAAAACCAGAAACCTTGGATGACCAAACAGGTCCGCACACTCCTCAAAGCCCGCGACGCTGCCTTCAGGTCTGGTAATAGAGCTCTGTACAGAGCCGCTCGTGCCAACCTGAAAGGTGGTATTAAGGAAGCTAAGGTGGTCTATAAGAGGAGCATAGAGTCCCACCTGTCCAGCAAAAATAAACGGGAGGTGTGGCAGGGCATACAAAACATCACGAACTACAGAGGCCGTGATGCGACAACAGGAGACCTGAGTGCGATACTGGCAGAAGAGCTAAATTGCTTCTTTGCTCACTTTGAAACATCACAACAACAGCACTCATCTGCTCCAGCCTCACCTCCACCCTCATCTGGCTCCCGTACCAGTCCAGCCCTGCCTCCATGCCCTCCTGGTTCCTGCACCACTCTACTTACTGTGAGGGAACACGATGTTAGACGGATGTTTCTGGCAGTGAACCCCAGGAAAGCTGCTGGCCCAGACGGAGTACCTGGTAAGGTGCTCAGATCGTGTGCCCACCAGCTTGCCCACATCTTTACCAGAATCTTCAATCTCTCCCTGGCCCAAGCAGTCATCCCGTCCTGCCTAAAATAAGCCACAATCATTCCAGTGCCAAAGAAGTCGCCCACCACTAGCCTAAATGATTATCGTCCTGTGGCCCTCACTCCAGTTATCATGAAGTGCTTTGAGAGATAGGTTCTTCAGCACATCAAGGACTACCTCCCCCCAGACTTTGATCCTTATCAGTTTGCATATCGCGCAAACAGATCCACTGAGGATGCTATCGCCGTAGCTGTCCACTCCGTGTTGAGACATCTAGAGCAGCAACAGAGCTACGTCCGGATGCTTTTTGTGGATTACAGTTCGGCTTTTAATACAATCATTCTGGACATTCTCATCACCAAATTGGTCACTCTTGGCCACCCCCCCCCCCCAACATGTGCCTGGATAAAGGACTTTCTCACCAACCGGTCTCAGACAGTGAGACTCGGACCCCACCTCTCCTCCACTCGCACGCTGAGCACATGTTCTCCAAAGGGCTGTGTGCTGAGCCCCCTCCTGTACTGTCTCTACACATACGACTGTAGTCCAGTCCACAATAATAATCTTATCGTCAAGTTTGCTGACGACACCACAGTGGTCGGACTCATCTCAAAATGAGATGAGGTAGCCTACAGAGAGGAAGCCCTGAACGTGGCAGCCTGGTGTTCAAAGAACAATCTGGCTCTAAACACCATGAAAACCAAGGAGCTCATTGTAGACTTCGGGAAGCACAACACTGAGCTAGCCCCCCTTTTCATCAATGGTGAGTGTGTGGAGAGGGTCCACACCTTCCGGTTTCTTGGCATCCTTATCTCTGCAGACATCTCCTGGACGGGCAACATCACAGCGGTTATTAAGAAGGCTCAAACGCGGCTACACTTCCTGATGTTTCTCAGGAAGTACAATCTGGATGCCAATCTGCTGCTGATCTTCTACCGCTCGTCTGTCGAGAGCCTGCTGACATACTGTATCATGGTGTGGTACGGTAGCTGCACCGCGGCAGACAGGGAGAGGCTTCAGAGAGTAATAAGAGCAGCACAGAAGATCATTGGCTGCCCTCTCCCCTCCCTGATGGATATTTACACCTCCCGTTGCCTCAGCAGAGGAAAAACCATCATTAAGGACAGCTCTCACCCTGGCTCTGATCTGTTCAATCTGTTGCCCTCAGGGAGACATTACAGGTGCATCACAACAAGGACTAATAGATTTAAGAATAGTTTTTTCCCAAAAGCTATTACCATTCTAAACACATACATGTACTGATTTCACAGTATATGTATATAGTGTCTCAAAACTGTGCATTTCATAGTACCCCCCCTCCGCCCCAATATCTTGTTATTTATCTTGTTTATTTATCTGTTTAGTTATCTTGTTTATTTATCTTATTTATCTTGTTTATTCTTCTTGTTTATTTTATGTACATGTTGGCATCGAACAAAAAGGAGTGGCTCTTAATTTCATTGTACATGTGTATAGTGACAATAAAAAAAGGCATTCAAACCTCCGGAAATTCTTGTGACTGGTAGGAATGGGCGATATGGACTTTAAACTATATCACTGTTTTTGGCTACAAATGACAAATGACCCCCCCCCCCCCCCCCCCCCCGCCATTGGAGGAGACCAGGTATAAAGATTATCTATTCTATATAACATCTATCTATACATATCTTCATCTATAATCTGTTTTTGACTGATAGATAGATAGATCGATAGATAGATAGATAGATAGATTTTTTTTTTTTTTTGCTTTAGTGTTTTTGTACTTTTTCAAAATTATTTTTCCTAACTTTGATGATTTTTAAAATAACTTTTATGACTTTATAAAACTATATAACGGACAGGTATGGGACATGAATTATCAAAAATTATAACTTTTTTGAACAAGAGAACTAGTCTGTAATAACTTATTATTTTACATGTAAAATAAAACATGTTGCATGCCATTCATCTTGCATTCTAAAAACATTCACATACGAATTATGTAAATTGGGATGAAGTGCATGTCTCGTTATCCATTACATTGTTAAATCAATCAGTGGGACACCTGCGCTTTATTTTTACATTCACGTCTACGTCAGCTGCCGTGCGATCACTGGGATGTGCTGCTCCGGCTCTCAGTCACTCACTGAACAGAGCAGACGCAGAGAGAGGTTTGAGTGTAGCAGGAAAGCAAGACCTCGTGCTTGCAGTACATTACTGGTGACATTTGGAAAGTTGCTAAGTTTTGTCCAAAAAGTTGCTAGATTTGTCGCAAGGCGCTGTTTTTGGCACAAAAAAAAAAAAAAAAAAAGGCGCTAAAGCGGTCTGAAAAGGCGCTAAGTTGGCAATACTGGTCTGCACTGACAGCTAGATAAAAGGCAGACTAAACTTCGCCTCTCTCCAGCAAAAAGAAAATACAGAGGGAGAGAGAATGCGGGGTTTTTACATTTGTGTGTTTTTTTTTCTTCGTGAAACCAGTTTGCATCCCCCTTGTTGAGAACCACTCATCTAAAAATAAAACCTGATCCAAACCAGAGCCAGATTGTAGAGGTAGCTCCTCGTTTAGCGATAAACTCCTCCTCAGCTTCACATCCACCTTCCGCCATATTTGTTTTCATTCTGCATGAGCTGTGAATGGGTCACACGCCATCGCACGCAGAAATACGTCATCAGCTAGGTTTTATCGTTATTAACGCGGGAAGACTTTCTACCAGTATATCGCAAATGATAAGATATCACCCATCCCTAGTGTCTAGGCAATATTTCTATGTGGAAATATGTGTCTTTTAGATCTATTGTCACAAAACCAGTCCTCAAACTGAATCTGTGGAACGATAAGTTTGAGCGTTAGCATCTTGTACCTGTATATCCAAAGACTACGCTTCAGATGATGCAGATCTATACTGTGGTGAGCGCACGTCTGAACCAGTGGGGGTCAAGCTCTGAACTGGACCCTGTAACCCTTTTCTATGCTATACAGAATACGTGGAGATACATTTGGCAGTAGTTTCCATGCTGCCAGATGCTCTTTTAGTGATGTTAACTTTCCCACATTCTATTGGAGGGAAAGCATCAGATTTTCATTGCCCTGTGACAGCTCCCTGACCAGAGAACACTGAAAACTTGGGACAGCCTTGGCTAGGGGAGGCCCTACAGTAGTACTGGGGGCTAACTGCCCTAACGACCATATCCCCTGATACGTCCCTCCGTGGCCCCTCAGAACCACTCCTTCTTTGTCTGCTTGGCCTTTCTCAGATCAGGCCTAGTAGCAGGCTGCAACTGTGGCCGCCTTGTCCCCCTGGATTTCTTTGGCCAGAGATGAGCTGCCACACTCGCTTCTGTGCCTCCCTTGCACTAGCGCTGGGTGAACTCGACACAACAGGGAAGGAACTGGCTGAATGTCGACATATGTACAGCTCACTCAGCAGGTCTACTTGGTAGGCCTGCAACACTGCCATTGTCTGCAGTGACCCACAAGCAAGACCCACTACCACATAGGCCTTGCCCGCCAATGCCGTGGTAGCCTTACATGGCTTGGATGGCAAAGCCAGCCCCCCTAAATTACCTGCCATAGATTGAGAGAGGTAGCTTGCAATCACCTCCTCCACCTTCGGCATAGCTAAATGGCTACAATGGCGGAATAATCTGACATTGCAGGGTTATAAATAGGGTTATGTATGGTTTTTCCACAGAAGCTTGATATTTTGTCATGCACTTCTGGAAAAAAAGGGAGTTTTCTGCAGTGTGAGGGAGATTTATTTTCACTGGCGAGAAAAAAGCTCATCCAGGTATAGTAAGCACTTCAAGCAGCTCTTTCTATGATTGAGAGCTGCTCTCCACTTTTGGTACACGCTTCTGGTTCCTCGAAGTCAGAGAGGAAATTTCATTTATTTATTTTTTTGGCTTTCCATAGCGGAAGGAGGAGTCACGACGTGAGCTCCAAAATCCGACGGAGAGCTGGCCTGGAATACAGAGCAAGAGATAAAGCAGCACTCATCTCTGGCTCCTCTTCCAGATCCATATGAGATCCCCAGGACCTTAGCTTGGCCCAGATCTACAAGGCTCTGAAATCCACTTCCCTTTAGCTGCAAAGAGAATGAGTCACGAGCGGAGCTGCCTAATTGTAAGGCGTTCACAATGCGCACAGTCAGAACTCTTAAGGGCTGCCCTGGTGTGCTCCACCCCTAGAAACTTCACACAGAAAATGAGTCCATCTGTGATGAAATGGGAGCAAGGTGTAACACACTTCTGACTCATACTTTTTTTTAAAGGGAGAGAAAATTAAATAGATTATTCTAAAGAGAGGAAACGAAGAGTCTTTTTGCGAGCGTTACACAAACGACCGACATGCAGTCTCACTGAAGATAAGGCTGACAGCGAGGTTCACATATGCCGTTTTTATATCACGCGACGCACTTAATTGCCACGTCACCTGATCATGGCAGGCCTATAAATAGGCATGATGTTACACAAGCTTCAAATGCCGGTCACGCACGAGGGCTCTTCCCACAGCATGGAGCTCATGTAATGTTGAGTTCCCTTTAAAAGGGAACAACAGTGAGTAACATCACCAAGAACCTCCACAGGGCAGGGGTGAAGGTATCACAATCTAACATTCAGGGAAGATTTCGAGAGCATAAATATAGAGGCCATACCAGAAGATGCAAACCACTCAGCATTAAGAATCGGAAAGCCAGAATGGGATGTGCAATGAAATGCAGAGATGAGCCACAAAAGTTCTGGAGCCAAGATTAACCTCTACCAATGTAATGTAAAGTCCAAAGTCTGGAGAAAGTAAGGATCTGCTCATGATCCAAAACATATGAGCTCATCAGTCAAACACAGTGGAGGGTAATGTCATGGCTTGGGCTTGCATGGCTGCTTCTGGAACAGTCTTACTAATTTTTATTGATAAGGTAACTTATGATGGTAGCAGCAGAATGAATTCAGACATCTACAGAAACATTCTGCCTACCAATTAACAGAGAAATGCAGAGAGAAACTTCAGAGACTTCAGAGAGAAGTCTAATTGGGAGAAACTTCATTATGCAGGAAGACAATAATCAAAAACACTCTGCCAACTCAACAAAGGACTTCATTGGGGCAAAAAGTGGAAGATTTTAGAATGGCCAAGTTACTCACCAGATCTTAACCCAATTGAGCACCATTTCAACTCCTGAAGAGGAACCTGAAAGGAGAAATAACTGAAAGAACCTGCAGTACAAGCCTGATAAATCATCACAAAAGAAGATTGCTACAGTTTGGTGATGTCAGTGGGTCAGCAGCTTGATGCAGTTTTTGTAAGCAAAATATTAAGTGATACTTACTTTAATGTACTTTAAGACTATATGTTCCAATACTTTTGCTCACCTAAAAATTGGGTGGTCTATCACAAAAAGTGCCATTTTATTGGTGCCATTAAGTTGTTTAACATGTCTAGATGTAAATATCATGAAATGAAAGCTGATATTCTAAACTATTGCCTCACATTCATCTTTAGATCTCAAACCTAAATGTCTTCAGTGTATAGCAAAAACAATAGAAACAATTGCTGTTCCAATATTTGTAGGGGACTGTGTTTGTAATGTTTAACAGGCTTCAATTGATAATGCATATTTCTACAAAGTTTACTCCAGATTCTGCACCTGTACTCCTGTGTATTACCCTTAGAAAAGCAGTTGTTAACTAACAGGCTGTGTTTTGCATGCAGACCCAGCAAAGTATTCAGTGGACTAAACTGAATACTTGAAAAAAAATATTGTAGCAGAGATGTTAAATGTAAATGTAATCTATTTTTAAAAAAAAAAAACATGAACCAGTGTGTCTGTAGCAGATCCTTTTTTGCAGCTTATCCTTATCACATGCATTTATTTAAATGACTTAGCTCAACGCCGACTATCAGACCTACAGACTTTATGTCAGAAAGGGAAACTTTTTCATATACTTTCAAAGACTTTTCATTTTATTTACCCTCTCCGGTCTGATTACCAGACTGAACAGAAATGTTTTTTGAAATGGTCAAAAAAAGTTGACAACAGAAACTGAATGGACAAAGAAGTATGACTTTATTGTAGCTGCTTCTGATTCAAAACACGTCTCGCTGCTTTGTCCATGGTGCTAATGAAAATTGGTAATGTGAAGCAACAGTGAGAAACAAAAACAATTACTTTAAATTGTCTCAGTTATAGCCATAAGCAACTACATAAGGATGCTGATCATAGATTTCAGTTTAGCATTCAACACAATCATCCCACAACAACTTATAACAAAGCAAATTGCACTTTATGTAGTCTTGAGTTGCACCATGGTCCTGGAGAAATGACACTTCATTCCAATGTCCATCCACCCATCCATCTTCTGTACCGCTTATCCTACACAGGGTCAGGGGGAGCCTGGAGCCTATCTCAAAAGGACTCCGGACATAATTCAGGGGACACCCTGGATGGGGTGCCAACCCACCGCAGTGCACAATCACACACACACTCACACACCCATTCAATTGGACATGGCAATCCGTTTACATGCATGTCTTTGGACTGGAAGAGGATACCGGAGTACCCGGAGGAGAAAAAACTCCTCAAACACCAGGGCAGAGGTTGGAATCAATCCCCCAACCCAAGAGGTGCGAAGCATACATTCTAACCACTAAGCCATTATGCCCCCTTCATTCCAGTGTATACACGCTATACAGAGGAATGACAATAAAAACCCACTTGACTTGACTTGATAAACTAATCGCTAATGGTTAAGCATTAAAAGGTAATTTGTCATCATTCCATTATGTTAGTTGCTTATGTAGACCTTCACACTCATAATATTTTATGTAGCTGGACCTTTTCAAATTTTAGTTGCTTTAGAAAATGAGCACAATTTCACTTAAACTTTGGAGGTATTGCCCATCTAATTTACATGTACCCCATAAACATCATAGTAGTTTTTAAGCTAATGACTAATTGGTCTTTAGCTGCCTAACGCTGACAAAATTAAAATTCAAGGATTTTCTTGGGCCAATTCATATGATTTGTGATGAATGGTTAAGATTAAGGCTGGATTATGAGTTTATGAACTTTTTTATAGCGTGATTCATGTAAAATTCAGCAAACCCACTTTAGCTTGCTAGATTTCCTACGCATTTTGTGACTGGGTTAGTGTAGTTTATCAACCAAAAAAGGGTTAGATGAGATGGCTGACATAGGTTAGCAGAATGGAAGTGGCATATACATTTGTGTTATATATTCTAAAAGGATGGATAAAAATCACAATGCTAGTTTTGGTTCTACTGGTAAAAAAAAAAAAAAAAAAAAAAAAAAAAAAGTAAAGCAAACCCGGTTTCTGGTTAAATATTTCACAGAAGTGGCCCAAGAAATCTTAGTAGTGAATTTTAAATTACGTTCATTAACTCCATTGCTTCATAGTCACATACAAAAACAATACAAAAAAAAAAAAAAAAAAAAAAAAAAACCACACACTTTATATTTATCTGGACAGATACATTTTGTGAATTTGACTTAATGAGTTTTAAAAGGGACATATAAGTTGGCTTTAGGCTGTGAAAACATTCCTTTTATAGAGCAACTGAAGCTGCAGTTTCCCAAAATAGTTACAAAGGACAAGCACAGCTCATGCACTATGTTGGATGTTGGATTAAGGTTAACAGAGCCTGAAAAAACAAAACAAAAAAAAGGGGGGCTTCTTTTTTATCTCCAGGTGTCCATATATCTTGCACACCTTACTGCTACAAATCCAAAAAAAATCCAAAAAGCTCAGAAAGACGAATCCATAGTTGACTCCTGCCAAATCGCAATTAATGGTTGCTCAAGAAATCTCTTCTGTGCTGAAGACGTTAATCTTCTCTACCCATGTTAATTGGACATGTGGTGACAAATTGTGGCAACACACACAGTACCATATTCCCTGCCTGTAGTTAGCTTACAAACAGATGTCCAAGTGGCTACAGAATGAAGTCACATCTTTATTTTGTTTGAGCTGCAATCAAGAAATCCAGGGAGCTTTGATTACATAAACTTGGAACATTATGGTCAGATTTTCAAGCTTGTGTAATTACTTAATTTATCATTATCAGCATGTTTGACATATTTGAGAATTTATTAGGGAAAAAAATTTGGTCGTTGCTATCCAGTCCTTATTATCATGGTGTTGATGACTGTTAATGCATGGTGAAATTAATCCTGGGTTTGAGATCTAGTTCACACTAACATACTTTAGGTAAAGCTGAAACCATGTTCATCTTTCCATCCACATTAAAATGCTGTCTTTGACCACTGAAAAATGCATATCAAATGCACTCTTCAAAGTGTATATAACTGAAAATGTAGTTTTAGTGTTCTATTAATGGTAAGGAAAAATGTAGCTTTTCAAAAGAAAAAAAAATGTCTGAGTTACGCATGTAACCCTGTTCCCTGACAATGGAACGGGACGTTGTGTTTAGCATAACACTATGGGGAGCACCCTTGCAAATGACTGGCATCTGAAGCTTGTGTAAAATCATGCCTATTTATAGGTCTGCCGTGATCAAGTGACTTGGCAATTAAGCACGTCGCTTGATATATATGGCACCTGTGAACCGCGCTGTTAGCCTCTATTATCTGAAGCGAAGATGCAAATCTCAGGCCTACTCCGGTTTGACAAAGCTACGCAACGTCTCGTTCCCTTCTCAGGGAATAGGGTTACATGCGTAACTCAGACATTCCCTTTCAAAGGGAACTCCACATTGCGTTTAGCATAACACTATAGGAACGAGAATACCCACTCCATCATACCGAGGGTACGGCCTGTTCAAAAAGACCCAAGCCTGAGGGTCACTGCAACACTCGAGCCCAGGGCAGGATGAATATCCAGGCTGTAATATCGAATGAATGTATGTGGCATAGACCACCCTGCAGCAGCATACACGTCCTGTAAGGAAACCCCGTTGGACAAAGCCTTCGAGGCTGACTCTAAGGGCTCAAATATGACACCTGACAGACCTTCCAGGACCACAGAAAGGTCCCAGGAAGGTATGCGCAGCCTGCAGATGGGCCGCAGCCACCTGACACCACGTATAAATCTCAAAGTTAGAGGATGTTGCACCCCAGAGGCTCCATCAACAGGGGTATGGATGTCCGAAATGGCGGCCATGTAAACCCCGATTGTAGAAGGAGCCCACCCTTCTAAGAAACATCCTTGTAAGAACTCCAGGACTGTAGCTATTGTGCAGTTCACTGGGTCTAGCTGGCGTTCCTCACACCACAAGACAAAAAGCCATCACTTGAGCACATACAATTTCTTCATGGATGGTGCTCTAGAGTTCAACATGGTCTCTACAAGCTGTAGAGACCAGAATCTATTAGCTGGTGCCCCTCAGGGGCCAGACCCACAGTTTCCATAGATCTGGTCGAGGGTGATAAATCAGCCCTCCGGCTTGAGACAGTAAATCCACTCTGAGGGTTCAAATGGGGCACCTGACAGACCTTCCAGGACTACAGAAAGGTCTCCGGAATGTATGCGTGGTCTGCAGATAGGCCTCAGCCGCCTAACGCCACGCATAAACCTCAAAGTTAGAGGAAGTTGCCCCACAGAGGCTCCATCAGTAAGGGCATGGCTGGCCAAAATGTCGACCATGTAGACCCTAATGTAGAAGGAGCTCACCCCACTGAGATACATCCTTGTAATTGCTATTGTGCAATTCACTGGGTGTGCTAGGGGAGGCCCTACAGTAGTACTGGGGGCTAACTCCCCAAACAACCTCGTGTCCCCTGATACATATCTCCATGGCCCCTCAGGACCGCTCCTCCTTTGTGTGCTTGGCCTTTATGACCATTCTCAGATCAGGCCTAGTAGCAGACTATGACTGTACTTGCCCAATTACCCTGGCTGTCTGTGGGAGGAGCCAGGCTGCCACACTTGCATTCTTTGCCTCCCTCACACCAGTGCTTGCAAGTTCTGGTGAACTCGACACAACAGAGAAGGTATAGGCTGAATGCCGCCATATTTCCAGCTCACTACGCAGGTCTGCTTGGTAGTCCTCCAACACTGCCATTGCCTGCTGTGACCCACAAGCAAGACCCACTACTGCATAGGCCTTGCCCACCAATGCTGTGGTGGCCTTATATGGCTTGGATGGCAAAGCTAGCCCACCTAAATTACCTGCCATTGATAGAGAGAAGTAGCTCGCAAGTGCCTCCACCACCTTCGGCATAGCTAAATAGCCATGCCATTCAGTCCCCAAGATGGTCGAATAATCCGACATTGCGGGGTTATAAATACGGCTTATGCATGGTTTTCCCCAGAAGCGTGATATTTTGGAATGCACTTCTGGAAAAAAGCGGAGTTTTCTGCAGTGTGAGGGAGATTTATTTTCACTGGGGAGAAAGAAAGCTCATTCAGCCTTAGTAATCACTACAAGCAGCTCTTTATATGCTTGAGAGCTGCACTCAGTTATTAGCACACCCTTCTGGCTCCTCGGAGTCAGACAGGAATGATTTATTTATTTATTTATTTTGGCTTTTCATAGAGGAAGGAGGATTCACAACGCAAACTCCAAAATCTAGCATTGAGCCGGATCCAGAAGACAGAGCAAGAGATAGATCAGCGCTTGTCTCCAGATCCTCTTCCAGATCCATACGAGATCCCCAGGACCACAGCCGACTGGCTTCCTCGGCAGCGGCCAGCCCAGATCTGGGAGGCTCTGAAACCCATCTCACTTCAGCCGAGAAGAGAGCGAGTTGCAAGCGGAGCTGCGTAAATGTAAGGCATTCACAATGCGCACAGTCAGACCTCTCGAAGGATGCCCTGGTGTGCTCCAACCATAGACACTTCACACAGAAAGTGTGTCTGTCTGGCCACCCCCCCTTTTAATTGCCACGTCACCTGCACACAACAGGCCTATAAATAGGCATGATATTACACAAGATTCAGATACCGGTCACGTGTGAGGGAGCTTTCCATAGCATGGAGCTCACGCAATGTTGAGGTCCCTTTGAAAGGGAACAAGGCTGATTCTGGGTATAAGACATGGAAGTAACATCAAATGAGCAATATGTAGATCCCAGTGAAAAGTATTAATTAACACTCATGCAACATGTAACAGTGAAAATTACAGATGTTCACAACTATAATTTTTATATGCAACAATTTCTCACCCACATGAGAAAAAGCACTTGACTGGCTGTTCTCACACTCCTCCATTTTCATTGTTTCTATTACTCTCTTTGACTGGAGAGAAGGACAAAAAAAGAAAACTCACTGATGCCTTGTGTAACAGATAACTGACAGCTCATTACTACAGCTGGCCCCCCTCCCTTCTTCATTAGCTGGAACAAAACCATGTAGCACAGAATTCATTAAAGACAATCAAACACTGCTTCTCTAGGGCCATTTAATATAGCTTCCATTATTAACATTAATACTCTTTAAATTGGAGGCCTTCATGTAAGGTGCGTCAGCAACAGCATTAGATTCCAAATGCCTTTGATCAAGCGTTCTCCTGAGGTCACGACCTTAAGACATCCCTGCTGGAGGAAACACAGATCCAAGCAAATCCCAGCACTGATGTAGCTCCCATAACAAGCCAAAACACAACCTTGATAAGTCCATAATATTGGCCAGAACATATCTTTTATTTTGGCCCACTCTTCCGAACACATGCCTTGCTTATTTATTCTCAACTTTATCTAGTTTGATAAACCCAACCTGTGCTTTATATACTCATCGGCCAGTTTAATCCAATCAGCCAATAATGTGACATCAGCTCAGTGCATACAGTCATGCAGATACAGGTCAAGAGCTTAAGATAAAAATATGTTCAGATGAAAAATCTAATTGGAAAAAAGTGATCTCACTGGCTGAATAAAATGAATTTGTGTGCACATCCAACCACAAATAGTTTGTGTACACACTTTGCCATCTTTGGATGTAATGGGCAAACCAAATGCAATGAGGACAATATTCAGCAAGCCATGGTCTCATACTCTTCAGCTCTTCTTGAATATCTATCTGACTCATCAACCCTAATTCCCAATCGCCTGCTTCCTTTTTGCTAGCATTCCATTACGATGGAATTTCCAGTTTGAAGGGCTTTCTATTCCAGTGCTCACTTTAACATTAGCATATGATGAGAGTAACATTTCTCAACAAAGAAAGTAGGCATCATTATCCCACGGATCATAGGAAAAGCTTGAACGTGAGCTCCATAACTGAGTAGAACTGAATCACAAAGTCCCAGACCATAGAGATGTTTCTCTGTGCCTAATTTGACCCTGTAGTTTATATGTATTGTGAGTAGGGCTCATAATGAGGACAAAAAAATGTTTTGAGACAAGAAAACAAAATTGATATTAATAGTATTTTGCTAGGAACAAAGAAATACAACTGTAATCATAACCACTCTTAACTGTTCCAGAGAGAAACGTTCATTTCAAAACTCTGCTACTGGTTCATAACATTATTTTGTTCATTCCATGTAGCCCACTAACATATTATTTATGGATTATCTGGCATGGTTTCATTTAGTGTATTTTATATGCACTGTTCAGCTCAAGCTATAACGTTACATGGCTTCAGTTCATGGATGAAGAAACAAGGTAAATTAAATTACGTAGATTATGTAAACAAGTAATTCACTTCACAATAACTAACAACAGATTTACTACAGCCACACCACATAACTAAAGCCATACCACACTTAAAATTCACAAACACACACAACTAAATCACACACATACATGTACTGTACACAGAAATTAGAAAGATGGTGTTGTAAATTTTACTTATTTCATTTATTACAATAACTACACTTTCTATTATTACTTTCTTTCTTTCTTGCTTGCTTGCTTTCATTCCCCTCCCCCCATGTCCTAATACGCATCACGTCTGTTTTCCTTCTACTGTCACATCTGTGTTATGTTTCCTGTTACATCTAATGTCATATCAGTTATCCTATACATCAACCACTCAACCATATTAACCTTCAAATGTACATTTATTTACAATCTCCCCTTCCTGAAGAGGACATAGATGATCAAATATCTATCAATATCAAAAAAGTCTCAATGGTCCCCACCCCCTACCCCCCAAAAAAATAAAGAAACACATAAATTAATAAATAAACAAACTTACCATATATTGTTTTGTTTTTTTTTTTAAAAAGAACCATGTTCCTCATTACGTTAAAGTTTGCATTAAACAAATAACCGTGCTTATTGCACTGCTTAAAAAAACAGCTTATCTAGCTAACCTAGACTAGGGATGAACATTTAGCCAGCTAGCATGTGCATTTTAACAGAAATTTTGCTAACTCTATTTTGACAATGTATAGCATTTGCATTTAGGCTTGTTTTGACAACAACAACTTCAGGTAAATGATAGTGGGTTTTTAGCTACATACCCTTGGGTACCCCGTGTGGGTCAAAAAGCTTTACAGAACAAACAAGTTTTCTTATTGTTCTAACCGCCTTACCAATGTTATGCTCAGGTTGGCATGAAAGAGAGATTTCATTTATTTCATTTCTAAACACTGACTGCCAAGTAAATGGTATTTACTCATTCTGGTCTAAAGAACCAACATAAAGAAGGCTCCTACAATGACAGTAACTGGAGGCATACAAGCAAAACATACTGTATGATGGACATATTTACCTCCACAGATTGTTCATTTACTGTACTTAGGTTGAGTACAACACAAAACAAATAAAATTTGAACACCCCAAATTTCCTTTATATAAAGAAGCTAACTGGTAATGATGACAGCCCTAATAACAGGTCTGCACAACTGTCACTCAGACTGACATGCCATGTGAAAAGCCATTTTGCTGTGTAAATCAACTCAAAGGAGTGAGCTGCGGAGTGGCACTCTGGATGGGTGGCAGTGAGACACATACAGACAGGTCATTAAAATGATAGACGGATTGAGTCCGAATCAGACTAATATGTGACAAGGGTTTGTGTTCAGAAAATTCTGCACGAAGTACCACTGAAGTAAAACTTTTTGACCTCATTTCTTAAATCCAGTAGATCTCTAGGAAATTCACACCAAAAAAAATCAGATTTCTGCCATTAGTGGACGTGAGGTAGGTAGTTTAATGGGATAGCTTTTAACATAAAAAAAAAGCTAGTAGGAGCCAGGGGCATTGCTAGCCCCAGTAAAATTTAGCTGTGCACCAGTAAAAATTTCCTGATAAATCATTGTCTGATGAGATAGATTGCAGTAGATAAGTTTAAAAACAGGTTTTCCTATTCACTGAATGTTATTGTTTACATCGTTTGAATTATTATTACTGTGCTCCGCCTGCCTTCACTTTTCACCATAGAAACCTCGACTTGTAGTCAGACCATAATTCTTAATATGACATTGTAACTGAGGAGAGGTAACTACCAGACTAACACGCATCGTTGTGTTAATAAGTAGTATGTGAACTTGTGTTTAGCTGACTGACGACATCCCATTTTCCACAGCTAATTTACTTGGCACAGATTTTATCAATAACTTTAGCTTGTCAGCTGCTAAAAGACTACTTGCTTATCTCTTTTAATTTGGCATTCTGCCACCAGTGTTGTGTAAGTTACTCAGTATAAGTAATTAATGACAGATTACTAATTACTACTTGAAAATTGTAATCTGATTACATTACTGATTACTGCATGTAAAAAGTAATCAGATTACTAATTACTTTACTTTCACATTACTTTCTATCAAACCTACAAAAATACACTACATAGTGAATCTCAGTTCTGTCAGTAATTTTAGCACGCACTGTGTGACATGATCAAAAAAAAAAAAATCGGATGTTTGTCCGATTTTTGTCTCGGGTGTTGTCACTGTTTGTAGAACATATAAAACTTTTCTAACTAGGCTAGTTTGGTGTCCTTAGCCAATGGGAGGTATGCGTTTAGCTGCTACAGTGCCATGCAAAGTAAATTATCTTTCCTTATGCTCTGCTCATACCATGTTCATGTAAACTGGAACTCATATAGACATTTACACACCTTGTTTTCCTGCTCAGCATCAGAGGATGTTACTGTTTCAGTATCATCCCATTTACTGCTATAAAAAAATCTACATCTATTAATCCAAAATATCCATTTTTCTTGACCTACTATCTGAGATAGCGTGTGGCAGAGAGCTGTCAACCAATAAGACATGAGTATTTCCATGTATTTTCATGTAAACCCTGTCTGATTGGTCTCACCTCCATTCACTGAAGATATAAAATTACAGGTGGTCTTTTTCTTTTTTTCTTTTCTTTCTTTTTTTTTTTTTTACTGACATTCAGTTATGTAGTGACAAACTGCTCCAAGTGAAGAATTATTCGGGGCTAAAGAAAAAATCTTCAGGGCAAAACGTGATTTATTTAAAAATGCATTTTTACTTAATATTGTTTTCTTAACAGTAAATTTGCAATGCATGTAATGTAATTTTATTGACATCAGTAACTGTAATCAAATTAAACTGTAAAATAAATTAAAAATTTAATGTGTTACATTACTGCATTATCAGAAAAAGTAATTAGAATACAGTCATCAGTGAAAGCTTTTTGAAGTGATTGTTCATTTAGGGGGATAGTTAGTTAGTTTACTCACAAAAATGCTAATCAAACACACCTGCATGCCAACACTTTGGTTAGATTTTTCAGGTGTGTTTGATTAGGGATGGAGCTAAACTCTGCAGGACCTATGTGTATTTATTTCAGGTATTTTAATAGAAATTAGTTATGGTCAATTATCAGTTTGTCACGATTTCCTCTTGCACTAAGCATTGGAGCACGCAGCACTCTCCAAAGTTTGAAGTGCATGCTTCCGGATTTCAGTGACACTGACTTTGTTTACTTTCTACACGTGCATCTGTTAGGGTTTATGTCCCGTCTCCGCCCCTGTATTGTCACTGGTTGTTTCCCGTATGTGTCATCATTAGTCTCATCTGTTTTGTGTTCACCTTTGATTACGTTTGTCATTTAAACCCCTATTGTCTCATTGTACTTTGTGAAGTATTGAGTGTTATCACCATGCTAAGCCTTTGGTCATTGTGTTTCTTTTCATGGTTTTTGATCTCACGTCTAGTTTCTCGTTTTGTGTTTTGCCTTGCCTCATTTATGCCCTTTTGCTGATCGCCTGACCATTTGCCTATCTTGCCTATAATAAAGCTCTTATCTGCACTTGCATCTGTCCTAACCTCCATTACGTGACACAATTAAAATGTAAACTTGCATTGATGCAGTTAACGTTGTTAGTAATTGTTTAATGATCATGGTAAAACAGAATTACAAAGTATAAAAATATAGTGTTTGTCATCAACATAACAGTAGTCTATGTAGTTTACATAGTCAATTTTAGCAAAGCCCTTTATAATAAATTCAAATCTAAAAATGAACCAATGAAAAGATGCCTCTGGACCCCCCCTTACACATTTTAAAGTACTTTTGTAAAATTCTTTGGAGGCCTGTGCCCCAGTAGTGATCAAACTCTAGAAACACCCATGGAAGGAGCTAATTTACCACTTAGAGTGATCATTAATGCATTGCAAAAATAAGGTCTAAGATTGAGGTGTTGGTGTGTGGATGTGAAAAAATAAACAGTCATATCCATAAGCTTTTATTGAAAGAAATAACAGCACTGAACTACTTCATTTGCTGTCTAACAAGATTGGAGACTCTTCTGGAGGGATCTTAGATCCTCCTCATATTTCAAGTGCCTCTATATTCAATAATCTTTTTGTGCATGTTGACAACAAAAAGGGCAACTTGGCAAAGAAAAATATCTTATACCTGAAATGCAAGGGATTCATCCATGTGTCTCTTTCGAACAGCTTGTGGTTGTAGTGTTTAAGGCGAGACACAGTAGGCAAAAAAAGTCAATTTTGTGCATACCGTTTGATTTTGGTATAGTTTGCTTCTGTAACATGTCTTATTTAACAGTGATACCATAAAAATGACAAAAGTTCACATTAAAACGTTAATTTTTAGGCATTTTGTGTTCTTACGTCTATCATTTTCCTCTAACTTTGTCAAAAAGCATTTTTCAAACATATCTCCAAGGCCATTTGTAAAAACAGCGAGTATTTGGTATCATTGGAAAGCTCATTCTCTCTAGCATCATGGTAGATTAGTTACATATGGTGATTTCCTATTCAGAGCTCACCAATATGGAGAAACTAAAAGGCAGATCTAATACAGGAGATGAAATTTCATTGACTAAGGAAGTTTAAAGTCCATTTCTGGTGACCTAATTCACCAAAATACGCCATGTGATGTGTTCCACTAGTTTACCACAGACTGAGACATCAGTGCAGTAGAGATGGGGAAAGAGCATCAAAAAAGAGACGTAAGTAGCTATCAATAGCTCGAATAAGTAAGCAAAGTACATTCTATTCTATTTGCGAGAACAAGAAAATAGACGTTTAAAGTGCATTGAAGCATAAAATACATACAATGAAGAATAAAAGGAATATCCCCATAGATCAATAAGCCTGCATCAGCTGCACTACACTCAGATGCTTTCTGATGGAGACAGTGTAGCATTTAAGGAGGCTGAATCCTTATCCAGGACATGAAATAACAAAACTGGAATGCATCAACCAAGCACATAAATGCATGGGTACAGCTCTAAGAAAACTTAGTGCACAGGGGAAATTTGGTGGTAAAGGAGCAGGCAAGCTCACATCTGAAAAATGTAAAAGCTTGCAAAATTATTACAGAGGGATGATGCTTAATAATCAGGGCAATGTAGACCAAATGAGAACTGCTATTTGGCTAGCCTTCTTCACTTCATGTCAACTGATAAGAGTCCCCTGCATAACAGATGCAAACATTCATGGTGCTGGTACAGAAAGCAGAGGAATATGGTTTGATACCAGAGAGTGAGCTGGTGGTCGAGCATGAGCATGCAAGTTGCTCTCTGACAAAAGAGTCTGGCAAAAAGCTTATTCCTTTATATCATAGGATGTCCAGTGATAGCCTATTGCAGAGAATGAAACATGGGGGCACCCAAAATGCAAACGAGTGCTTAAATTCAGTCATTTGGCCAAGGTGTCGCAAAACTGTATTTCTTGGCAAAAACAGAGTTGAGGCAGCAGCCAGTATGGCTATTTCAATATTCAATGAAGGTGCTTCTGCCATGTTATCTGTAATGGACAGATTGTGGCTTGAGACCACAGAGGTCACAATTAATGCAATTAAAAGTGTAGACAAGCTTTGAATAGTAAAAGCAGATTCGGTGACCTCTGCTTGTGCAAAACATAAAAGAAAGAGCTGTGACATAGCCAAAAAGGTCAAAAGACATAAGCAAGAGCTCAAAGAGGGACTAACATATGAGACAGGCATAGCAAACTAAGTTGGGGCCTCTCCTCTCTCCACCTCTTACTCTTATCTTTTCTTTTCTCCACTTCTCCTCTATTTGCCCTCCTCTCATCACATCTCCGTCTAGAATATAGTCACACAAGGCTATTTATGAATTCATTTGTGTAGTAGAGCTTTGTGGGAAATGATAAATGAGTTATTGTTACAAAAAAGTTATTTCTAATCTGTAAATATGAAATTATGCAATCAATATCTTACATCCATTTTCTCAAAATGAGTTTTTTTCAAAATTCTGAATCAAAAATGTCAACTTGTGTAGCACTTACCTAAGCCATACTTTCCAGGCTCATTCTGTTATATGCTAATTATTACAAATGGATTTATTAACACAATGTTTTTTTTTTTTCCTGATTTACATACCATTTTTTGGATGTTCATAATATTTTTATATTTTTAATTGGAAAAAAAAAAGAGATATTCAAAATCTGTT